>NC_081358.1:32117978-32482978 GCF_030684315.1 Stegostoma tigrinum | reverse complement strand
CAATTAGAATTGTCATTCTTAATAACTTGATTTAGATTGCTTACTTTTAAAGACGCCAGGCAAAATCTTATATTTTCGTCAGGTGTGTGACCTACTTGCTAAAATGATGGCAAGACACCTGAAGTAACCTTTCATCCCATCACCATTCCCCCTTTATAAATAAATGCATAGCCTTTGACAATGGCACTGCCTCTGACAGAGTCATGCATTCCAGGGGGCCCAATATCCCAAACATTCATCTATTTACGTCAGCCAGGGCTCCCTGATTGGACCAGACTGATAACCCCAATTAGGAGATGATGTGATTTATACCCTATCGAAGGGTGTACTGAGACTATCACTGAGAGCCACTGCTCTGCTGTTGTTCCTTGGTCCTCTCCTGCTACCACTTCTCAAAATACCACCCAAAAAAACACACCTAGGTCCTTAAGATGTTTACATCATAGAATTCCGTCAGTGTGGAAACAGGCCCTTCGGCTCAACAAGCCCATACTGACTCTCAGAGCACCCCACCCAGTCCCATCCCCCTATAATCCATCTAATCCACACATCCCTTGAACACTATGGGCAATTTAACATGGCCAATCCACCTAGCCTTCACACCTTTGAACAGTGGGAGGAAACCAAAGCACCCAGACGAAACTCGTGCAGATAAGGGGAGAATGTGCAAACTCCACACAGATAGTGGCCCAATGGTGGAATCGAACCCAGGTCCCAGGCATTGTAAGGCAGCAGCACAAAACACTGACATACTGTGCCATCCCTTGTGGAAACAGTCAAGACCTTCTTAGTGGTACTGCTGCATGATTGGAGCAGAAATGGTAGGCCTTGCTCAGAAAGGTCAGCTTGGGTGTTGCAGTGATGGCAATAAGGTCAGCCAGCTGGACCTCACAGACATAAGGGATAACAAGGTGTAGAGCTGGATGAACACAGCAGGCCAAGCATCATTAGAGAAGCAGGAAGGATGATGTTTTGGGCCTAGACCCTTCTTCAGAAATGGGGAGGGAAGGGGGTTCTGAAATAAATAGGGAGAGAGGGAGAGGCAGATAGAAGATGGATAGAGAAGAGGAGGCAGACTGGTCAAAGAGGCAGGGAAGGAGCCAGTAAAGGTGAGTGTAGATGGGGACGTAGGGAGGGGATAGGTCAGACAGGGAGGACGGACAGTTCAAGGGGGTGGGCTGAAGTTAGTAGGTAGGAGATGGGGGTGGGGCTTGAGGTGGGAGGAGGAGATAGATAGGAGGAAGGACAGGTTCGGGAGGTGGGGACGAGCTGGGCTGGTTTTGGGAAGTGGTAGAGGAAGGGGAGATTTTGAAGCTTATGAAGTCCACATTTCAGGGTTCCCAAGCAGAATATGAGTTGCTGTTCCTGTGAACTTTGGGTAGCATCGTTGTGGCACTGGAGGAGATGCAGGATGGATATGTCATGTAAGGATTGGGAGGGGGGGTTGAAATGGTTCACGCCTGAGATGTGCAGTAGTTTATTGCAAACCGAGCGGAGGTGTTCTGCAAAGCAGTCCCCAAGCCTCCACTTGGTTGCCCCAATGGAGAGGAGGCCACAACGGGAACAGCAGACACAGTATACCACATTCGCAGATGTGCAGGTGAACATCTGCTTGATGTGGAAAGTCTTCTTAGGGCCTGGGATGGGGGTGAGGGAGGAGGTGTAGGGGCAGGTGTAGCACTTCCTGCAGTTGGAGGGAAAAGTGAGTTGGGGCTGGAGGGGAGAGTGGAGCGGATAAGGTATTTACAGAGAGAGTGGTCCCTCCGGAATAGAAATAAGGGTGGGGAGGGAAAAATGCCTTTGGTGGTGGGATTGAATTGCAGATGCAGATGTTTCAGAGGATGATGCATTGGATCCAGAGGTTGGTGGGATGATACATGAGGACGGGTGGGAATTCTGTTTTGGCTGTCATTGCGGGGAGGGGGTGTGAGGGATGAGTTGCGGGAAATGCGGGAGACACAGTCAAGGACGTTCTCGACCACTGAGGGGGGTAAATTGCGTTTCTTGAAAAATGTGGGCATCTGAGATGTATGGGAGTGGAATGCCTCATCCTGGGAGCAGATGCAGTGGAGCCAAAGGAATTGGGAATAGTGGATGGAATTTTTACAGGAAGGTAGGTGGGAGGAGGTGTATTCTAGGTAGCTGTGGGAGTCGGTGGGCTTGAAATGGATATTGGTTTCTAGATAGTTGCCGGAGATGGAGACAGAGAGGTCCAGGAAGGAGAGAGAGGTATTAGAGATGGTTCAGGTGAACTTAAGGTTGGGGAGGAAGGTGTTGGTGAAGTGGATGAACTGTTCGAGCTCCACATGGGAGCACAAGGCGGTGCCGATACAGTCATCAATGTAATGGAGGAAGAGGTGGGGTTTAGGGCCAGTGAAGGTGCGGAAGAGGGACTGTTCCACGTAACCTACAGAGAGGCAGGCATAGCTGGGGCCCATGCGGGTGCCCATGGCCACCCCCTTTGTCTGTAGGAAGTGGGAGGAATTGAAAGAGAAGTTGTTGAGGGTGAGGATGAGTTCGGGTAAGCAGTTAACTTCAAGTCCAATGACGTTCTTCAGAAGGGTTCTTCAGAAGGATCCCGCTTCTTCCTGTCCCGCAGGCCCAACCAGGCCCTGTCCACTGACACCTTCATCTGCTTAGCCGAACTTGTCCTCGCCCTCAACAACTTCTCTTTCGATTCCTCCCACTTCCTACAGACAAAGGGGGTGGCCATGGTACCCGCATGGGCCCAAGCTATGCCTACCTCTTTGTAGGTTACGTGGAACAAACCCTCTTCCGCACCCACACTGGCCCTAAACCCCACCTCTTCCTCCATTACATTGATGACTGTATTAGCACCAGCTCACGCACCCACAAGGAGCTCAAGCAGTTCATCCACTTCACCAACAGCTTCCACCCCAACCTTAAGTTCACCTGGGCCATCTCTAATACCTCTCTCTCTGACCTGGAACCTTCTGTCTCCATCTCTGGCAACCACATAGAAACTGATATCCATTTCAAGCCCACCGGCTCCCACAGCTACCTAGAATACACCTCCTCCCACCTACCTTCCCGCAAAAATGCCATCTCCTATTCTCAATTTCTTTGCCTCAGCCACATCTGCTCCCAGGATGAGGCATTCCACTCCCGTACATCTCAGATGCCCTTGTTAATTTTAATGGCATGGACTATCTTTGTAGTAGTCTGTGGATCTAATCTGTGAGATTCTTTGAAAAAGATGGTCCATGCTCTCCAGTTCTGAGGAAGGCTCACCGGACCCAAAGAGTTAACTTTGGTTTCTCTCCACAGATGCTGGCAGGCCTGCTGAGATTTTCCAGCAATTTCTGTTTTTGTTTCTATGCCTAACTCGATATCTTTTGTTGTCAACCTTTCCTATGTTCCGCATGAAATTCCAACTGTATTCTCCTGTTCCTAGTCTCAGATTTTTCTATCACCTCTTCAATTGTAGTGTAACTGGTCCAAAGTATCCTCATTATTAACCTGAAAAGCTAAATCTCAGCAGCATCATTTCTTCTCTGCATTGTTTTGTTACTTTCCAACACTTGCATCCATGTGTTCAAATTGGTGGGATGCAGTCTTCCAGAATTCTTGGCTTTGTTTACTTTAGTTACATTTGCTATGATCTTGGAAACCATCTTTGGTCATTCCAAACCTTATTTCTGAGTCACACATTTGGTATCATGTTAATTTGACACCTTGGCACAAAATTTGTCTCCATCTGGACTTTTTCTTAGTAAATTAGAGTCAGAATTTTGAGAATAGTTAGAATTAAATAAAGATATTTATATTTATCTTCTTACAAAATAAAATTATATCAGCACAAAATTAGAGTAGATTGTGAGCCCTTATTTAGCACCTAAATTTATTTTGAAGCTAATAATCCAATAAGTAGGGACATGGAAGGGAATCTTGATTTTATCAAATGCCCATCCTGAGCTATTTGCAAAATTCAGGACACTTTTATGGTTTTAAACAGCATCTGCAGGAATTGGGCTAGGTTAGAACATTTCAAGCTCCAGATTTAAGAATGTGAGCAGTCACTGAATTGATTGGGGTGTGTCTGTAAAGCTGGACGTTTTGTGGATACCACATTTCCAGATGAGGTCACGTTGCAACTTAAGACAGTGCAGGGGAACAGTCCAGGGTGAGGATGAGTTCGGGTAAGCAGTTAACTGCACCAGGCAGACAAGTAGAGCTAGAGTTCCCTGAGTAGGTCATACTTTCCAAAGCCCAGCAGCTAGCGTAAAACAGAACCCAACATATTTCAACAGAATTAACTAATCAAAGGATAATAAATGGAGGGATGGAGCTGATGATGAACAAGAAAGGAAATGCGCCCCCAGAGGCAGAGGGCATGGCTGACATACTGAATATATACTTGGCATCCAAAATTATTGTAAAAGAATACTTGATTGGTTCAAATAAAATGCTAAAGAGGAGGTATTAGATACACTGAGTGATGCTAATGGGCAACCCCTTATTCAAGCAGCATCATCTCAGAGAACAAGGTTGCTGACTTAAGAGAGAGATGACGAGGAATTTCTTTTTTTGTGTGGAATCCCTACAAAATGTAAACAGGTCATTTGGCCCAACCTGTCCACACCCACCCTCCAAAGGACATCAAATCCAGACCCATTCCCCAACCCTATCCCTGTAACCCAGCATTTCTCATGGCCAATGCACCTAGCCTACACATTCTGGAACACTGCAAGTAACCTAGCACAGCCAATCCACCTAACTTGCACACCTTTGGACTGTGGGAGGAAACCCAAGCACCTGGCAAAAGCCCACACAGACATGAGGGGAAAGCTCAAACTCCCAAGCCAAGGATTGAACCTGGATCCCTGGCATTGTAAAGCAGCAGTACGAATCACTGAGCCACTGTGCCACTCCTTGCAATAAAGCAGCTGTCAAAGCACAGAGGGTACAGCTCGCTAACTGAGGTCTTCCTGCTGAAGTTAAATAGGGGTCAATTGTCTCTCAAAGGGTAGCGAGCAAATCAGTGGATTTATTTTACCACAGAGGGCTGCTGAGGTTGGGTCATTACATATATTCAAGATTGAGAGATATAGATACCTATTCATTAACAGAATCAAGGGTAATGGGAAAAAGCAGGGAAGTGAAGTTGAAGATTATCAAATCAGCCATGATCTCATTGAAAGGCAGAGTAGTCTTGATGGGCTGAATGGCCTTCTTCTACTCCTAAGGCTTACAGTCTTATTATGGTCTGATGCTGGCTGTACTTAAAAATTGATAAATCATTTGGATCAGATAAGATCCTGAGGGGATTAAGAGTGGAAATTACAGAATTATTTATCTTTATCCTTTTGTAGGATGTGTACATCACTTGTAGCATTTGTTGCTTGTCTCTAATTGCCCGTAAACTGATTTTAGAGGACAGTTTATAATCAACCATACTACTATGGGTCTGAACTTACAAGTAGTCCAGTCCAGGAGAGGATATTTATTCCTAATTGAATGTTATTGGTTGAAAGCAAAAGTAGGAAGATTCTGCCTTAGATGTTTCAGGGTACTGGTAAGATCACAATTGGAGCAGTATGTGCAACATTGATCTCCGTATTTAATGAAGAAATGTAGTCGACTTATACCTGAAATGAGCAGGTTGTCTTGTGAGAAAGGGCTGGACAGGCTAGACACATTAGAGGTAGTGCAGAAAAAGATTTACAAGAATGGTTCCAGGACTTTGTAATGGATAGTTCTCTTTAGGGAAGAGAAGGTTTGATTGACCTCCAAAACCCTGGGGGATTTGAACATAACTGACAGAAAGGAACAGTCCCACTCAGCAAAAGGATCAAGAAAAAGAGGACACTGATTTGTCATAAAGTTGAATGGCAAAAGAAGCCAAGTAGCCTGAAGAAAAGGATTTTTTTTTAAACACAGACTGTGGTCAGGATCTGGAATGTACTGTCAGAGAGTATGTTGAAGGAAAATACAATCATCATTTTCAAAAGGGAATTTGTTAATTATCTGCAGATAATAGTTGCAGAGTTTTGCAGCAAAAGAAGTAATAATGGGACAAGATGAATTTGTGTTTCAGAGAGCCAGTAGGGAAATAACAGCCTAATAGATTTTCTTTTATGATGTAGGAATATGGAAACATTCGATCAGGAGTAGGCCATTCATCCTGTTTGAGTCTGCCCCACTATTCAGCCTGATCAAGGCTGATCGAACACTTCTATACCTTATACCCACACCATTCCCATTAATCCTGTCTGTCATTGGTAAACAGAAGTCTATTGATCTTTACTTTAAATAGACCCAAAGACTAAGCTTTCTTAGCCCTCTGTGACAGGGAATTCCAATGCCTGGAACCAACTAGTTCTAGGAACTTTATGAGGATAGATTGGAGGAATTAGAACTATTCTCTTTGGAGAGGGAAAGGCTAAGAGAAGATCTGATGGAGGTGTTCAAAATCATGAGGTGGCTGGACAGTGTAGATAAGGAGATCAGTGTTTCTTCTTGTAAAAGAAAACAAGTCTTTCTAATACCTACCATTATTTGTATACAGAGGTGTTTCCTAACTTTCATCCTCCTCAATGGTGTTACAGCTGGAAATGGAAGCAAGTCTAACTTTTGTTCCTGTCCCACTTCTCCATGAGTGACAACATAATTCTTTTGGAGATCTGGCCCACTCCTGGTATGACCAATAGCTTGGTTTCCCCATGTCTGACTGGGAATGAAAAGAAGCATTATCTTTAATAAAAACAAAAATGATTGATTTATCATAAAACAAAACTATTCAGTGAGGATGCACAATTGGTTAACACAAAATCTATAAAGTATAATTATTTACACCCATAAGTAACCCATACACACACACACCAGAGATTCAGTTAAAAGTAAAAGCACTTTCTCGCCAATGTTGTTTATTCTTGAAGGCAAAGGATGAGGCATAGAATGTTAACAAGTCTACCAATCTGTTGTTCTTGCATATGTAGTCAAGTCATGAATCATTGCTCAATTGTCTCTGGAGTCATGACAGAGACAGTTTGCTCAGGAAATACAATACTAGGCGGTTCATTCCATCACACTTTCAGAGGAACCTGATCTTCCAGCCAACATTTCACAAACAAGAGAAATAAACTTTGTGGCTTGGTCTGTTGCAGATTTTGTCAATCCACAATAAACTCCAAGCAGGCTAGCACTATTCTGACAAAACAGCTATCACCGCGGTTGTAAAATCATCAGCTTAAGTGAATTCAAGCAACCAAGACCAGCAATTATCTTGAAGAGGCTTCCAAAAATGCTTTCAGAGGTAGACCTTCCCCCTCTGACTCAATGTTAAATGGATGTGAGGTAGGTGGTGTTAGTCCTGATGGGATCCCCTTAGATATTTTAGCTAGGTTTGGGTAATCCAGCATCTTCTGTAATTCAGCATGTTGTACCTGTAACAGGATATAGAGATCCAAAGGCTCAAACTGGAGTAAAGGTTCGAGAAGATTCATAATTGAAGAATGGCCAAAGTGTCCAAGCTTCTTGAATTTACTACCTGGCTGGATACTTCTATCAATTTCTGCGGGTGTTTTGGAGGGATAAATATTTTAATCAGACGGCCAAGAGACTTGTGGGACATGGACATCACTGGCCGGACCAGCATTTATTGCCCATCCCTAGTTACCCCTTGAGAAGGTGCTGGTGAGCTGCCCTTCTTGAACCACTGCAATCCACGTGCTGTAGGTTGATCCAGAATGGCTTCAAATTGGTAAATCCAGGATTTTGACCCACCGACAATGACGGAACAATAACATATTTCCACATCAGGATGATGAGTGCCTTGCAGGGGAACTTGCAAGTGTTGGTGCGCCTGATGGTACTGAGCAGGAAGATTGATTCTGGATTTCATTAGCAAATGCACATGTACTATTGTAGCCTCCTTCTGTGATGTAAATGTTTGGAATGCACGTAATGTAATGCTTCATCATATTTGATACCATTTTTGTGCAAGTTACGTGTGAAGTATCAGTTACTGCTCCTAACGTGTCAGTTAATGTACACAGAGCAAATATCTACTGGCGATGTGTTTTCGGTGAAATTAGTTAAGTGTATTCTCTTCTTCCAAATTGCGTCTCGGTATCTTTCATGTGATGAGGTAAACAATACCACAGGCTAACATTTGATTTCAAAGGTATTCTCTTTCACAATGCAACAGTCCTCACGTAACACTGTAAGCATTTGGATAAAGTGCTCAGTTAAGTGGAATTATTCTTCGAATCAAAATGAGAGAATTTCGAGGCAAACCGACGTCTACATTAAGATGAGATTAAATCAGTGAGATAGAAGCCGTGTTAGGGGCTTTCCCACTGCTTGTTCTTGTGTGCGCATCACTGACTGAAGCTGAAGAGAATATGTGTGTGGTTTTTTGAAGTTAGGGCAGATGGCTTGGTGAGAAATATACTCTTTCCTTTCCCCTTCCCCCACCACACTGTAAACAAAAATGGATTGAGCATTACTATCGCTTTGTTTTGTTGTAAATTCTGAAACACGTATATTAAAACAAAATGATATGACTACTTTGAATTTTACGTAGCTCCCCCCATTATCGCATGCAACTTCCATATGGTTTTGGTGGCTGAGTAGGGGGAAGAATTTGTTCTTCTCCATCATGCGTTAACATACTGCATTTGTTGATGCAAATATAAGGCAGAGCAGGCTGTTTGCACAGACTAATCTCATTCTCCTATGCATCTCAAACTAAAGTCACAACATTGCTGCATTAAGTGGCAGAGCACTCCACCAGTGTGGAACAGTACCAGCACAACTTATAACTACTGCCAAAAAGTGTCCTTGTGTCCAGGCACCTGCCAGCTGTTTGTACCTTGTATTAAAAGACATCATGTTCCCAATTTTCTTCAATAAAACAAGGAATCTAGCAATTTGTGATGTCTGCTGCTGGAGAAGGATCACAGTTCAGGTTCAGTCAGTTGGAAAAGAATTGGAGAGAACAGGCCACAGTTCCCCGTGCAGCTTGCTGTCACAGTTTGACTGACAAGCTGACTTTTGAGGTATTCTTGCCCATTCCAGTCACAGTTTATTGAAGGTGATTTTGATCTTCTCTGTGAGGCCACAGCAGTGGCCATGCCATCTGTCACCTTGATTGCATCCGAGATTCTCTGGAGAGAGCACGATGGCTCCTGATCGTTTACAGATTGTGCTGCTTTCGCCTCCATAAGGACCACATGCGCAGAGCCAGATGGTGAACATACAATGCTTATTATGAGTCTTTATCTCTGTGCAGGAAGGATAGGAACCATTAGATCTCCCTCAGGAACCCAGTTTTTTTTCCTAACATCATGCTGCTTCTCAGCAAATACAGACTTATTCAGCTGTCATCACCTTACCTCCACATTATTTGCAAAAAGAAGAAAAAGAGAAAGGAAACAAGCATTTTATCAGCAGCAGTTATGTTGGACTCAAGTAGTTCTGACGGCACTGTCACCATGAAGAATTATTGGCAATACAAGACTTGTAGTTTCAGTGCTTGCTGTGTATAATAAAGCAGATTTTGGGGATGATGCCAACACTCCTTACCTTACAAAGACTAACAGCCACTCATTTAAGCCCAGCTGCAAAAGTGAAAAATGTTCTGCTGTTTAAATTTTGTCAGCACCAGCAATTATCCCTGTTCCAATACTAGTGGAGAGAGAAATACACCATTGTGACACTGTTTCTGCTTTATACATTGAGCAGGGTATTATACAATCTCATACTGATTTCTCATAATAATGACTATGTAATAAACCAGCTACTGAAATGGGAACACAGCATTTGATAAAATGGAATCCTTGACAAAGTTTAATCAGATGCAATATCAAAATTGAAAGAGGGCTGTATTAACCATAATGGGCCATGCATTTTATAATATGCAATCTAATACATGAATTCCATCCCCTCCCCAGTCAACCTGTTTAAAATGAAGTCTTATCAATGCTGTCTTATTATTCTCTTCTTCCCCAGTGTGGACATTAATTAATATATTGTGCACACCAAGTGCAGTGGCTCTGTTGGGTATAACATTGCACTAAGCCATTAACAACACATGGATTGTCCTTTGTCACATGCCACCTACTTACTTGTGTCAGAAACTCTCGGTGTCAGGAAGATGAGCTTGCTTTGTGCATAGAGGCAGGATAAAAAGGATCCTGTGTATATATTATACAAAATAACAGATGGTTAGGGATGAACTGTAGGCTTGTATGGGGTCCCTCATTAGTCTGGGGCTTAGGCGTGCAAGAGTGGTTGCAGCACTTGCATGTATATTGACTTAACACCAACTTGGGAATATGCACACTTCACTCCTGATCCATATACCAGTGTATGTACCGGTGTCTCCTATTGGAATATGTTACTAACTTGTATCACAGTTACTGTTGTTATGCGACTGTGAACAATTTAAAGCACCTTGGGTTAATTTGTAACTTTTGTGAACCATTGCCCATATTCTTTTGTCACCCACGCCACAGAAAACTGAAGAAAGTTGCTTGACCTGAATTCCTCTAGGCCCTCTCAGCACAGGCCAGGGCTCAAGTCTCAGAATTGGATTATCCACACACTCATACCAGCCAGTGAGCCCACTAACTAAAACAATAGCAGCTACTTTTCGGCTTTTTTCCAATTGCTTTTCTGCATTTTTCTGATGTGATTGCATAAATTTTACAGAATGGGGACAGGATGTTTCATTATCCCTCACATTGACATTTTTAATTCATGTTCATGGCCAGACAAAAATCAGTTTCACGTTGTTCCCAAATGTGATGCTCATAAACTTTATTGTTCTATCTGCAATGCACAGACTATTCTGAATGAATGTAACATAAACAAAACAGTTGCCAGGACCATGGGAGATATTCATGCAACTCAAGCCTTTCCCCAGTGAATTTAAAGGGAAATTTAACTCAGTGTTTTCATGGCCTCCCTGAACTCTCACATACCATTGTTTTGAGCATGTTGACTATGTAGGGCATTGGTTAGGCAGAGGTAAATTCCAGGGAAAGACTCAACAACCAAGTGGAAATAATGTAATTCACCAACATCTTCAGCTTTTAACATCGTTCCAGAAATAAAAGTGAGGAATTTGTTTTAACTTCCAATGGGTGCAATGCGAATGGGGTCTGAAATCAATCAAAAACTGAGTCCTTGGCAAAGTAATGTACAAAAGATTTTAAACAACAGGATCTACTTTATACAGATAGAATCAAACTCCACACCAAATTTAACAGGAATTGAATTGACTTGAATTAACTTTGTTGTCACATGTACTCAAATGAATACAGTGAAAAGTTTATAATTCACAGCATACGGTACCAACTTTGGTACTGAGGAACTTCTGTATAAATTCTTCAGTACAGATTCTTAGTGACAGAATGTGCCTTCTTGGAATCAGGAACAGGGTACTCTGATATAACAAGGTGTAGAACTGGATGAACACAGCAGGCCCAAGCAGCATCATAGGAGCAGGAAAGCTGACGTTTTAGGCCTAGACCCTTCATCAGAAATGGGGGAGGGGAAGGGTATTCTGAAATAAATAAGGAGGGAGGGGGAGGCGGATAGAAGATGGATAGAGTAGAAGACAGATGGAGAGGAAACAGACCGGTCAAGGAGGCGGAGATGGAGCCAGTAAAGGTGAGTGTAGGTGGGGAGGTAGGGAAGGAATAGATAAGTCCAGGGAGGACGGACAGGTCAAGGGAGTGGGATGAGATTAGTCGGTAGGAGGCGGGGGTGGGGCATGAGGTGGGAGGAGGGGATAGGTGGGAGGACAGGTAGGGGAGGTGGGGACGAGCTGAGCTGGTTTGGGGATGCAGTAGAGGGAGAGGAGATCTCGGGTACTCTGACAGTCAGGTTAATGCCTCAGAGGTTAGAAAAGCAGGAATGCAGGTTAGGGAAGGTGTAAGCAAGAAAAACCGCCCACCTCAAAAGAAAACAGAATAACTCACTTTTCAGAATTTCTCCCATTCTTTGCTGTTGGTCACACAGGTTGACATCCTCCCTTGCCTGAACTTCTTCAGCCCATTGAGTCTGTACCACCAAAATTTTACCACTACCTACACTAGTCATAGTCATGGAGTTGTACAGCATGGAAACAGGCCCTTCGGTCCAACGTGTCCATGCCGACCAGTTATCCTAAATTAATCAAGTCCATTTGCCTGCATTTAGCCCATCTCCCTCTAAACCTTTCCTCTTCAGATACCTATCCAGATACCTTCTAAATGCTATAATTGTATCAGCCTCCTCCCCATCCACTGGCAGCACATTCCATACACTAAACCCCCCGCTGCATGAACAAGTTGCCCCTTGGATCCCTTTTAAATCTTTTCCTTCTCACCTTAAGCCTAGACTCCCCTATACTGGGAAAAAGGACCTTGGCTATACATTCTATCCATAGTAGTGCTTCTCCACACTAGGCCCCTTTGCCTTGAACATCATTATTTCCCGGTAGTTTTTTTAATAGTTGTGAGGCTTCCCATGTCAACTACCCTCCCAGGTAATGCACTTCAGAACCCCAACCCTCTCCACGTTCCACACCCCCAACAGCCCCCACTTTCCACACCCGCAACAAACCCACGTTCCACACCCCCAAAACCCCCAAATTCCACACCCCCAACACCCTCCACATCCCTCACCCCCAACACCCTCCACATCCCACACCCCCAACACCCTCCACATCCCACACCCCCAACACCCTCCACATCCCACACCCCTAACACCCTCCACATCCCACATCCCCAACACCCTCCACATCCCACACCACCAACACTCTCCACATCCCACACCCCCAACACCCTCCACATCCCACACCCCCAACACCCTCCACATCCCACACCCCCAACACCCTCCACATCCCACACCCCCAACACCCTCCACATCCCACACCCCCAACACCCTCCACATCCCACACCCCTAACACCCTCCACATCCCACATCCCCAACACCCTCCACATCCCACACCACCAACACTCTCCACATCCCACACCCCCAACACCTTCCACATCCCACACCCTCAACACTCTCTACATCCCACACACTCAACACCCTCCGCATCCCTCACCCCAACACCCACCACATCCCACACCCCCAACACACTCCATATCCCACACCCCCAACACCCTCTGCATCCCACTCCCCCAACACCCACCACATCCCACACCCCCAACACCCACCACATCCCACAACACCAACACCCTCCGCATCCCACACCCCGAACACATTCTGCATCCCACACACCCAACACACTCCACATCTTACACCCCAAAACCCTCCACATCGCACACCCCCAATAACTCCCATGTTGAACACCCTCTGCATTCCATATCACCAACACCCTCCACTTTCCACACCCCAACACACTCCGTATCCCACACACCCAACACCCTCCCTATCCCACACACCCAACACCCTGCATCCCACACACCCAACAACTCCTACGTTCAATACCCCCAACACCCCTCACGTTCCACACTCCAACACCCTCCACGTCCCACACCCCCAATAACTCCCATTTTCAACACCCCCAACACCCATCACATTCACACTCTCAATACTCTCCGCATTCCAAACTCCCAACACCCTCCGCGGTCCACACCCCCAACACCTTCCGCATCCCACACCCCCAACACCCACCACATTCCACACTCACTACACCCACCGCATTCCATACACCGAACACCCTCCACATTCCACACCCTCAACTCCCCCCACAATGCATACACCCAACACCCTCTGCTTTTCACATCCCCAAAGACTCCCACGTTCCACATCCCCAACATCCCCCACATTCCATACCCCAAACCCTCCGCGTTCCTTACTGCCAACACCCTCTGCATTCCATACCCCCAACACCCTCCATGTTCCTCACCCCTAACACCTTCCGCATCCCACACTCCCAACATCCACCACATTCCATACACCCAACACCCTCCACATTCCACACGCTCAACTCCCCCCACAATGCATACGCCCAACTCCCTCTGCTTTCCACACCCCCAAAGCCTCCCACGTTCCACATCCCCATCATCCCCCACATTCCATACCCCAGCACCCTCCGTGTTCCTTACCCCCAACACCCTCCACATCCCACTCCCCCAACACACTTCACATTCCATACTCCCAGCACCCTCCACATTCCATACCCTCAACTCCCCCCACAATGCATCTGCCCAACACCCTCCACGTTCCACACCCCCAACGCCTCCCACATTCCACATCCCCAACATCCTCTGCGTTCCTTACCCCCAACACCCTCCACATTCAATACCCCCAACACCCCCCATGATCCATACCCCAACACCTTCCATATTCCATACCCCAACACCCTCCACGTTCCACACCTCCAACACCCTCTGCATTCCTTACCCCCAACACCCTCCGCGTTCCACACCTCCAACACCCTCTGCATTCCTTACCCCCAAGACCCTCCACATTCCACACCCCCAACACACTTCACATTCCATACCCCCAACACCCTCTATATTCCATATACCCAACACCTTTCATATTCCATACCCCAACACCCTCCGCGTTCCACACCCCTAACACACCTTCACATTCCTTACCCCCAACACCCTCCACATTCCTTACCCTCAACACCTCCTGCAATCCATACTCCCAACATCCTCCACATTCCTTACCCCCAACACCCCCCACATTCCACACCCCAAACACCCTCCACATTCCACACCACCGACACCCTCTGCATTCTATACCCCCAAACACTGTCCGTGTTTCACACCCCCAACACTCTCCACGTTCCACACCCACAAGATCTTTAACTTTCCACACCCCCAACATCTTCCGAATGAAAACTGAAAGACCTGCGGACATTCTGAGGAATGGTCACCAGACCCAGTTCTGTGGAAGGATCACCGGACCCCAAACATTAAGTCTAATTCTTTTCTTCACAGATGCTGCCAGGCCTGTTGAGCTTTTCCAGCAACTTGTGTTTTTGTACCCTCTGAATGAAAATGTTTTTCTTCAAATCTTGTCTAAACTCCTATCTGTCACTTTAAAATTATGCCCCCTTGCTATTGACCATTTGACTGAGGGGAACAGCTACTTTCTATTCACACTGTCCACCCCCCTCACAATTGTATGTACACTTATTGGGTTCCCCCTCATCTGCTCTGCTCCAAAGAAAACAACCCAAGCTTATCTAGCCTCTCTTCATCATTGAAATGCTCTATCCCCATCCTGGTGGATCTTGCTTGCACCCCCTCAGCAATCATATCCTTCCTATGGTGTAGTGAACAGAAATGCACACGGTGAAAAGATGAATTGATGTTCTGTAAGCAAGATAGAGGACAACTTTTACAATCTGGAAATTTAATTCTCTTGTTGCCTGTTTCAATTTAGTGTTCTGTTCCCTTAGAAACAATGATAGAATTGAACAATATTTAGCCTATCCATTCCTGGACTTAAGTGCAATCTCAAAAGAAATCTACTTTTGAAAACTACAGTTTACCCCTCTTCATTCAATGTTGCTTACTTTAAACTACTTATCAATTGAATGTGGCATTATGGCTCAGTAGTTATCACTGTCCCCTCACCGTGCTAAGGACCCAAGTTCAATCCAGCCTCGGAAACTCTCTATGTGGAATTTGCACATGCTCCCCATCTCTTTGTGGGCTTGGTCCAGGAGCTCTGGTTTCTTCCCACAGTCCAAAGATGTGCAGGTTAGGTGAATTTGCCATGCTAAATTGTTCCAAGGGTCCAGAGTTATGTAGGTTAAATTGGTTAGCTATGGGTAATGCAGAGTTATGGGGGTGGGTTGTGGCATGATGGACTTTGCAGACATGATGGGCTGAATGGCCTCCTTCTGCCATTTGGGGATTCTATAATTTATGTTCTTTTTAAATCTGAGTCCTACATAGTTATCCTGGATCTAGGGCATGAAACAAGCAATTGCCCATTATGCTCATGAATAGGAATCACAAGACCTGTTGGAAGAAAACACTTTTGTACAGTTTATTAAGTTTACTTTTCAAGGGCACTCAGTAGGCAGACCCAGAGTCCTTCAGAGTAATTCTTAAATATTTTCTGACAATTATAGATTCTGCTTCCACCATAATGTTAAGTTTATGAGTGATTGCCAGTCAGTAATTGCTGCTGCCCATCATTCTGATGCCCATCCTCCACCAACCCCAGTCTCCCAGTTGTCTCCAAAGCTCCTCTTGACCATTCCTCAAACTCTGATTACAGCTGTAGTCAATGTTTAAGCCAAGCAATCTTGCTGTAAGGAATAGCTTCACGGAGGCCGGTATCTTGTCACCCAATCACCCTTTATTTACACGTGATTTGTATATGGGCCCTGACCAGCCAGCTCAAAGCCAGACCCTAGAATCAGGAGACGTTCTGAATTTCCTGTTTATGTCAGCAGCCAGGGCTCCCTGATTGGTCCAGGTTAATGCCGGTCAAGCATCTCATAGTCAATGAAACTCACTTGATTTCAATCTCTATAGTGTCCTAAAATAAAACTACAAACTGCAGATGCTGAAGATCAGAAAGAAAAATAGGAATTTTTGGGGAAAGTCAGCAGGTCTGGCAGCATCCATGGAGAGAAGCAATGTTAACATTTCAGTCCAGTTACCCTTCTTCAGAAGCCTTCATCAATCTTGTTATACTCCTACAATGTTGAGTGCCTTCACCTTAGGCCACAAGTGCCACCTGCATTTAGTCAGTAATATCTGAATGAGTTTGCTGGGCCCATTTCCCGTAGGCTCCTACAGATACAATTAATTTCTAGGCCTGTATAGCATTAATTGAAATCTCTTGGTTATCACATTCAACTTTTCATGCATTCATCTAGCCTAAGTTATATACAAAACACTGAACTATGTTATATCATCTGTTAAGTTGGAGTGAGTTGCCCTCAAATGTCACACTTCCCTGCTCCTCTGACCCTGCTTGGCCTGCTGTGTTCATCCAGCTTCACACCGTGTTATCTTAAATAGATAGGACAGCTCATTTTTGCTATAGGATGCATTGAGTTAAGCCCAATGCCATTATTGATTCGTTAGCCCTCTCAAATGTTCAAAATTATTTTGTTAATTAACTGGAATGTAAGATGTATACCATGTACCCAGGATTGACCAGTAACACCAATATCCTTCTAGCATCTGAACTCTTACATATATACAAGAATACAATGAAATATTACATTGGAAATAAATAAGTGAAATTTGTTTTTTTTCAGAATCTATTAAGTCTGAGAATACATGAGGTTAAATCTTGATCATAAAGGTCATTGAAAAAACTTTAAAAGTAGAATAAACCACAGATTGTCCATCATTAGTTCCATTATAAATGAGGAAGAGAACCCCACCTCTAATCAATGAATATTAATAAAACCATTAGTAGTAAGATTAGTAGTAAGATTTAACCTCATATTCACCAATAGCAACAGGGAATATAAACATATTTCCTGACTGGAGGAACCGTTAACGTTAGTACATCAACTAAAGAGCAATCCATATAATGTGTTTATATGTACAGGTTTGAGATATGTTGCATATCTGAGCAAATGTATGGTGATATAAATATTCTTACACTTATACTTCTGCATTCACTTTTTATCATTTCAAGTGGTCTTTCTTTTCAGAGATTCATTCTGTCATATTTAATCCATTACAAATGAATTTGCTCACATTTACAATGTGTTAGGTCAATGTAAACTCCATCCCTAAGATTGTGCAGACTGACCACCAGACACCCAAATACTGCTGAAAATGTTGAAATAATGGAGGAATACAGGGATACAGGCCATGTGCAGGCAGATGGGATTGGTTTAGAATGGTCAGCACAGGCATGGTGGGCCGAAGGATCTGTTCTTGCCCTGTACTATTTTGTGTTCTATGTTTGCTTTTAATAAAACAAGAACTGCCAAAATCTGAACAGAAAGAGAATTGCTGGGGAAACTCAGCGGGTCTGGCAGCATCTGTGGAGAAAGAAACAGAGTTAATATTTCATGTTCAGTGAAGAAGGGTCACTGAACCTAAAACTTTAGCTCTGTTTCTCTCTCCACAGACCTGTTGTCAGAAGCTGAGTTTCTCCAGCAATCTCTGTTTTATTATTTCAACTTTACTTTTAAGGTGTATTCAAAGTAATTTGCAAGTTTGGCAGCAGCCAGCAACTTGGGCCCATATTAAATAAATAGGAGCAGGAGGAGGCAATTCAGCCCTTCAAAGCTGCTTACAGCTGATCATCCAACTCAATCCCAGTTCCTGCTTTCACCCCATACCCTCTGATCATTTTAACCCAAGGAACTATATGTATTTGCTTGAAAACATTCAACATTTTGTCCTCAACACCTTCATTGGCAGAGAACCCCATAGGCTCACTACACTATGGATGAAAACATTTCTCCTCATCTCAGTCCGAAATGGCCCACCCTATATCCTTAAACTGTAACCCCCAGGTTCTGGGGCTCAATAGTCTTTGGGAAACATCCCTCCCAGCCAGATCCCTGAGCAATGTAATAGTCAAATAATTTGTTTTAACAATCTTAGTTGAGTGATAAATGTTCATCAGGGCATCAGAAAGAACACCCTTCATCTAAGAGAAGAGAGGATTCACAGCATTTTTACATCCAGCTGAGTTTAATGCCTATTTTGAAAGGTGTTATTTCCAACACCGTAATTCTCCCCAACACCACTCTTGATTGTCAAACTGGTCTGCACACTTAGTCCTACCGGACTTCTTAAACCCAGAACTTTCTGCTTCCGAGACTGAAATGTTATCAATAGGCCATATCTGATACCACTTTTGCTACTCCATCAGCCTCGTTCCAAATGTGATAGTGATGTTTTAAACGGATTGTGTAGCCTGGGCATTGGGCCTTATTTCAGAAAACATAGTTTGTTCTGCCAGCTAAACTGATCATCTTCAAAACAATTTCCAAAAGCAAAACAACACCCTGCCCCCAGGCCTCCACCCTGACCTCACTGATTATGATAAACAGTGAAAATTTGGAAAATGTGGACCATTTTCCATATCTTGGGAGCCACCCCTTGACAAAGGTGAGCATAGATCACAAAATCCATCATTACCTCCATTGTCCCAGCTCAGCATTTGCCCAATTGAGTAGAAGGGTAATTGAGGACCAGGATCTCAGAGAGGCTAAGGGCATTGATTATATGTGGCTGTGATCTGCATGATTATATGTTATTCTATAATATGGTAGTTGAGAAGGAGAAAGGGACACTGGCCTTAATTAGAAATGGCATCGATTATAAAAGCAGGGAGGTTATGCTGGAGCTGTACAAGACTTTTGTTAGGCCACACTTTGAGTATTGTGTGCAGTTCTTGTCACTGCACTATAAGAAAGATGCAAGTGTACTGGAGGGGCTGCAGAGGAGATTCACTAGGATGTTGCCTGTGATGGAGCATTTCAGCGATAGAGATTGGATGAGATCAGGTTCTTTTCTTTGGAGCTGAGAAAGTTGAGGAGGGACCTGATTGCTGTGAATAAGATTCTGAGGGGCATGGGCAGGGTATATAGAGAGCAGCTGTTGTCCTTCATTTGAAGAGTCAATCCACCATTTGAGATTCCAGCAAACCTGAGTGGGAGCAAGGCACCCTTGATCCAGCAGGTCTGCCTCAGAAGAAAATATGCCCCCCCATTCAATATGGTGAAGCAAAGCTTGCCACCGCTTGACTCATCAGATTCACCAAATCTCACCCTGATGCTGAGGCCTTCAGATTTCAGCCTGTCCACGTCAACTAGGACTCACTCCTGCCCTGAGGCTTCCAGCATTCACCGGGTGACATGACTCTTCCCCACCCAACATCCAACTTCTACTTCCCTGAGGCTCTTGATCCCTCAACTCCTCCACTTGATGTCTCCACCCATCACCTCTGCAGCCTCCAACTCCAGTTCTCCCACAAGTCAGAGTACCTACAGCTTACTCACCCCCGTGTCTCAGACATAGCTGGGCCTGCTTTCTCTCCATCTGACTAGAAGCTTACGCTGGTCATCACTGACTTCCACTGAGGGACATATAATCCCCCGCATGAAATTTCTCACTGGGATCCCAAACCTGAGGCCTTTTTGAATTAACCTGAAATAACCTGTATTTGTCAGATTTGAAATTCGAGTTCAAAATATTTTAACCACGAAACTTTGGCGCAGATTTGCGTTGCTTAATTCCCTCAACCAATATCTTGTCTGAAGAAAAAGTCTGTGCGGTGTGTCCTTCTTTGTCAATACAATCATCAGGATTATTAGATTTAACACCAGTGCATAAAACCACTTCACTACAAAATATAGTAACAAGTATGGCCGTGCACTAATGCTTCATGAGGAGCTACATAATGGCAACAAATTCCTCCAGTTTGTCCCTTTTGTTTGTTTATACACAGCTGCAACGGGATAAACAGTAGGGACGCATGTCCAAGCAGAACTCTGTGTCTGTGTATGTTCAGGATTTCATGTCCTGGGGCGGTGAACTGTTTTTTAGGACAGCAGGCGGCTGGCTATCTGTAAACATTTGACCACTCGTCAGGCTTCATTGCTGCAAACAGAATGACACAAATGAGCCTGTGCTCGCTGTTCTGATTATGGCACCACGAAAGTCCATCACATCTTTTCACAAAATAAGTGCAGCAGCTAAGAAACAGTGCAGTACTGTAAACAACCTGAACAACAAACCCCTCACGTTCTCACATTTATCTATTTTACCAGTTGCTTAATATTGTTGCCAACAGAGACATCATTAAGTTTTAGAGATATTGGGGACTGCAGATGCTGGAGATTCCAAGATAATAAAATGTGAGGCTGGATGAACACAGCAGGCCAAGCAGCATCTCAGGAGCACAAAAGCTGACGTTTCAGGCCTAGACCCTTCATCAGAGAGGGGGATGGGGTGAGGGAACTGGAATAAATAGGGAGAGAGGGGGAGGTGGACCGAAGATGGAGAGTAAAGAAGATAGGTGGAGAGGGTGTAGGTGGGGAGGTAGGGAGAGGATAGGTCAGTCCAGGGAAGACGGACAGGTCAAGGAGGTGGGATGAGGTTAGTAGGTAGCTGGGGGTGCGGCTTGGGGTGGGAGGAAGGGATGGGTGAGAGGAAGAACAGGTTAGGGAGGCAGAGACAGGTTGGACTGGTTTTGGGATGCAGTGGGTGGGGGGGAAGAGCTGGGCTGGTTGTGTGGTGCAGTGGGGGGAGGGGATGAACTGGGCTGGTTTAGGGATGCAGTAGGGGAAGGGGATCATTAAGTTTTGATGACTTCTAACAATGTTATGTATACATTTCATTAAAGAGCCGATGAGATTGGCTAACAGAGAGTTGGAAGAAAAGGCAACAAAACAAAGATCTTTATTATCTACTTCAAATGCATTTAGAACTGAAAGTTGAAAATGTTTTGTGCAATATTTTATTCTTTCATAGAATTCCACAAATTCTCTTTAAAACATATGCCACTTGCTGGCATGAACTGATCTATCAGTTTGTTTGGTGACTTTGTCATTTCCCTGCTTCAAAGAAAGTCTTATCAAATTGTAAAATAAGTGATGTTTGTTCTTCTAGTTAGATGGCAATTTAGATCAATGTTCAAGGCAAGGAATTGAGATCCTTTGCTTCCAAGAGAGTTTACAGAACTGTTAAATGGCATCCACACACACTTTTACAGTGATTCACACTGCCTGTTATGTTGGGGGGTGTGCCAGTGTGCACAACCAGAATGGACATACAAATATTGACATTAAACAGCAGGCAGAGTGGATCTTCTACCAGCGGTGCCACTTTGGAGCTCAGTGCTCCAGCTAATGGCCTCTCTATGGGGAAAGGGCAGGAAAGTGGACATGAGAAGTGTCAGATCAGTCATGATCCTATTGAATGGTGACACAGGCTAGAGCAGCCAAATGGCCTACTCCTGTTCCTATTGCAGATGATGATGGTCTGCTGGTCTCTTAACCTGACATATGCACATTCCATGGCAGGAAGGACAATGCTTTCTGAAGGGATGACTAACTACTCCTAGTTATTGCTTGATTTTTTTCCTCAATGCTAGGTAATTTTTTTAATATTTGTTCAAATGTTGCTATAGTCCACCAGAAGCGTTGTGGTTGGTGCTGGATAATCTCAAGGTAACTGCACAAATTTCCTTACATGGGCGCACTCTGAGCATTGCCATTGAAATACATTCTGACTTGGAGAATAAGTAATGGGCAGCCAGAATAGAATGAGCTGGTGGAGGAGGTCAGAGGTGGAGGGCAATGGAAAGGAGGTAATATACCCTCAGCCTGTTCAGGAGAATGTCTCTAATTTAAAACTATAGGAGGAGCAAGGTGTGAGATATCTGAATTTTCAGTAAGGTCAGCATCACTGTAGGCTCCACCTTCTGCAAATGCAATTACAGCCTCAGAGCAGGGTAAAGTCTAAATTGCTACTGGTTGTGAGGGTGACCACTGCTATGGATGTTTTATGCATTTGGCTGTTTCCAAAATATTTCTAACATCTCAGTATTTGTCTTCCACTATTGTACAGGGAAGTCATTGAAGTAGGCTACTCAATGACAGCATTTCCGAGCACAGGAGCAAGCAGGCAGCTTTGCTGGAATGTAAGCACCTCAGTGGGGCAACATGCCATTGACTGCACCCAGCTTACTCTGTAGATACCACATCAGAACTTTGGCAGATAGAGATAGGGAAGGAATTCCGCACTATCAACATCTTGCTGTTGTATGACAAGAGGCAATGAATGAAGCAGATCAATGAAGGGCTGTAATTTGCAACTTATAAGTTTTTTTCTTATTCACTCCTTTATACTGGGAAGAACTGTAATATTGAACTTTTAACTTATTTCTATATTTTTCTCATTTTTACCTAAGGTTTTGCACCTAGGATGGCAGTGTGAATGGCGACATTGTAAACTTTTCACTGTACTCCTGTATCCCTGTACATAAATACATGTAACAATAAAACCTAATTCTAATTCTAACTCTAATACTATCTTGACACCTGTCATGATGCTTTCATTCCATAGCAGTCCACTATTCCAGGGACATTTGAACCATAAACCCTAGGGTGACTTCTGGACAATATGGTTGATGATGCCAATACACAAACCATGCACAAATTCATAGTATGCATATGTTGGAGGTCATGATTTAATGCCAAGTGTGTTAGAGAAGAACACTGGGTCACTGAAAGAACAGTGCCACTGTCAAGGCCTCTTGGGGAATCCTGTTGTATTCTTGGCAGAGCAGGAGTCAGGATTTGTCACAGTCCACTGCACATTAGGCAATATCACTAAAATGAAATGACAGCCCTACTCATCAGTGGGCACCTCAAGAGGAAGAGGAACAGGGTATGCGAAGAGAGTGGCTAGACGAAGGGAAGAGGTACCCGAACAGCCCCTTTCTAGCTGGACCGTCCTTGAAGACAGTACACAAGTAGGAAGGTAAGGATGTGAAGGTGTTGTACGTAGGATGTCAGAAGGAGGATTAGTTTTAATAACAGGGATTTCAGTGTTTCATTAGCTATGACTGCTCCAAGGTGCTGAGCATCATTGACTCTGTGGGAGTAAGGAAATCCAGCTGTGCCTTTGGCCCTCAGTACGCCTATTGCAGTTGTTAGTTGCAAACCGAGCGGAGGTGTTCTGCAAAGCGGTCCCCAACCCTCCACTTGGTTTCCCCAATGTAGAGGAAGCCACACCAGGATGCAATATACCACATTGGCAGATGTGCAGGGGAACATCTGCTTGTTATGGAAAGTCATCTTGGGGTGCAGGTGAATATCTGCTTGATGACTTTCCACATCAAGCAGATGTTTACCTGCACATCTGCCAATGTAGTATATTGTACCCGGCGTGGCTTCCTCTACATTGGGGAAACCAAGCGGAGGCTTGGGGGCCACTTTGCAGAACACCTACGCTCAGTTCGCAACAAACAACTGCACTTCCCAGTCGTGAACCATTTTAACTCCCCCTCCCATTCCTTAGACAACATGTCCATCCTGGGCCTCCTGCAGTGCCACAATGATGCCACCCAAAGGCTGCAGGAACAGCAACTCATATTCCGCTTGGGAACCCTGCAGCCCAATGGTATCAATGTGGACTTCACAAGCTTCAAAATCTCCCCTTCCCCCACCTCATCCCAAAACCAGCCCAGCTCCTCCCCTCCCCTCACTGCATCCCAAAACCAGCTCAGCTCTTCCCCGCCTCCCTAACCTATACTTCCTCTCACCTATCCCCACCTCCCACCTCAAGCCGCACCTCCATTCCCTACCTCCTAACCTCATCCTGCCCCCTTGACCTGTCTGCCCTCCCCCGACCGACCTATCCCTTCCTACTTCCCCACCTATACTCACCTCTACAGGCTCCATCCCCGCCCCTTTAACTTGTCCGTCTTCTCACCACCTATCTTGTCCTCTATCCACCTTCAGTCCGCCTCCCCCTCTCTCCCTGCAGAACCCTCTCCCCATCCCCCTTTTCTGATGAAGGGCCTAGGCCTGAAACGTTAGCTTTTGTGCTCCGAAGATGCTGCTTGGCCTGCTGCGTTCACCCAGCTCCACACTTTGTTATCTCGGATTCTCCAGAAACGGCCGTTCCCATTACCTCTACTGCTAAGATTGTGTAAGTTTCTGATCAGATCATATTTGGAATATCATGAGCAGGTTTGGGCCCTGTATGTAAGGAAGGGTGTGCTGGCCTTGGAGGTGATCCAGAGGAGATTTATAAGAATGATCCCTAGGATGAAGGGCATGTCATATACAGAGCAGTTGAGGACCCAGGGTCTGTACTTGATGGGCTTTAGATGAATGAGGGGGGATCTGATTGAAATTTACAGACTACTGATAGGCCTGAATAGAGTGGACGTGGAGAAGATGTTCCACTAGTGGGAGAGAGTAGAACCGAAAGGCATGGCCTTAGAGTGAAGGGATGACCGTTTAGAAATGAGATGAGGAAGAATTTCTTCAGCCAAAGAGTGGTCAGTCTGTGGAACTCATTGCCACAGAGTGTTGTGGAGGGTAAATCATTGAGTGTATTTAAGACAGAGATAGATAGATTCTTGATTCGTAAGGGAATTAAAAGTTACAGGGAGAAGGCAAGAGAATGGGTTTGAGAAACGTATCAGCCATGATCGAATGGTGAAGCAGATCAATGGGCTAAGTGCCTAAATTTTACTTGTATATCTTATGCTCATATGATCTGATTGAGCTGCACGATTAAATAATGATAACAGTAGCACTGTTTAGCTATATCTTAAAACAGTGTCTCGCCTAATAGGGGAAGTAAATACAATAACCTCGGTGTGGTGGTAAAATACCTCGGCATTGTTCAAAAATATCAGGCAAGTACATGACATAATTCTGAAAAATCATCTGGGTTTACTTTATTAAACTTCTCACAATAGTTAGGCAATAGTAATGAAGGGTTGAGGCGGAGCAGCTGGAACATCCTTCTGTTTTTAAAATGAGGCCAGAGCTTAAGAACATAATTTGTGACTGCAACATCAGACAGATGAGTACTGATGCAACATCAGTCCATGAAAGTTCACCCCTAGCCCTTCTTAGTGCACATTAGCGACGTGATCTGTGTACACAAAGCCTGGTTTTCTCAATAATGCAACCAAACCAATGATCAGAAAGCTAGCAGTGGGGATATGGAAGCAAACAGCTGTCCTCTGCTAAAGAATCCCCTGAAATCTGCAAAAGTTGCTGCTTCAAGGAATTTAAAGATACCTGACTGACCAATAACTGAAAGGTGGATTAGCATCTGTTTAACACAGTCAAGAAAACTTAGGGATAGCAGGATGAAGCAATTTTAAAGAAAACGAGCAAAAGGAGATGCAAAAGGCGAATTCTTTTCCGCAAAATGAAACCAAGAACACAAGCAAGCCTTAACAAACATTCCTGAATTTCCACATTTGTCTGTGAAATTTCCAGGATTATGCGCTTTTGCTCTGAACCCTGCTTGATGTAACTTTGTCTTTGATTGAAGACAACCATGAAACACAACATCTTCAGGTTGTATTGAAACAAAATGTTCTCCCCGATTCAGGCATGTTTCCATGGAAAATGAGCCGTTTCTTGGGCGGACAATGGCCTAGTGGTATTATCATTGGACTATTAACCCAAAGACAGAAACAAAGTTGCTGGAAAAGCTCAGCAGGTCTGGCGGCCTCTGTGAAGCAGTTCTGAGGAAGGGTCGCCGGACCCGAAACGTTAACTCTGTTTTCTCCTTCACAGATGCCGCCAGGCCTGCTGAGCTTTTCCAGCACCTTTATTTTTATCCCTGATTTACAGCATCCACAGTTCTTTTGGTTTTTGTTAATCCAGAAACCTTGGGTAATGCCCTGGGGACCTGGGTTGGAATCCCACCATGGCAGATAGTGGGATTTGAATTCAGTTGATGTCTAGAATTAAGAGTCTAATGATGACTGTGAATCCATTGATGATTGACGGAAAAACTTATTTGGCTCACTAATGCCCTTGAGGGAAGGAAACTGCCATTCTTACATGGTCTGGCCTACATGTGATTGCACACCCACAGCAATGTGGTTGGCTCTTAACTGCCTTCTGGGTAATTGGGGATGGGCAATAAATGCTGGTCCAGCCAGTGATAACCACATCCCATGAATGAACAAAAAAAAACCTGTGTTCTGAATGTACGGACGGAGCATTTAAAGTATATGAAACAACATTCTTGAAAGGTAACAGTCAAAACCAGAGATTGCTGGAGAAACTCAGCAGATCTGGAAACACTTGTGGAGAGAAAGCACAGTTATCATTTCCAGTCCAGTTCACCTT
Source organism: Stegostoma tigrinum (assembly GCF_030684315.1). Taxonomy (NCBI): domain Eukaryota; kingdom Metazoa; phylum Chordata; class Chondrichthyes; order Orectolobiformes; family Stegostomatidae; genus Stegostoma; species Stegostoma tigrinum. The sequence continues at coordinate 32,456,223 of NC_081358.1, read as the reverse complement.
TAGAACTAATGGTAGCTGAGAAGAGGTGGTATTTATGCTGATGTCTGGGGAGTTGCGGGTGGGGATAGGAGTGAGCAGATAGGTGGAGATGGAGTCCAGAATGGGAGAAAGGAAGTTGAACACATTTCATTTGTCATTTATATAAATGATTTGGATGAGAATTTAGGAAACACGGTTAGTAAGTTTGCGGATGACATCAAAATTGGCTGTATAATCAACAGTGAAGAAGGTTGTCTAAGATTACAAAGGGATCCTGATCAATTAGACCAATGAGCTGAGGAAATGCAGATGGAGTTTAATTTGGAGTCCACAGTAGATCATGGTTGAGCAGTAGCCAGAAGGACACCCCTTGGAGTCTCAGGATCACAGTGACCTCAGGCCTCAGTTTTGAGAATTTAAGGGGGGGGCAACAGTGGACAGGGAAGTCAGAAGCGATGGCATGGGGTGGTTTTCATCAGTCCTAACCCAACTCATTGCATATTGCCTACACATAGAACACAGAACAGTAACACACAGGCACAATCCCTTCAGCCCACAATGTTGTGCTGAACAATATGCTAAGTTAAACTATTCCTTTCTGCCTGCCCTTGGTCCCATATCCCTCCATTCTTTATTTATTCATGTGCTTATCTAAATGCACCTAAAATGCTTTTAATGCATCTGCCTCCACTACCATCCCTAGCAGCACATTCCAGGCTCTTCCCACTCTGTGGAAAATAAAATTGTCCCTTACATCTCCTTTGAACTTTCCCCCATCACCTTAAATACATGCCCCTAGTTTAGACATTTCAAACTGAAAAAAGGTTCTGACCTTCAATCCTTAATAATAGGCACAGATTGCCGATGCTTGATCAATCTAGAATATTATGTGCAGTTTCAATCTCCTTTTGTGAGGAAGGGTGCTCTTGTTCTCGAGGGAGTGCAGCGAAGATTTACCAGGCTGATTCCGGGAATGGCGGGTCTGATGTATGAGGTGAGGTTGACTAGGTTAGAACTATTTTTGCTGGAGCCCAGATGAATGACAGGGGATCACATAGAGACTTATAAAATTCGAACAGGACTGGATAAGGTAGATGCAGGGAGGATGTTGTTTCATTCATTCACAGAGGGAATCGCTGGCTAGGCAGCATTTATTGCCCTTCCCTAATTGCCCAGAGGGCAGTTCAGAGTCAATCACATTGCTGTGGGTCTGGCGTCTCACGTATGCCAGACCAGATAAAGATGGCAGCTCCCCTCCCTAAAGGACATTTGTGAACCAGATAGGTTTTTCCAACAATTGGGAATGGATTCACAGTCATCATTAGATTCTTAATTCCAGACGGGCAGCATGGTGGCTCAGTGATTGGCACTGCAGCCTCACAGCGCCAGGGACCCGGGTTCGATTCCACCCTCGGGTGACTGTCTGTGCAGAGTTTGCACATTCTCCCTGTGTCTCCGTGGGTTTCCTCCGGGTGCTCCAGTTTCCTCCCACAGTCCAAGGGTGTGCAGGCTAGGTGGATTGGCCATGCTAAATTGCCCGTAGTGTTCAGGGGTGTGTGGGTTATGGGGGGTGGGTGTGCATGGGATGGTCCAAGGGGCAATGTGAACTTTTTGGGCTGAAGGGCCTGCTTCCACACTGTAGGGAATCTAATCTAAACTAATTTTGTTGAATTCAAATTCCACCATCTGCTATGGCCGGATTCGAACCCAGGCTCCAGAACATTATCTGGGTCCCTGGCATAGCAGTTCAGCATTAATACTACTAGGTCATCGCCTCCCCGATGGTGGGTAGAACCAGGGGTCACAGCATAAGGATTCGGGGTAGATGATTTCGGACAGAGATGAGGAGACATTTCTTCACCCAAAGAGTAGTGAACCTGTGGAATTCATTAACACAGGAAGTAGTTGATGTCAAAATATTGATTGTATCAAAGAGGAAGCTAGACATAGCACTTGGGGCAAATTGTATCAAAGGTTATGGGGAGAAAGCAGCATTAGGCTATTGAGTTGGACGATCAGCCATGATCGTGGTGAATGGCGGAGCAGGCTCAAAGGGCTGAATGACCTCCTCCTGCTCCTTTCTTCTATGTTTCTATGTTCCTATCATGTACATTACATAGTGAGAGAGCCAGTTTCAGCTGACAGAATGGCCTGGGGCCTCCTTCATCCTTAACCCAGCCACCCTACAACCTCAACTGGCAGCAGGGTGGGAACGTTCAGAATCTAATTCTGGAGGAGGCAGGAACACAGCAGGGTTCAGATGCAACACCATCCCACTGATGTCAATGTCCTAGCTGCTGCAAGCTGGTGTTCCGTTGAGCTGAGCTATCTTGGCTAATCGGAATTTGTCCAGGTATGATGCAGCCTCACATTTCCATGGCAAGTTTCGAAGTAGATCCCACATAACTGACCTCAATCTCCAGTGCTGATATCAGTTGGAGATTTTCTCTGAGCTTCTGGCAGGGGCAGTCAGTTATTTGGAATTACAAAGTTCCTGGATAACATCTGTGTATGTGCACACAATCTGACCTTCGTAGGACCCTAACTCTCACCTCTCATTTTGAGTCACATCTCCAACAAAGTGAATACTGGAAGGTTTGAGTCATTATTCACTGTGTAGTTGGTTATAGTGTGATCAATCCAAGCATGTGTACTTGTTAGTAATTTAGGTTACACAACCACTTTAGATTCCTAAGACTGAATGCAAACACTCCAATTACAGTACTGAGTGCTGCTCTTCTGTTGCCGCTGTCTTGGCCCTGGAATAGATCCTGTAGCAGTATTGGAAGAAGAGTGTACCAGGTAGGATCACATGGTCAATATGTAACACTCAACCACAACAGATAATCTGGCCATCAATAGATTATAATCTGTGGGATCTTGCCCTTGCACAAGTTGACTTCTGTGATTCTTATATTACAACAATGATTATCCTTAAAAAAACTTGAGTGGTTCTAAAGTATTTTGGGAATGTCTCATGATTGTGCAAGGCATTCAGAATTATGTTTAGAGATATCCACCCTATACGGAAAATATCTCTTAAAAAGTGACCAGAAAATTAAACCTCTGAATTTGTGAGCTGAGCTCAACAGACAGATATTGGTGTGGTTTCAGTAACACTGACAGAAGGCTTAGGTAGAGAGATATTTGCTTGGGAAAATCGGGACCATGAATGCTATCAGGAAGGTTCCCTTCAAACGGTGGTGAAATGGGACTGGAAGCTTTGAACTACAGGGAGAAAGCTGAATAGGATGGGGCTTTATTCCCTGGAGTGTTGGAGGCTGAGGGGTGACCTTATAGACGTTTATAAAATCATGAGGGACATGGATAGGATAAACAGGCAAGGTCTTTTCCCAGGAGTGGGGGAGTCCAAAACTAGAAGGCATAGGTTTAAGGTGAGGGGGAAAGATTTAAAAGGGACCTGAGGGGCAACTTTTACACACAGAGGGTGTTGCATGTATAGAATGAGCTGCCAGAAGAAGTGGCGGAGTCTGGTACAATTACAACATTTAAAAGGCATCTGGATAGGTATTTGTATAGGAAGGGTTTGGAGGGATATGGGCCAAATGCTGGCAAATGGGCCTAGGTCAGATTGGGATGTCTGGTTGTTTTGAATGAGTTGTACCAAAGGGCCTGTTTCCATGCTGTATGATTCTATGATAAAAACTACCACCTCATTTGCATTTTCAATCACTTTTTCAACCAATCCTCTTACACCTTGTACACTCCCAGGATCCTCTAATCCTGCATCCCCTCTAGAGCTGGTCCTTAATTTAAATTGCCTTTTCTCATTCTTCCAGGCAAATTAAATCACTTCTCACTTTGCATTAAATTTAATCTTCTGTATTAGGCTGGCAGTCTATATCCTCCTGCAGTCAATCACTACCCTACTAAAGGATCATAATACTTCCAAGTTTTGCCTAATTTGCAGATTTTCAACTTGCGCCCTGCTTACCAAACACAAGAACATTAAGAAGCAGGAGTAGGCCATTCTCAATCCTATACGCCTGCTCAGCCATTTAATACAATCATGGTTGATCTTATCTCAGCCTCAAATCCACTTTCTTGCTCTCTTCAACCCCACAAACCATTACTGAGTAAAAATCCATTTGTCTCCTCCTTAAATTTACTCAATCTCCCAGTATCTACTGCACTCTGGGGGAGTGAATTCCACCGTTCATGACACTTTGAGGGAAGTAGTTTCCCCTCCTGTCTGTTTTAAATCTGCTACCCCACCTCCTAAAGCTTTGACCGCTCCTTCTAGGCACTAATGTAGATGGAGTTCTAACATTAACCTCTGTGGATCTACACTGTATACCCTTCTCCAGTTTTAAAAACAACCATTCACCATTACTCCCTGCTTGCTTATCACCTCGCTGATTTTGTATCAAGGCTGTGACTGTCTGTTTTATTTCAAGGGCTTCAGTTTTGTTCACACCCCTGTTCTGTAGGACTGCATCATTACAGCACTATGCATCACACAAACTCGCAAATTGGCATAAATGTTTTGGAGTAAAAAGTGTCCAGTCTACCTCAGATTACGAGGGCAAGGTAAGATATCTGAAACGTTTGAGCAATACTTAAAGCTAGCTATTTCACACCGGTGTCCAACAGTCACAATAAGAGTGGCACTTGGCACTAACACATTGCTGCTGTCAAACCAAAAAGACTTTCTATTAATCACACAAATGAGAAAAGTGATATACGAAGTTCTGTCCTGGACCTCCCACGTAAATGTCAAGCAGGCACAACAACGCCTCTTCTTCTTCAGGTGGCTCTGGAAATTTGGCATTTCCACAAAGGCTCACACCAACCTTTACAGGTATACCAGAGAAAGCATTCTATCCAGGTTCATCACAGCCTAGCATGCCAACTGCTCTGCCCAGAGCTGAAAGGAACTACAGAAGGTTGTGTGCACTGCCAAGACCATCATGGAAGTCAACCTCCCATCCATTGACTCTATTTATGCAGCTCGCTGCCACAGAAAGGTGACCAACATCATCAAAGACCCATCGCACCCTGGCAATTACCCCCAACAACCCCTTCTGTCAGGCAGAAGATACAAAAACAGCTCCTTCCCTGTTGTTTTTATACTGCTCAATGGACTCTCTAACTTCAAATAATGTTGATCTTGATTTGTGCACCGCCTGTGCAGCCGTAACCTTGTACTCCTCATTTTGTCCAAGCACCCTATGTTCTATATATCCTCGTTTGCTGTGATCTGCCTGTACTGCTTACAAAACACAGGTTTTCACTGTACTTAGGTGCAAGTGACTACAATAAATCAAATCAAATGAAATCAGTGCTGGAATAAGCTATGTAAACCATTCATCATAAAGACAGTTGGTCATATCAAGCCTTCTCCCTTTGGCTGTTCACAACAGGAAGCATATTGAACATATCCAACTTGTCACCCTCACAGAACAAAGCACCGTGTCCAATATTGGATGTTATTCCATAATCACACAACATTGGATCACATTCCTGAGTGTGTCAAACATGATGCTGACAATCTGTTTTGGATTGTCAGTTGTGCACACAGTGTGGTTCACTTTTGTGAGTTCAGAGCTACGTGTATTAATGCACAAGGCCCTGTTCTTTGACTACAGAAGTAACACATTCACTGCACCTGTTTAAATCTCAATCAAATAGGTGACATCTTTCTCTGGTTCATTATCAGGGCAATGTTTTGACTGATCCATCTACCTAATTTAAAATCTAAACAAGATTTGACCATTACTTGCCAGTCATCATCTAACAGGTGCACTCTCCATCTCAATGCCTTGGCCAATCAGAATCCACTTGCTAACCCTGTAGCATTCTGCTGTCAAACGGTTTTAATGTTATTTTCCCCTTGATTTGGTATTTCTTGTGAGTTGCCCAGATGAGACAAAGCTGAAAAGATTCAACAAAATGTGTCTTTTGTTTTCAGCAGTCCCCAAGTTGTGCCTGATTAGATGATTATTTTGAAATTCTGCACTCCTCTGGTACTATCCCTTTATCATGGAAGAAATGACACATTGTGGTCAGTGCACTGCGACTTCCCTCAGAATCCTCAAATGTGTCTTATCCGGGTGACCTATCAAAATGAAATCCATTAACTTAACCTCATACCTCTAGTTCATCAATTTTAACTCATTTGGTGTCTCAACTGCTTTCTTTTTATTTGCTTTGACTTGGGCAGCATCCTCCTTGGTAAAGATTGATGCAAAGCATTTATTAAATGCCTTAACCATGCCCCTGCCTCCAAGCATTGATCCCAGTTTTTGTTTCTGATCAGTCCCACTCTTCTCCTTATCACCCTGATTAGTATTTATAAAGAAAAATGGAGCTTTCCTTTCTAAGTAAGGTGCAAGCTTCACACTCTTCACTGCTGTATTTTTTACTTTCACTCTGAATATTCAACCCGGTTCTCAACTGTATTAACTACTAGGTATCTATCCTATCCAATTTCTGCTTTATTTTACTCTCACTCACTGTCATCATTCGGGGAGCTCTGGGGCCATTTCCCCCTCATTGGAATGTACCATGACTGTTCCTGAATTACTTCCTCTTTAAAGGCAGCCTATTAATCTGTGACGGTGTAACATCTCACAGTTTGATTCCACTTTAATTAGACCAGAAGTTGCTTTTTCAAATTAATTATTTTTACTCTGTATTAGCCCTTTCTTGTTGTTATCCTAAACTGTAAAATATGATGATCACTGTCCCCTAAAAGTTACCCACCTAGGGCTTGACTGACATGAACCTACTCATTTCCCAGAACCAGATCGAGCAGTGCCTCCGGCCTAATTAGAAACAAAACATTAGATGTGGAAAATTCTCCGGAACCCACTTCACAAATCCTACATGTTTCATTTCCATCCCAGTCTATATTAAGATTATTAAAGTCTACCATTATATCTAGTCTATAATTGTTGTATCTCTTTGTTCTTATAATGTAAATTTGCCCCCATTTACCTTTGACTGCGTTGGTGGACCATGTAATATCTAGTTCTAACCAAATGTTTTTCTGTACTTTACACTTATAGACATTCTCTTCATCTGACACTATAATGTTCTCCCTTCCTCCATTCTTTCATTCTCTATCTTTCCTTATTGATATGCATTTTGGACACGTATAGTGTCCATTCCTGTCATAAGAGAAGAGCTCATTGATTAATAGTGAAGACATCTTTCGCAAAACTGGAAAGAAGTGAAAGCTAAAAGCTGAAATTCAGAAGATTTTCTCCGTGTGGCAATATTTCAAAAGAGCAAAAAATGATAAAATAATTAAATTAAATTATATGGTTTATCTAAAAAAAACACTTCCGAAATGGAGCTGAAGGAAACAGCAAAACAAGAAAAATTGAAAAGCATGATTTTTGCTCATTGACAAATGTAACTTGCTCCTAGAATCGTGGGGGAAGATTAGCACAAAAAAAATGACAAATGTTTTGCAAACCTTAAAAATCCATTCCACTAACTGAATAACGTCCAGCCCAGACATTTCCTGTTTTAACTGAGGCAGGAAATTGGACTGGTGGTTAATTAAGTCCATGCTTATGGGTTGGAACCTTGTATTTCATCATGAGGCTGGGAGTTTTCATCATGTTCAACATGTTCAAGTTTCACTCTGGTTGGCTGGTGTCTCCAAGCTACACAGAAGTCACACAGCTACAAGCATGTCCTCAGGTACCTGTGTGTTAAAGCAAGCACCACGATGTCCCTACCTTCCTCTAAGGCTCTAATCTCATTCAATCCTCCAAATACCTTTCCTGAATGACCCAGGTATTTTTCAACATACCTATATCCGAATAATAGTAATACACAGCCTGTCTAAGGCTCCGTCTACTCTAGTCATGATATAGTTCCTGTCACATATACCAGGGAGCCATTTTGAGGCTAAGGGTATAGTTAATCCCGTTGACAGGTAGATAGATAGCAGTAGATAGATTTTTGTATATCAGGGAGTTGAGGTCTATGAGGCCTATGATCTTATAGAATGATGGGGTGAACTTGAGGAAATGAATGTTCTACTCCTATTTCTTATGTTCTTTACACTGCAGACTCCACCACACAGCTAAACTCCTGAGGGCCTAGGAGACCCTGCAGCAAAGTCAAAGAACACTCCTGCCTGATGCCTTCTGGCTTCAGGTGCACCAAATAGGCACGGCTTCCAACAACAAATGATCAGTGACATTATACATACCCAGTGGAATTAAAACTGTCCCTTGCAGTGCAGACAGCGCACCAGGTAAGTAACAATAGTGCTCAGCGAATCATAAAGCACTCAAGGACACCATTTGATCCATCTTATCCATATCAGCTCTGTCCAATTATCCCATTTCCCTCTGCTTTTCCCCGTGCAAATTTCTTTCAATGGGTCTTTATCCAATTCCCATTTTCCTATTATCTTTGAGTCTGGTTCTGTCCCCCTAGCTTAACAGTATGTAGTAGTTCACAAAAAACATCATTATCCAGTTGGTAGGTTATTGAAGCGACTTCAGTTAAAGGCAGGGAGAGCTAAAAGAATTCTGCTTAATTTGTTGTAGATTGTTGTGTTGTTGTGAGAGACTGCTTGCTATCTGCTTTCAGCATTGGGATCTGCAAGAAGCCTGGGACAGCAATAATTGATCTCATGACCTCCTGCTCAGCTAGAGCTCTTGGTGGGTGTGAGGGCATAAGGTATTGTATTTGAATGTAAGGCCTAAATCCTGAACCGCTGCTGGTTAGGTGATTACTTCGGGTACATTGAGCAATGTGTGTAATGGGCTATTTGATGAAGATACAAAAGGTAAGATTTTTCAATATTTTCCAGCACTGCCACCATGTCACATTGGTCCCAGTGAATTACACATTGATCTCACTTGCTACCTGTTCCTTTTCCCTTCAGTTGGCAATCTCCTTGGCTCTCCTGCAAGCGTTACCCCTCTCCTCCAGGAATAATGCCTGAAGTAACAAGGTGTAGAGCTAGATGAGCACAGCAGGCCACGACCTGAAGAAGGGTCTCGACCTGAAACATCAGCTTTCCTGCTCCTCTGATGCTGCTTGGCCTGCTGTGTCCTTCCAGCTCGACACCTTGTTATTTCAGATTCTCCAGCATCGGTAGTTCCTACTATCTCCTTAATGCCTGAAGTGCTGTGTCCCCGAATCTAAGCAACCTCTCTCTGTCTTGATGCTTCATTCACTTTATTCCCCATCACTGAGACACGAAGAAACTTCACAAACTTTTTGCACTACCTATCTAGGCAGAATAACGAGTGAGAAGATTATTAATCGCAGTCTGTGTGCCCAACAAAAAGCTATGAAGAACCTTTAGCTTATGACATCTAATCTCAGAGCCGAAAAGACAAGTGGTGGCCACTATTCCTTCTCTTAGCAAACCTTAGCAAAATTAGTTTAACTGGTATTCAGTTCATTTACTGTTTATGAAAACCTTATTGTTTGCATTTTGGCTGTTGCATTTGCTTTCATTACAACGATAACACTTCAAAAAGTAATTATTTGGTGTAAAGCACTTTGGCACATTTTGAAACACTCGATGCACAATTCAATTACTTGCTTATTATGTTATCTTTGGACTCGATATTAGTGCAGTTTTGTTTTGTAACAGGTAGCAAATGTATTCTGTGGCAGTTTATTGTTGGATATCTGATTTGTGACTTGTATGGGTGAAAATTCAACCAGAACTTTCAAAATCTGGAATTGCTTTTTACACCAGTGTCATTTTGAAGAGTTTTCAGTCACACTGATTTGAAGAAAAATGTGTTGTTATAACATTTTCTGCATCTGTTAGCCCTCCCTCTAACTCCACTGCCAGTAATAGGCTCCAAACTGTTCCTGACGATACTTTCACACTCCATGAGAAAGCGATTGGGTTAAAGTGATGAAAAACAAGGCATATTTTCACATCAATGCCAAAAACAAAACGCACTACACAAAAGTAAAAAAAAACAACCAACAAAACTTTAAAGGGGACATTCACTAAGACTGCTTTAACATTTGAACTTGAACTAGCTGTGGACTTATTTTGAAGCAAGCTGAATTTTAGGCCTGACGAAGGTTCTGAGAAGGGGTCACTTGACCTGAAACAGTAAATCAGATTTCTCTTCACAGATGCTGCCAGGCCTGCTGAGATTTTCTTGCAACTTTCGTTGTTGTTTCTGAATTTTAGGCCCTGTCACTAAGTTGCAGGCTGGAATTTGAACTTACTCAAATGTTTGTTATCACTGTGTGTTAAATTGGCTTTATGAGAAAAAACATGATGTGACCGTAATGTTGTCATCAATGTCCTATCCAGAACAATGCTCTGAAACATCATTATTTGTTCTTTCAACAGATTCATTCTTCCTTAATTCCTTGGTACCATTACATTTCCCCAGATCCATCCCAATCCCTCCCAGGTTTACCTGGTGCTCTACTGAGGAGACACTGCTCAGTGCAACTAAGGATCAGCTGTGATCCTATTGAATGGAGGACCAGACTCAAGGGGGCTGATGTCCTACTTCTGTTCCTAATTCTTATAGTTTAACTTCCATCCTCACCTGATCAGGCCTATATGTGAATCTAGAATATGTGGTTGATTCTTAACTGACTCTGGGCAATTAGAGATGGGCAATAAATGTTTGCCTAGCCAGTGATGCCCTCATCCCGTGGAAAAATAAAGAAAAAAATGCTTCTTATGTACAATGGCAATTTAATTTCAAAACATTTACATAGTTCTACAATCTTGGTTTATCTGGCTTTATTTATTAAATTAATAATTTAGGAATAGTTTGAAATTGTTTCAGCATCGTAGCTTTTATCTCTAACCTGTGTAGAGTATCTGCTCACCTATTCTAATGATATTCTAGTCAACCCATCATCTGACTGCACAGCATAGCTAGCTATTCTGATACATTCAGTTGGTTGGTTCGAACACTGTACCTATCTAGTGTCTAGATGTGACTTTTCATGATGTCAAAGTACCTTTTCCAGCTTTTGCTTTCTGCTTCAGTGCTTTCATCCACCACTGGTGCCACCGTGTATATATGATTGTCGTGGCTGTGTACTAACGATGATATTTATTCCATTAAAAAAGGCGATTAATATTTAAATGGACAGAAAGAACTTCAAGAGGTGTTACATAACTGTTCAGCCTCAACGATAAAAAGAAACGTTTAGAATTTGAATAACTGCCTGGAGAACATAATGGGCCCTTTGAAAGGTGTGATCATTCATAGCTTCTGAGAGAAACAGCATACTCAAAGAATCGCCATAAGGAATTCCAGCACAGGTGACTTTGTTTTGTGGAACAGTAGTTCATGAAAGTTAATGTAGTTGCCATCATAAGTGTAATCTATACAAAACAAACTATCAGAATTATTTTAATTGGGACATAAAAAAGATTTCTCAATAAACAAGATCCTGAACTCACATTTACCATTGAGGTTGTGTAATCAAATGAGTTCTCAATCTTAAATCCATAAGGTCACAAGATATAAGACCTGAATGAGGCCATTCAGCCCATTGAGCCACTTGTCCTATTCAATCATGGCTTCATCCTATAACCGTCAAACATTTTCAAAGCGAGTAGAATAAGCTGCCAGAGGAATTGGAGGCTGGTACAATTAGAACATTTAAAAGGCATCTGGATGGATGCATGAATATGAAGTCTTTAGAGCGATATGGGCCAAATGCTGGCAAATGGGACTAGATTAATTTAGGATATCTGCTCACATGGACGAATTGAACCGAAGGGCCTGTTTCCATGCTGAACAACTCTATGACTGCATGATTTACCAAGAACCTATCCATTTCTGTCATAAATATACTCAATGACTTTGATGTATATCTTTGATATATGAGTTGGGAAATCTATTGATTGGGAAATCTTGCAAATTAATGCAAGGGCTCATGTGTACCACTTTTGGCTATGAATGGTGCCCAGTCCACCTCATATTAGCACTGAAAGAGAAGTTGTCTCAACATTTGAAGCACAGCTGAAGGAGGCTTTCTCACAGTACTAATTTGCAGTAAACCCACTAACAGGATGGTGCCATCAGGCCTGAAACATGTTGTCTACCTCACAAATGAGGAAGGTGATATATGTGTTTCACTGCTGGCTGGATTTGACTCATCCTAATGACTGGGATTTGTATCAAAACATGTCCCCTTGAACATTTTCCTCAAGTAGCTCACTGAACATGCTCAACCAGCCCAAGCTTGCAAACCTCAGAACACCTCTAGAATCCTAATCTTAATGAGTGCAAAATGAATGGCTAATGCCATGTACAATTATAGGTGTAATCATGCAATTAGTCAACATTTATTATGGACAGTACTAAGAATTGCAGCAGAAATAAATGTAAGGTTTCAGACAGTCTTTTTAGGAGCTATACATACAAACATTAACAAGCCTGCTTTACGTTAATGCAAGGAATTTCTACAGACAATGCACTTTGCTCATTGGAACAGGGAGACTGTCAATTTCTGAGGTTTTCTCATAGCAATATCCTGACCAAATAGAGCCGATCTGCCAAATTGGAACTAAGATTGAAAGTTAACTGTTCCTAATGCATCTCCGTGCCAGCAATGGCCCAACCTATCAGCACTCTTCTTAGGGTGTATAAGTCCTGTTTCAGGTCTGGTGCTGATGAATGCAAAACGGAAAGTGTTGGCTTTGGATCTCATTTTAGCCATGGTTAGGTTCTGCACTGCCAAAGAACAAATTCTGAAAGACAGCATCAGGAATGTGCCCTGAATGGGAAGAGCTATATAAGACAAACCAGCTAAAGGTTGCTGTATTGAATATATTAAGGGGAGGCCATGGTCTAGTGGTATTAACGCTGGACTATTAATCTAGAGACCCAGGTAATGTTGAGGGGACCTGGTTTGGAATCCTGTCTCAGCAATTGATGGAATTTGAATTCAATAAAAACAAGCCTGGAATTTACAGTCTGATGATGGCCATGAACTGATCGTAGGGGAAACCGACCTGATTAACTAATGTCCTTCGAGGAAGGAAACTGCTGCCCTTACCTGATTTGGCCTGTATGTGACTCCAGGCCCACAGCAATGCAAGGGACTTTTAACTGCCTTCTGGGCAATAAATGCTGCCTAGCCAGTGATGCCCACATCCCTTGAATGAATAAACAGAGAAAAAAAACAAGGATACCAACAGTTGCAGCCTGCAATACCAGAAAGCAAAATGAAAGAACATTCAATCCTCCAAGAACCCATATCACTCAGCCCACCTGCAAAAGAGACCTCTAATTATTCACTATGGGAAGAATCCTCACAGCTTAGTTCAAGGCTTTTAACATCTTTCACCCTAGAAAGAGAACCTTCAAGCAAGTAAAAGGCCCGCAACTATAACAGACTAATGTTATTCTTATCTTTATAAGTACTATTTATCCATATCATCTTTGTGTCTATATTTTATCTAATCTCTAAAAGGTTCTTACTTAGTAGCTTCCAGCAATGGCTGCGTAAGAATCTAAACGTTGACCTTGTTTAAAATGAAGAGTTTGCTGGTGATAACTTTTAAATCAGAACATTCAATTAAAATGGGGCTAAATGAGCTTTTCATATATTGATTTAATGGTCTATTCTGAGGGTAGCGCTGGTGTGGTCCTGATATAATGGAATTCTGCATGATCCATGAGTATGTTTACAGGATTGCAACACCTGCTATGCTCACCAGCCTTGCTTACATGGGCTGTCAGTATTGCCCAGAGGTGTACAAGCTAGGTGGACTAGCCATGGGAAATACAGGTTTACAGGGATAGGGTGGGGGTTGTGTCTGGGTCGAAAACTCTTTGGAGCATCAGTGTAGATCCAATGGGCTGAATGGCCTCTTTCAACACTATCGGGATTCTATGATTCTATACCCAGTAATTTGACTTTGCTCTTGAATACACTTTGTAGACTTTCAGTTGAAGCAAGGGCCCTTTGCAATACTTCTATGAAGGAGAAGCTATCATGAGCTCAATTAATCTTTCTGCCAGCTCTGCTTTTGTACGGTGTCAATTGCATCTTTCTTCTCAGCATCTGCTTACAAATTGATTGATGGTTTCTTTCAGTTTTTGTATTGAAGGCATGAACCCAAAATGGTATTTGCTGAAGCTTTGCTCTTAACCAATCTTCAAGATTTGGTCATATTCTGTGAAGGCCTTTTAGGTCATCCTAGAACAGATTGCACCCTTCAATCATTGGAAGCCATCATTGCCTCCAGCACCTTGGATTGTTTCAGAAATATCCAAGTCCAGGACACAGATCACCACAGACTGTCTGAATAAAATGAACTGCCTGCTACCTTTCAACTGAGTGATAGAAATTTTGTGGTCATTCTGTGGCTTTTCTGTAGAGCTGATAGGAACATCTGTGAAAGGAACAAATGTTTGGTCTTTGCCAGTCTCTCGGGATTTGATCCCTGTAAGTCTCATGAACTGTAGTTGCTTATCTAGCCACAGACTGTAATGGTGACACTGTTGCTATCTTCCAGGGCTATGATGTCACCTATGTATAAAACATGGTTCATGGGGTGAATATGTGCTCCATGCCTGAAGAGGTAAAAATGGCCGTTTACAAACTTTCACAGGACATTGATGGATTCTTCCCTGGCCTATGTGTCATTGTGACAACCTCGGAAACTGAGATGACTGATGATTTCTCATTTTTCAGCGATCTCTCCAGAACTCGATAACTGACAGTTTGAACAAGCTGCAAAGACCCAAAACCTAAGATCCCTACAGTGGTGCAAAATCACTGCTACTCCTCAACACCGTAAGCACTCAACCCCTGAAGTCCAGGTTTCATCTTTGTAATCCCGCGTTGAATTCCCTCCAGGGCCAAAACATCCTTCCTAAGATGTGATCCCCAGATCTGCACACTGTACTCCAAGTGGGGTCTGACCAGGAGTTTGTATAACTGCAGCATAACTTCCACATCCTTGTATTCCAGCCCTTTAGATGTAAAGGTCAGCATTCCGTAAACCATCGTGATTGTTTCCTACACCTGTTTGTGGCATTTCAAAGAGTTAGGCACTTAAACCCAAAAATCTCATCAGATATCCACTGCACTTAACTTTGTGCCTTCTAAGAAATACCCAAGTATTTTCAGCCCAAAATGGGGATAACTTCTCACCTGTTTATATTAAAATCCATCTGCCACAGCTTCGTCCATTCACATGATCTATCAATATCCTGTTGTAATTTATGCTGTATCAACACTGTCTTAAATGCTACCCAATTTTATGTTGTCAGACAATTTGGACATTTGACTTCTTATGCCATTATTCAAGTTGCTAATGAGTATTATGAATAATTGAGGCCCCCAACACAGATCTCTGTAGGACACCACTAGTCACATCTTTCCAATTGGTGTACTTACCCATTGTTCCAAATCTCTGCTTCCTGCTACTCAATCAATTTCCTGTCCCATCCAAACTCCTAGTATTTCCTGGAACTGTCTGTTGTCAGAGGTTGAAGTCCAAGGGGAACCACTGCACATGACCAGAAAACATTCTAATTCTTACTGCCTGCAAAGGTGTATTTACAGATTAATAATCAACTTATTTGGCCATGTCATGAATGTATCTTCTGTGCTCACAGACTTCCTCAAATAACATCCTTATTTATATGTAGTCACAAATCTCTTACTGATGATCTATCACCTCGAGAATTCATCTCCAAAACGCAATGGGCATGTCAAAACCACAGAGAATGGAATTGCCCACCAGTCACTTCCTCTGAGTATTATCCCAAGATTAAGCACCAAGGGAACATAGGAACATAGGAACAGGAGTAGGCCATTCAGCCCCTCGAGTCTTTTCCACCACTCAATGAGATCGTGGCTGATCTCTGGCCTAATTCCATTTCCTGCCTTTGGCTCATTTTCCTTAATAGCTTTGCTTAACAAAAATGTATCTAACCCAGATTTAAAGCTAACAATTAATCAAGCATCCAATGTCATTTGTGGAAAAGAGTTCCAAACCTTTACCTCCCTTTGTGCATTGAAGTGTTTCCTAACATCTCTCCTGAAGAGTCTGGCCCTAATTCTCAGCCTATACCTAAGAGACTGAAGTGAAATAAAAATCACCTTCAATGTGTTCTTTGCTCCACACATAAAGTTTAAAGAAAATTCTAAGGGCAACCGGGGAACCTCCCAAGATTAGGTGCTAGAATTTTTTTTTATTCTCATAAACCAAAAAATGCTCCAAAATATTTTATTTCAATGGTGTGGCTTACATCAAGCTCTGGACATAAGCCTGCCAGCTACAGCGTATTACCAATTTGCACTAGCTTCCCAATTTAATATTATTTAACGAGAAGCTCTGTTCATCGAGTAGCTGTTTATTCAAAAACATCTGAAAAAAGATTTTTGCAGTAATGGATTCCAATTTGCATACACCCAACACTACAACTGAATACAATGAAACAGAAAAGAGTACAAAATGATTCTGAAGCATAACATGGTATATGGATCTTAAATCTGTTTTGGCAAAAGAAACCTCTGCATAATTTTCCTTTTTATCATAAATTACAGATCTGTTGCACAGTGCAAATATTGCAGAGCTGTAAGACAGCTGTGTCCCATTAAAATGTGTAATGGTCACTGATTTCTTACAGCACATGGTCATCAGGCTGAATCCACAGCCAGTAATTAAGAAGATGAAATGTTTAATTGTGCTTTAATTTTGATAAAATTTATCTGTCACACATCCTGTAATCAGGTATTATGCTCACAAATCATTGTCATTGGATTTGAGTGGTGATGGAGGCAGCAGAATCTCTCTCCTGACAGATTTATTTGAATATCAAACTACACTGTTAAGTAATCACAGCAGTGCTGAAATGTCAATTACTGCACAGTAGTGACATACTTGGTAAAGAAAGCCCCTTTAACACTTGAAGAGGTAATGCTTCTATGAATGGGAATGTAGGAAGGCGATCTCCATTCAGCCCCTCAAGCCCATTCTGTCATGTAGTGAGTTCAGAGCTGATCAGTACCTTCAGTGCAGGATATCAAATTACACTGTTGCTACCCAATATAAAGATGGCCTTTCCCCCCAGAATGTGATCTTGTCACATTTCTTTGCATCAGAATACTAGTGCAACACGATGAGGAGAATTTCATGGCGTTTGCTGGAAGAGGCAGGATGGTGGATACAATGGGCAAATTGTATGGAGGCCCCCACCAATGCTCTGATTATCAATGGCTGCTAGGTTCTTGCCCATTTAATAGTGGGGGCGCGGTTGAAGAACTCTGTGGCTTCTCTTATCTATTTTCTCCCAGGCTGTAGCCCTGGTAAATCCTGTGCATCTGGTCAATCTCAGCAATGTTTTGGTTACAGCTTCTGACACAAAGGCAGGAGTTCTGAGCTCAATCATCTACAGTCTCCTGAAAGTGATAGTCGTTCTATAGTGGTGTTGCCCTGTAGCTCAACAGTGATTCAGCAATTTACTGTGTAACCTTGAGTGATTGAAGAATTACACTGAGAACCAATTTAAGATTATCGGTCGGGCCCACGTGTAGCACACTTGTGTGTACTGGAAGTCACAAATATTAATATATAGGGTTCCATCCTTAGCAGGCAGAAAGAAAATGTTTACTCACTATAACTGGTTCAAGTGAACAACATAGGCCAGAACCATTTACTAGTTCATTTCTTAAAGCAATCAGAGTCAATCTGGCTGGTTTAAAATTTAAACGAAGTCAAGTGGTTAGTTGTCGATCATTACTAATGTGTCCATTTTCCATGGCAATGCATTTACTAATCAGAGACTGCTTGCCAACTAATCAGCATAGTCCTCTCATGTAGTATAAATGTTAGTTTCCCTTTGAATTGATATTCTTTTGAGTTGTCCTGGGCAGGGCAAGATGAAACTCTTTGACAAACTGTAATATTTTTCAACACGGTTCAAATGGCCAAATGGCCCATTTCCACACTGTAGGGATCCTATGATTCTATTTCTTTAGTATCCAGAATTCTGACTGACAGTTTATGCCTTTTGGAATATTAGAAACACATTAATTCATCTATTTTTTTCTTCCATGCCCAAGTTGCTGCTAAAGGCTTCTTTCAGTCAAGCTTACTGTTCCTCCAATAGTGATATCTTAAAACATTGAGACAAATCTACACTTTCCATCTTTCTGCATCTCAATGAGTGCTGTCTCCAATCTTGTTGAGGTGGACAAGCTGTGAGAATGATTGGAGCTGTTCTATTCCGTATCAATATTTTCCTCCCATTCGGGACTGATCCAGTCTGTTGGTTACCTGGGAGTTACAGATCAGCTTCCATACACTGCCCAAATCAACTGAGGATGGGTTTGTCTCACTGATGGCTGCTTGAGGTCAATGCTCACTACTTTTGGGTCTCTGGGTCTTTTTTTCAGCTACCTTCCGAATCTGCAATGTCTCCCAATATCCTGACCACTGGATTCACTTCACTGTCTGCGTTTCAATCCTGTTTTTTTATGTTGTCACTTCCATCACAGCCATATTTGATCATTCGTATTAGATCTAATTTCAATTGACCTCCAAAGTCCTGCTTTTTGAGTCCAGGTTAGAGGCTAGTAATATTGCGGTAACTCACCTCCTGACTCCCCATAGCCTGTCCAACATCTACAAGGCACAGGTCAGGAGTGTGATGGAATGCTCCCCACTTGCCTGGATGGGTGCAGCCCCAGCAACACCCGAGAAGCTTGACACCATCCAGGACAAAGCATCCCGCTTGATGGGCACTGCATCCACAAGTATCCATTCCCTCCACCACGGAAGCTCAGTAACAGCAGTATGTATTATCTACAAGATGCACTGCAAACATTCACCGAAGATCCTCAGACAGCACCTTCCAAATCCATGACCACTTCCAACTAGAAGGACAAAGCCAGCAGATACTTGGGGACACCATCACGTGCTAGTTCTCCTCCAAGCCACTCACCATCCTGACTTGGAAATACATTGTCGCACCTTCACTGTTGCTGGGTCAAACTCCTGGAATTCCCTCCCTGAATGGCTTTGTGGATCACCCCAAAAAACTAGAAGGATAGCAGTGAACCAAGAAGGCAGTTCACCACCACTTTTCAAGGGCAACAAGGGATGCACAAAAACTGCTGGTCCAGCCAGCAATGCCCCTATCCCATGAGTGAATTAAAAAAAATGTTTCTATAAGAACTCTTTATTTACACCTTTGCCAATACAGACATTCTCTTAGGCTTACATCATTGTACATCATATTATAGGTTCTGCTGATGCCTTGTTAAGGCCTCCATTATAAAGAGAACGCTTTCATGGCCATCAGAGGTTTTTGTGCAAGTTTTAAAGCTTTCCAAATTATTATATACATTTTCACAGATGTAATTCACCCCTTCCATTGTCTGCACTGTCAGCAGATTTTCTGTCAGAGCCAATACTTTAATTTCTGAATAAAAACAGACATTTGATGAAGCGTCTTCTGGTAAAAGATCTGACAGGATCCAAATATATTTTACCTGAATAACTGGTTTGCTAGACTGAAGGCTGTGTGGAATGAATATTTATATTAATGGTATGACAGAGTATCAGCTAATTTCCCATTTTGCATTCTCACTAGAACTAGTATTAAAGTCTACTAAACACTTTTTAAATCACAGATTTTGTAATATAAATCTATAATATTTCAAGAATTAAAAACATTGCCATTTGTTTCTGACTTCACACAATTAATGAATGGAATATTGTCTATCAATATTTGTAAACAAGAATCAGTCCCTGTTAGAGTTCATCAATCTTTTATTGAACTTGAATAGTGGGTTCAATGATGGTGTAGCAATGAGATTGTGTCAGATACATTGAAGTATCATCTAGATCCAAATAAAATGCTAGTGTTTCAGAATTTTACCATATTTTCCTTTTCAACTTGTACTTTGGAGAAAAGACATATCATGAGAAAAGTTCTAAGCAACATGACAGTTTCATTGGTGGGTGATTTCTCCTTTTGGAATCTGAATGTCTCTTTAAGAAGTGTAAGAAAGCACTTTCAATGGGATCGGTCTATGCAGCATTTCCCTTCATCCTTGCCATTTAATTTGTGCTGAAATAAGTTATGTCCAACATAATGCTTAAAACCTGCAAATACTGTATTTTAAATTGATTAAATAGATATTTGTCTAACGGGTTGTGGGAGGGAGGATATGGCAACTGATTTGCAAATGTTCAAAACTGTAATTAAAATACTGTGATCAGCAATTAGGACTTTTAAGCTGTCTTAGTTGTTCTGGTGTGGTATTACATTCTGCTTAACATGTGGCAGTCATGATAATTAAAATGATACTAACACATGGACAATTTTATAGCCCTTATGGTGCAGCCCATTATGCCAAATACAGGCCCATGTTTGCATAGCGTACACTACACAGTCTCATTACTACTATTCCTATCTTCCCTCCTTTAAACTAACAAATACTAAGACAATTCTGAGTCAAATGGTGACAGTTCTTATCAGTCAGTAATGAAAAGTAAACACTTTTGTCAATTCATTCTTTGTGGGTGACCCTTGTCCACAGAAATAGATATAAAACAGGTAACAATTCACTGTCACAAGTTTGACATTTCAACAATCATCAATTTTATCCCTTTTGTATCTAGTCCAATGTCAAAATGTTAAGCACTGATTTTCCAGAGACATGTTTGTGCTTGGAATTATTGCTGTGAGTTTTGGTGTTTGCAGTCACTACAGGCAGCTTCACTCCAACATTCCCTCTAACATTCCCGCAGACAGTCGCTCCGACATTCCAGGAACAGTGACTGGCATCTGCACGTTGCTCATGGCATTGACTTCACGTTTTGGAAGTTCTGCCACGTATGTGCCTTGGAGATCTGCGCAGCTAGCATCAGAGCATCAAGGGGAGAAGGCAGGAAAATGGTGTTGAGAAACATATCAGCCATGATTGAATGTTGGAGATGACTCAATGGGCTGAATGGTCTAATTCTGCTCACATAACTTACAGACTATGGTCCTCATTGTTTGATCCAGCCTCCTTAAATATTGCATTGTTACACTTTTACAGTTGACAAACAAGGCCTAAGCCAGTTTAGCACCCAGTCGATCTACAATACCAAACGAAGAATATAAAAGAATATTGGAAAATGGCTAAAGAAATAGTTAACTTTTAACTTTACAGCAGCAATGGACTGTGATTTCTAAAAGTTCCTGCCTACCCACATGCTTCTTTTGTCCCACCTTTCCCAAACTCCGATCAGTTCTGAAGAAGGATCACTAGACCTGAAACATTAACTTTGCTTTCTCTCCACAGATGCTGCCAGACCTGCTGAGTTTCTCTAGCAATTTCTGTTTCTGTTTCAGATTTCCAGCATCCACAATTTTGCTTTATTTGTGAACTGACTTTGCTGTTTTGTTTCTGCTGGTCTGTAGCATTTCCCCGTACCATTCACATTCACCTCACAGTTAGTGTAGGACATGAGTAATGTGGTATGGATGTTTGTGGGGAGATGATGTAAGATGCTCAGATGTTTCTAAGAGATATGAACACATATTATTCCACAATTAGCCCCAACCAGAGTCATGGTAATATGGACTGAAACTTGAGAATCAATAACTCCAAAGATGGAATCTTTCCAGTAGATTATTTGGAGAAATTTAGGAAGAATGGGTGAGATGTCCAGCAAGTCATATTCATAGAGATGTACACCACGGAAACAGACCCTTCAGTCCAACTCATCCATCCTGACCAGATATTCTAAATTAATCTAGTCCCATTTGCAAGCATTTGGCCCAAAAGAAAACCCTTTCTATTCACGTACTCACCCAGATGCCTTTTAAATGTTGTAATTGTACCAGCCTCCAACACTTCTTCTGGCAGCTTATTCCATACACACACCATCCTCTGTGTGAAAAATTTGCTCCTCAGGTCCCTTTTAAATCTTTCTCCTCTCACCTTAAACCTATACCCTCTAGGTTTAGACTCCCCCAGGCTGGGGAAAAGACTTAACTATTCACCCTATCTACATTCCTCATGATTTTATATAAGGTCATCCTTCAGCCTCTGATGTTCCAGGGGATAAATAGCCCCAGCATATTCAGCGTCTCCCTATAGGTCAAACCCCGGAACCCCGAAAACATCCTTGTAAATATTTCCTGAGCCCATTCAAAGTTTAACAATGTCTTCTTAATATTAACAGCAAAAGGCCTCATTTTCCAATTAAGCTCTGAATGGTGAGATGAAATTCTTAGCAGAGAGCTAGCAACCCATTTTCCTGCTCAAACCAACCACTCATCATAACTAAATCTCACATCATTATAGGGCAGTTTCCCATTCTCCCACCTGCCCGATAGGAACTAAACTGAAGCTTCCTGTCCAGAAAGCTGGAATACTTTCCTGGCGACTCCTCTTACTCCTCCCGACTTCTACCTTGAACACGTGGCACT
Source organism: Stegostoma tigrinum (assembly GCF_030684315.1). Classification (NCBI taxonomy): domain Eukaryota; kingdom Metazoa; phylum Chordata; class Chondrichthyes; order Orectolobiformes; family Stegostomatidae; genus Stegostoma; species Stegostoma tigrinum. Next base: position 32,433,850 of record NC_081358.1, on the reverse strand, counting down.
GACATCGCAGGGCACACCCTGTGGGTGCTGAGTGCATGTACAGCAGTCCTGCAGCCTTTGTGTTTGGTTATGTCGAGGCCCCGGCAAATCTGTCTGCAGTTGCGGGATCTTCCTGTGCATGTCAATAAAGTCAGGAATTGCCACCAGCACGGGCTCCTCTCCTGCCTGCGGCTGAGCAAGTGCCTGGTCTCCATCAAGCCTCTGAGTGCCAGCAACATGGGGCATCTCTTCTTCAACCAGCTGTGGAGGCATCGCAGTGACATCTTCCCCAGTAAGTGCCCCCTGACCGTAATCTAGAAAATGTGCCCACTGAGGTGTCAGTGTCTGAGCTGGCGGGCGAGAGCAGGAGGTGGTCCTGCTGCTGCTCCCTCACTCAGAGGCAGAGAAGGGGATGTGTACCAGGGCTAGCCTTTTGATTGCACACATCACATTAATAGCCCTCATGTCTGAGGAAATAGAAAGAATACATGGTGACACGTGATAGAAGTTTGGGCATGTTAGGGAATACATTCGCAGTGGAGGTATTGGGAGAGTAACACAGCTGTAGACGATGTTTCACACTTGGGCGCCAGGATATAAGATCATAAGAAGTAGGAACAGGCCATTCAGCCCATTGACTCTGTTCTGCCATTCAATAGGATCATGGCTGATCCGACTTCCCTCTCATCCATTTTCCTCCCTTTCTCCATACCGATTGGTTCCCCAATTGATCAAGAATCTAGCTATCTCAGCCTTAAATATACATAAGGACTTTGGCCCCACAGCTCTCTATGGTAAGGAGTTCCAAAGACTCATAATCCTCTCTGAGAAGAAATTCCTGCCTATCTCAGTCTTAGATTGGCGGCCCTTTATTCTGGGTGTTTCTGTGTCTCCTTGGGACCTGTCTTGGTCTGTGCCAGTGAGGCCCACGATAATCCCTTCAGAGGGGCTGTTGTCAGTGCTGGTGCAGATAGGGGAAGGTGGTGAAGGGCCCTGAGAGAGTGAGCAGGCAGCAGCACAGAGGGTGCGCAGGATCAGTGGTGTGGGAGGTGCAGTGGGGGTGGGTGACAGAGAATGAGTGAGGGAGTAAGGTGCTGTAGGTGCATGTAAGTGAGAACAGTTGAGCATGAGCCTTGTTAGGACGCAGATGCAATGATAGAGGGAACTGAGAGATGCTAGTGGCACTTACCCTGGCACTACATTGCTGGGTGTGCCTGCAGACAGCTGAGGCAGCACTGAGATCAGTGGCAGTCTCAGACCAGGCTGGCAGGGTCTGGTCCTGGGACAAGAGGGTGGCGGACAGTCTTCTCTGCACCATCCCAGCCATTGGGATCTCCAGGGCCCCGTTCCCCAACCTAGACATCAATCTTCCCTTATCTGGCCAAATGTCACCAACTGTGCAGGGCAGTTCCAGATATGGGTAGCCCTTGACTGGCTGATCAATGGCCTTTTAGACTTGGCGACAGCACCAGGAATTGTGAGAGTTCCCAGCAGTGATGAATACCTCCGTCTATATCAAGGGTGAGAATCGGAGAAGAGGGTTCCATCGGGGAGGAGGTGCATGGTTAATGAGACCCGCTGAGGACAAACGTGTAAAAACACTCACACAGCCTCATGGAGACAAACCTGAGAGAAATGACGCTGAGCCATTTTCCAATAACATTCAGGCCCTACTTTGGTGTCATTTGAAAGCAGCATTGCTTACACAGTCGCTCAGTCTGTCACTGACATCTGTTCATAGAATCATAGAATCCCTACAGTGCAGAAAGGGGCCTCTTGGCCCATTGCCCTCTTCTGGTTGGTAGAACGAGTCACAAATCAAGCAAGATGCTGGATTATCCCTCACCAAGATGGAGCACCTTGAATTCACGCGGCACTCTATCAGGTAGCATAGCTGAGGACTCAGTAAAACCTGAGACAATCGCATTGAAGTGATTGGCAAGAGTAGGGACCTGAACTATTGTGGGCTCAAGATAAGCTCTCCATTGTTGCAACTCTCCAGCTGCTGCAAGCTGCCACATGATCCAGGGTTTTGATTCCTGAATGAACTTAGTTAGCTGTGAACTGTGTTAGCTGCCCTAGCTTCAGAACTTAGATGTCATAGGAATAATTCAACTTGCTCCAAATACTGACCTGCTCAGAATTAGAATAGACTGGTTAAATCTTGCTCTATGTTTAAATAAAAACTACTTCCACCTGTATAAGAACCAACCTCACTCCAATCCACCCAAAAAACTGCTGATGCTAGAGTCAGAGATAACACAGTGTGGAGCCGGAAGATTACAGCAGGCCAGGCAGCATCAGAAGAACAGGAAAGCTAACGTTTTGAGTCGGGACCCTCCCGAAACCTCAACTTTCCTGTTCCTCTGATGCTGCCTGGCCTGCTGTGTTCTTCCAGCTCCACACTGTGTTATCACTCCAATCCACACCAACTTGCTGCTCTATACAATACCAATGCAAATAGTAAGATGCTACAAAAGTAATGCTGCTCACTTATTGTTGCTGACACAGTGGTTCAGTGGTTAGCTCTGCTGCCTCACAGAGCCAAGGACCTGGGTTTGATTCCACTGTCTGTGTGGAGTTTGCACATTCTCCGCGTGTCTACATGGATTCTCTCCAGGTGCTCCAATTTCCTCTCACAATCCAAAGGTGTGCAGGTTAGAGTGGATTGGCCATGGTAAATTGCCTTGTAGTGTCCAGGGATGTGCAGGCTAGCGGACTTAGCCATGGGAAATGCAAGGTCATAGGGTAGGGAGGTGGGTCTGGGTGGGATGTTCTTTGGAGGGTCGATGTGGATTCGATGGGCCAAATGGCCTGCTTCCACACTGTAAGGATTCATCAATTGTTGCATTAATTAGAACACTTCTGGGTTTTTGATGATTAAAGTGACTTTGGAACAATAAGTATAACACTTCTCTTCAAAGCAGCTGTAACAATGGAATGACCAAGCATTTGGTCAGCAAAGAATTGTGAAGGATAAGTGATGGTCTGACTAGTATAGCTTAAGTTTTTGTGAGCTGCTGGTATAATGGATTGGGTAAGTTATGGCTGTTTGCCTATATGAAAGCATTTGATAAGGTCTGTCACAAGAGCACATAAACAAAGATAAGAGTACATGCATTAGGGATTATTATACGACTTGGATTCACAAGTAGGAGATAGAAAATATGATGAAATATGGTGTTCCATTCAAAGTTATTTATGCTGTGGTCTTAGCTAGCCACCATATATATTAATAAATTGGATGGAGGGATAAAAACTTGAGTACAATATGCAAGTTTTTACATGATAATCAATATAATGGGTGGGAGCAGCAAGTTATAAGTTAAATAAGTGAGCTTCAACATTTCAGCAAATGGAGTTCAATGCTTGCAAGTTGGATTTGAGAAAGAGAATCAAAATAGATATTTAATAATGAGAAATTAGGAGCTGTGGGAGATTAGATAGATTTAATTAGTTTTACATGCAAGTCACAGATTTGTTACATTGCAGAGGAGGCCATTTGGCCAATCATGCCTGCACTAGCTCTATTATCCAACGTTAATCTCCTGCTTTTGTTCCAAAATCCCTGAACACCACACCTTTCCAGATAACCATCCAATCCCTCTTGAATACCCCAATAGAACCTGTCTTCTAAAACACTAAAATATGGCATAAGTACGCAAGGTAATCAAAAAGTCATGGAATGCTTTTTTTTCTCTCTAAGAGAACTGAAATTCTAAATTGAAGAATGATGCTTCGGTTGTTCAGATCTTTAATTAAATCCATTGTCAGTATTAGGCTTAGTTTTGAGCAACAAACCGCACGAAATGACACGGTCTTCAAAGAGATTTCGTACATATTCCGCAAAATTATAGCAGAGTGGATCAAGGTTATATCATGAGGTGAAGTGACTTGTACTGAGTTTAGGAGTGTCGGTTCTATGCAAGCTATTAAAATAAGGAATGCTGTAAGTACAGATCAGGAATTAATCCTTAATTGGTGGAGATTCCAGAATTAGAAGGTATCACTGCAAAAATAGATCTGTCATTCAGGATCGAAATCAGGAAAAGCTTTATTACACAAGGCATGGTGGAAATCTCAAACTTCATCCTCCAAAAAGCTGTAGATGCTGAGTCGGTTGAAGTTTTAATGGCTGACTCCAGTAGATGGTTGTTAAAACAAGACTATCAGAGTATATAGAACATCAGAGGTAGAGTTGAGGTTCAACATGATCAACAGGATGAGCTTGAAGATTGAAATTGTGTCCACCTATTCCAGAATTGTGTGTTGTACTGGGTGTTGAATTGTTCATTTGATTCTTAGTACCATATTATAGGCAGTGATGCTGTTTCTGAGTAATAATTTCCAGTTGGATATATGAATGTTTATCGACGAAGTAACATAAATTGTTTGTAAAACATATGATAACAGTAAAGGGACATTTAACTTGTTTAAGATGCTAGAACATTGAGGATGTGTTGTGAAGACCAGATAAACTCCTACATAAGTCTTCTCAACTCAGTAGGAAGTAGGTTGTCACTGAAAATCTCAACAATGTGGCAATAGTTACAATTTCCGTCAGCAAGGTATTTTCTGCTACATGTCGTACAATATATATATATTGCTTACTGTTCCCTCAGCTAATTACTTAATATCAAAAAGTTTTGATGTGAAATCTGTTAGTTCAACCAACTTTCAAAACTCCATGTGATTTTATTCTGAATAGTAATAGGGTAATTCAGAAATATATACCTCTATTCAATTCTTAATTCAAGTTACTTTGAGATTAAAATATTCTTTCTCAGGTGAAAAGCAATTTGACCAACAATTACAAAATCCTCAATTTTTCAATATCCCACACTCTTTGAATGACCTGTTGTAGATGTCATGGATTAACATTTGGGAATTGGGCTCAAGTGGACGATGAACTGACGGAATGCGCATTTCTTCAGTTGTGTGAAATAAGTTTCAGCAGCCTAAACCCAGGTCCCATTGGGCATGAGCCCACAGTGCAATAGCTGCTACTAATTGTCAATCTCACACACACAATGGTCACAGGACAGCTGGTATGGGAAATATCATTTTGGTCGAGTGGGGTTTGAGGCAGGTGGAAACTCATTTGAGTATTGGGGCTAAGAGACACTTTATTATTCCCTGACATTGCTCCTCGTCAGAAGGTGCTCTGTAGTTGCCTAAAGTGAGAACTTTCTTAATACAAGCTGCTTCAACTTGAAAAACACTTGAAAAACTATCATTTTGAACAAGGAGAACAACCAGGAGCTATATGCTTTGAATAAAATAAAACTGATATCATTGTTCATTTGCACTAACTCATTTGTAATTCTGGATTACCAACATGCACAGTGCCTTAGGGAAGCATACCCAAAACAACAAGATTGCAGTCCAAATCCTAGAAAACAACATTGAACCCTTTCATCTATTGTTTGGTTAACATCAATATTTGTGATCACCGAATCAGAGCATATTCATAAGCGAGTAGCTTGAGTTTATTTGTTTCTTTCTCACACTAAATGAATTCATTTGCAGACTATTACTTAAATTAGCAGTTTATAGGCTTGTTTTACTGACAGTACTATTTGAAGTTTCCTGTGGTAACTTCATTACCCATATTTTGTTCAAAATTACTGATGCATGCTGAAAATTGCTAATGACAGATGTTTCTCCACTCTGTCACACTTCTCGTATCATTTGATTTGGAAAGCAACATACGGTGTTATGCTCTATCAGTATGTCACAGACTCTCTATAAACAGCTGGTCATAACTCAGTTCAGTGAAAACCATTACTTTCCAATGAAGTGCTGGACAAGATCCAAATTTTGTTTTGGCATGGTGAATACTGCATTATGCAGATAGTTTTACTGCTGCAGGGTTACCTGTGGAAGCAAAATTTTATTTCTTTACTTCAATGGAAGATGAAGTTAAAGTAGAAACAATAAGCAAACAAATGATATTCAATAAATTGGCACAAAGCTGGTCATGCTGCTAACCTTGTATTTCCTGGATAAATAACAGGTAAACTCAATAAAGAGAATAATAGGAAATATTCATTTAAATTAAGTGTCCCTCTTGAAAATTTCAGTGTGTTGTGTCACAGACGTTGGAAGAAATAGCTTCCGACTGAAGCTGACAATTTGTGGATTTGCTTCACAAGGAATCTTTTAAGCACACATTACTAATTATGTCCTTTAAATTTGTCATTCATTTATTTCACAGACTTCTGTCACTGTTTCTGCTGTCAATAAGCAAATAGTCCAACAAAATTTCAGCTTCGTGGGTGTTGTAGCAATTATCACACTGTAATAGCATTCCTTTTGGTTGCATTTAGTTCACTTTAAATGTGTATGCCTATTTCTGCCAGCAAACAGCCATGAATTCTCTACACAAATGCACAAAGCAGGAGGTAGTTCTGAGCAACACAATTCTGGGAATGGCATCCATTTCATGGTGCACTGGACTGATGTGAATGACCACGTGAGTGATGTTTACATACAGAGCACAGTTTGAATTCAGAATTATCCTAGCACCTATATTAATGCAAAAGTCTTGAAAACTAATGACATTTTTTTAGTTTTATGACCAGCAATGTTAATCTCTTTACCCCCTTTAGTGCCATGTTTGCATTCTCCGACACTTGCATCTGACAAAGGGGGCAGCACTCTAAAAGCTTGTGATTTCAAATAAACCTGTTGGACTATAACCTGGTGCCATGTGGCTTCTGATTTTGTCCACCCCAGTCCAACACCAGCACCTCCACACCATGTTCTCAAGTGTGGAAGCTTATTGTAAAAGGCCTCTTTGGCATAAATGTACTTTGCTGAAGATCCAATTTAGATATTTGCCTTAAAGAGACATAGAGTTAGATGTCAGACTCTGAACCCCAGATGGAATACATCCAATTTAAATGTGATTGCTGATGTGAACAGTTTATATTTTGTGAACTGTTTGAGTACTTTGAGAAGTATCAGATTCAGAAAAATAATCCTCCCTTCTCTTTTGAATCACGTTATTGGTCAGGCACATCATCAGATGTCAGACACATGAGGGCAAAACTAGCTGGGAGTATATGGGTGATGTTATCGATGATTGGCTGTACAACCATCCCTTTGTTATTTACAAAGTCTTGGCTTCACACAAAGATCGGTGGATGAAGAAGTGCTTAGGAGATGGGGAGGTTGCAGAAGGACTTAGACTGGCTAGCAGAGTGGGCAAAGAAGTGGCAAATGACAACACAATTGTGTGAATGTGTGCAGTTATGCTTCAGAAATCTGAAGCACAAAGTGGCTTAAGAGTCCTAATTCAGAATTCTCTGAATGTTAACATGTATGTTCAGCTGGCATGTTAGGAAGGTAAATGCAGTGTTGGTATTCATTTTAAAAGGCTGGGACACAAGAGCAGAGATGTATTGCTGAGGGTGTCTAAGGCTCTGGTCAGACTGCATTTGCTATATTGTGAGCAGTTTTGAGCCACATACCTAAGGGAGATGCACTGGCAGTGGAGGGGATCCAGAGAAGGTTTACAAGGATGATCCCAGGATGAATGGTTTGTCATATGTGGAGTGTTTGAGGACTCTGTGTCCATACTCGATGGAACTTAGAAAGATGAGTGGGTATCTGATTGAAACTTACAAAATACTGAGGGGCCTGGATAGAGTGGACATGGAGAAGATGCTTCCACCAGTGGGACTGGGAGGCACAGCCTTGAAGTGAAGGGAGGACCCTTTAGGACTGAAATGGGGAGGAATTTCTTTAGCCAGAGGGTAGTGAACCGATGGATCTCGTTACCACAGAAGGCTGTGGAGGCCAGCTCATTGAGTGTATTTAAGACAGAGATAGATAGGTTCTTGATTAGTAAGGAAGATCAAGGGTTACAGGGAGAGGGTGGGAGAATGGGGTTGAGAAATATATCAGCCATGTTCAAATGGCAGAACAGACTGATGGGTTGAACACCAAAATTATGCTCCTATAGCTCATGGTCTTATGGTCTTCACTTATCCTATAACAAGTGAAGAGTCTGAAGAAGAGTTACATTTAATTCCAAATATTAACTCTATTTCTTTCTCCACAGATACTGCCAGATCTCCTGAGTTTTTCTATCAGTCTCTGACAACACTGCGTCATTTGCTGATATGGGTTCTGTGTTCCAGCACGTACTCTCTCTGCAATGTCCTGTAGATGTGGTGGAAGATTACTGTTAATTATACAAATTATACAAATAGCAATCTGTCCATCCCATTTAAAAAATATCTCACTTGGGTTTGACAGATTCCTAGATTCATAAAAAAAAACTTGAATTCGCAACCAGCAATCTATAGGGCAGGATCACAGATCAAAGTCATGGCTTGAAAGATCATGGAATTTTTGAGGTGAGATGCCTATTAGAGTACACCAACCCCAAATCTCCTTGATCTCTCTACCTAAGTGCAATCCTGCCCATAAAACTAGGTCTGCCACTAGGTTTCAGATCTTCATGCATTGGTATCTTGTAGCTGAGGTGCTCTTGTTAAAATTCGAATCATTTTCAAGCACAACAGGAAATAATAATTTTTCTGGCTCTATGTTAAAAATGTTTTACATCATTCTCTTGCTAAGACTTCCACTGTATCCGCTATACCTCATCACGAACCTTGGCTGACAAATGTTTAGAACTCAATATGAAAATTCCTCACTTACAGCATCTGCAGTTCCTTCAGTTTATATGAAACTACAAATTTGCCCAAATGCAGGCTCTTGAACATACAGTGCAAGAGTGGTCATGAAAGTAGATGAAACGTTAATTTCCATTCCAAAAGTAGGTGAATTTGGTGGTATAATTCAATGTTTTACTTGGACCATGATTGCATGCAACAATTTTGCTCCTTTTACATTCAGGCATAATTTAATGAGATTTAAGTTTGTCAGCCAGCAGTACTGGAAAATAGGCTCAAAATGAATTCTGAAATTTCAACGAAACTTGAAGCCATTGTGTATAATTCAGGTAACTTCATGCAATAGTTATATAGATGACTTATTTTTCTTCTTATTGTACTGCCTTGAAAACACTAAAATAATACAAAGAACCGTGGGTATTTAAGATCTGAAACGAGCATCTGTGGAGAGAAAGCAGAGTTCATGTTTAGAGTCCAGAGACGCCTCTGAGGAATTTCTGGTTTTGTTCCTTAAAAACATTGTGTCGTACAATTTCTGAGTAGTCTGATAAGCAACAGTATTTAGTACTTCATTAGCATATCAAGATTAGAAGACTCATTCCTATACGTGATCTTCACACCCATCACAAATCTATCTTATTGTTCTAGAATTAGGGGTCACTGTTTGAAAATCAAAGTTTACCCATTTATAGCAGAAATGAAGTGAATTTAGTGGAGGCAATGGCCTAATGGTATTATCACTGGTCTGTTAATCCAGAAACTCAGCTAATGTTCTAGGGACCTGGGTTTGAATCCTGCCATGGCAGATGGCGGAATTTGAATTCAATAAAAATATCTGGAATTAAGAGTCTAATGATGATTGTGAATCCCTTGTTGATTGTCAGGGGAAACCCATCTGGTTCACCAATGCCCTTTAGGGAAGGAAACTGTCATTCTTACCTCATCTGGCCTACACGTGACTCCAGATTCTCAGCAACGTGGTTGCCCTCTGGGCAATTAGGGATGGGCAATAAATGCTGCCTAGCCAGCAATGCCCACATCCTGCAAATAAATAAAGTAATTTCTTTCTCCCAGACAGTTGTAAGACTTTGGAACTCTCCATCGGAAAATGTGATGGAAGGAGAGTTCTTGAATGTTTTTAAGGCAGAGTTGGAGAGAATTTTGTTATGAAAGGATGGAGGAGGTGAATGGTTATCAAGAATAGGAAGGAATGCAGATTTGAGATTACAATCAGATCAGTAATGAGCAAGCATACGACGATGAATAGTTCACTCCTGCTCCAAATTCATATGTTGAAATTCTTTCTCCTTTCTCAAAATTCTTTCTCCCTCACTCACTTTCCACTACCACACAGTCCTTTTTTATTCCTGGCTCTGCACCTCTTTAAGAACTGTTAAGCCCATAATTTCTTTGAATTATGTTGATAGAACAACAAATTGAAATGCTAAGTGGATTGTAAGAAACTAAACTGGTCAGGATTTGCTCAGTAGAGTCACAGAGACAAAAGCCCTTGCATAAGTTTGTAAGATTTCCCAATCACCAACTTCCCAACTATGACATGAAAGACATACATCAAAGTCCTTGAGTGTATTTAAGACAGAGCTAGATGGACTCTTGATAAGTTACAGTCATACAGCTGTACAGCATGGAAACAGACCCTTCGGTTCAACTTGTCCAGGTCTATCCGATATCCCAAGTTAATCTAGTCCCATTTGCCAGCATTTTGTCTGTATCCCTCTAAAACCCTCCTGTTCATATGTCTTACTAGATGCCTTTTAAATGTTGAACTGTACCTGCCTCGAACCACTGCCCAAATGTCTGCCTTGCCCCCTCATAAATCCAGACTAATTTCCCTCACTCTGAATGCATTGGCATTTTCCTTCCTGATTGTGCAGTTGAAGTTTAATGGAAGATGGCACATCATCCAGCTTGCTCTTCTGTCGGTGAGTTCTAGGGGCTGTCTCATAGTCAAGGTTCACCACCTCCCCCATCTTTTGTCATCCACTTTGTGTCATTTGCCAGTCACCAGCTTTTAGGCTCCCTATGTTCCGATCCGGTGCTTTTATTTGTTGGTTACCCTCAGTCTATGGTTTACCACGTTGTCATGGCCACACAGTGATCCACTGCCCTCCCGTTGAAACCAAGGTGGTATTGCCTTGGGCACACCGTGCCTCCTACAAGCCTATGTCCTCCTATTTTAGATTCCACCCTCCATCTGGAGCTCCCCTTCCCCAACCCCAGACTGTCATGATGCCCTCAGTGTCACAACACAATGTACCCTTGAGACTCGAGATCCCACTTCCACTACACTGCATGCTCTGCCCCTCTAATAAGCGCCTTGAAGTTTATTGTCCAAAACAGCCATCGAGCCGACTGCAGAGTGACACCAACAGTATGGGTTCAATTCCCACACCGGCTGAGGTTACGATGAAGGACTCTCCTTTTCAATCTCTCCCGTAGCCTGAGTATGGTGGCCCTCTGTATCTCCTTCTGTTTGATGAGAGCAGCCCTGTGATCGTCTGGGATGAGGGCAAATTTACTTTCTTCTCCAAACCACTCAAAACTCACCATGGCACCACCCCCTTGGAATGACCTATGAGGACAGCCCTGATTGAGAATGGCCCAGTTCCCATACTGATGCAACTATAAATCCCCAGACTGGTTGCACCAAATAGCAAGGCAAATCAGTGCTCCTATGATCATCCAGGTAAGTGCGAAGTGAGCGAATACTAAGACAGTAACATAAAAGCCATAAAATGCATCCTGTGCATGTGTATCCCTGAACACAGAGCAGGCTGGCAGCAGCATTGCATTGTAAGGTGTCCATGAACTCCAAAGTGAAGCACTGAAGTGTATTCTGAGACGGTCTGAGATCACTGAGCTGATGTGAGGGAAGCTGACCTCTGATGATGAAGGATGGAGACAGCTAATATCCATAGAGCTTTCTTTCATCCTCTCATGGGATGTGGACATTGCAGGTTGGGCCAGTATTTATTGCTCATGCCTGGTTGTCCCTTGAGAAGGTATTGGTGAGCTGCCTTCTTGAACCTCTGCAGTCCACGTGCTGGAGGTTGACCCACAATGCTCTTAGGGAGAGAATTTCAGGATATTGGCCCAGAAATGAGGATTTTGACCCTTGCATTGAGATTGATCTTAAAATGGATGTGTAAGGGAAACAATTGGTTAGCTGTGCCTGACTCTGATTTAAGAGTCGGAAATTAGCACCATTTAGTTTCTCAGGAGTTCACGAGAGAAATGTAAACTCCACGTAAATGAGGTGAGGCTAGCCAATAAATAAATGCAAATGCATGGAAATAATGAAATTATTGCTTAACTTTGAGGTACAGAATTCAATGTTGCAACCTCAGCAGGAAAGTGAAAATTTCTTTTCTCGGTATCAAGAATCAGATTTTTCCACTCTCACCACATTTCCCCACATTTCTCACCATTGTCTGTGTCAGCAAAATCCTGCCCTTAATCTTTTAACTTGAAAATTGTTTGTATGGCACCAGGAATTTGTTTAGTGGTTCAACCAAATAGTTGCCACAACTTATGCAGAAGAAAACCCAGAAGAAGGATGTAATGACATTCTGGGAGAACATTCTGGGAAAGTATTGGTTACAGGAGTAGGGATGAAAGAAATGATGTACAATACATCGGTGAGGCCACTTTTAGAACACAGTGTACAATTCTGGTCGCAATGCTATAGGAAGAATGTTGTTAAACTAGAAAGGTTACAGAAGATATTTACAAGGATGTTGCTGGGACTAGATGTTTTGAGTGATAAGGAGAGGCTGAATAGGCTGTGACTTTTTTTCCCTGGAGCGTCAGAGGCTGAGGCTATTTTTTTATTCATTCACAAGACAAGGGTGTCGCTGAGTAAGCCAGCATTTTATTTTCCATCCCTAAATGCCCAGAAGGTAGTTATGAGTCAACCACATTGATATGGGGTCTGCAGTCACATGTAAGCCAGACCAGGTAAGGATGGTAGTTTCTTTCCTTGAAGGACACTAGTGAACCAATGGGTTTTTCTTGACAATTGACAAAGGCTTCATGGTCATCGTTAGGCTCTTTAATTCCAGAATGCGAGTACAATTACAACATTTAAAAGATATTTGTACAGGCACATGGATAGGAAAGATTGGAAGAGCATGGGCCAAATGCAGGCAAATGGGATAGTTCAGTTCAGGAAGTCTGATTGGCATGGATGATTTGGAATGAGGGGTCTGTTTCTGTGCTATACAAGTCTGAGACTCTATGACTCTACTCAAGAAACCAAGCGCCACTGTTTTAGAACAATAAGGTTGCATAAGAAAGGCAAAAAAATAAAGTATAGTATAGGTTCCTGTGAACTGGCTGATATTATGTTTCATTTAGCCTCTGTTCACCTGTTGATCTTTGCTTACGGTGTCTTATAAAATGTATAAACTACTATTTTGCAGCAAACAGTACAGCATCTCATTCTCATAGACTCGGTGTTGACTATTCAACTTGCTTGCTTCAAAACCAGCCTCACTCCCAGTGGCCTTGGTTTCATAGCTCAGAGCAGTTCTTTTTATTTGGCTGTCTGAAATCTAACAGGTCCAGCTGGAAAGTGCAGTGAATTAAAATGTGGTGTGATGTAGCAGAAGGTGCACTTGTGAGGTTAGGAATCTGGCTCTAATACCAGAGCCCTGCAGTGTGGCATGGGGGTTCTTTGCAATATCTGTTAGCTCATAAAATGTAGTAATTTATCTCCAATATCATTCATTTCTGCAAATGAAGAATTTCATATTCAGCAAGACACCAGAGCTCAAGCATGGCAACTCTGTTAGATGATGCTAAAGATAATTGCAGAAAATATTTGGCTGTTTCAGATTGTACTGCTGACGTTTTTCTTGCAGGGGAAAGAGAATCAAAGCTATTGACTTTTTACAGCACCATTGCCAGTAGCCCAGGAACAACACTCCAAATTGCATCTGCATAACATTTTAATTTCTCTCATCATCATATTTGTGGCTTTTAGGAGTAAGACAACCAGCTTTGTAGCAATTAGTGCCAAATGATTAGTTTAATCCCATGGACCCATATCTGTTAGGAGCTGTTGGGATTGAACAACAATAGATCTGTTGTGCTCTTTCCCTATTCATTGCCATCAGAACACAGTTTATATCAAGAAGTGGAAACTGAGCAAAGGAGAAAAAGGGCAGGCTGAAACATTTAGTTGGGAGAAGAGTGATACACAACTGATGAGATGTTTTTAGGAGGTCTTTGAAGGAAAACAAAGGGTAACAAGGTAAACAATTGTGGGAGCAAGTTCCTGCAGAGTCTTGAGATGCAAAGGCAAAAGCAATGGCCACTCAGGATAGAGTAGGGCCTAAACTTCAGCTCACTCTGAGGGGTAAAGGAATTATGAGGGATTCTTGGCTTGAGGTGTTTGAACAGATGAATAGATACAACAGGAGCTATGGAGAGATTGTCATCAAGGGATAAGCATTTACTCTTAATAGCAAGGTCCTGGGGAGTGTTGGGGTGCAGGTTTGTATTTCCTTGAAAGTGGAGTCACAGCTAGACAGAATAGTGAAGAAGGCATTTGGTATGCTTGTCTTTATTGGTCAATGCATTGAGTATAGGAGATGGGACATTATGTTGCCACTAGACAGGATATTGATTAGGCCACTTTTGTAATATTCTGATCAATCCTGGTCTGCCTACTATAGGAAGGATGTTGTCAAACTTGAAAAGGTTCAGAAAAGATTTACAAAGATGTTGCCAGGCTTGCAGGGTTTAAGCTATAGGGAGAAATTGAGTAGGTTGAGGTTACTTTCCCTGGAACATCGGTGGCTGAGGGATGACCTTATCGAAGTTTATAAAATCATTCGGGGCATGGATAGGGTGAACAGAAAAGGCCATTTTCCTGGAGGAGGGGAGTCCAAAACTAGAGACCATAGGTTCAAGGTGAGAGGAAGAAGGAAAAAAAGGGATCTAAGGGGCATCTTTTTAACACAGAGAGTGGTGCTAGCATGGAATTCGCTGCCAGAGGAAGTGGAGGAGGCTGGCATAATTATAGCGTTTAAAAAGCATCTGGGTGGGGATATGAATAGGAAAGATTGAGACGGATATGGGCCAAATGCTAGCAAATAAATTAATGCCATATATCTGGTCAGCATGGGCAAGTTGGACCAACTGATCTGTTTCTGTGCTATACAACTCTACAATTCTATAACTCTATACAAACCATGAGTAGGAGTGGGCCATTCAGCCCCTCAAGCTTGCACCACCATTTAATACAATCGTGGCTAATCTCATCCTAGGCTCATATGCACTTTCCTGCCGCTCTCCATAACCCTGCAACCCATCGCCAAATAAAAATCTGTCCATCTTCTCCTTAAATTTACCCAGCATTCACCTCACTCTAAGGAAATGAATTCCACAGATTGACAACATTTTTCGAGAAGTAATTTCTCCTCATCCTAGTTTTAAATCTGCTGTCCCTTATCCTAAGACTACAACCTCTCATTCTCGATTGCTCCACACGAGGAAACATCCTGTCCACGTCTACTTTGCCAATCTCCTTTGGCATTTTATAGCCCTCAATTAAATCTCCTCTCATTCGTCTGAACTCCAGAGAACATCAGCCTGAGCTGCTCAATCTTTCTTCATAAAACAAACCCCTCATCTCTGGAATCAGTCTGGTGAGCTCCCACTGAGCAATCTCCAATACATCTACATTCTCCTAAAGAGATAGTAGGATCTATTGAAGCTGGAGTCTGAGATAACAAGGTGTAGAGCTGGAGGAACATAGCAGGCCAGGCAGCATCAGAGGAAAAGATGGTAGGCACTGCCGATGCTGGAGAATCTGAGATAAGTTTCTGAAGAAGGGTCTCGACCCGAAATGCCAGCTTTCCTGCTCATCTGATGCTGCTTGGCCTGCTGTGTTCATCCAGCTCTATACCGTGTTATCTTAGCATCAGAGGAAGCATCATTTTTTGTGAAGAAGGGTCCAGACCTGAAATGTCAGCTCTCCTGCTCCTCTGATGCTGCCTGGCCTGTCATGTTCCTCCAGGTCCACACCTTGTTATCTCCACATTCTCCTGAAATAAGGGAACAAAAGTATTCCAGGTGCAGTCTTATTAATGCCTTGTACATTGAATTAGGAAGGCAGACATCAGGAAGTGCTGGTGGCACTGGTCAGTCTTTCAGTGCAAGCTTACGCAGAATGGCTCAACAGATGGAAGAGTGTTGCTCCACCTTCTGTCAGAGCCATACACACAATGTCAACATAGAGGAATGAATCAGACATAACAATGATGGTCATTGTGAAGGGACCTGGAATCTTCTCATCCTGGAAGTAATGTGCTTAGAGTTGCGAAGGTAATTTAATTAACAGGGCAGTAGCACTTCAGAATCCTCCTGCCCTTCCTGTCTTGTAATCAATTGGTCTTTAATTGATCACTTCATAACAATTAACAGCCTATTCCCTGTTGTTTTGCAGTTACCTTGGCCCCTGAGTGGCACAGTGGTAAGTCTGGGCCAGAGAAAAACCAAAAGAACTGCAGGTGCTGTAAATCAGGAACAAAAACACAAGTGGCTGGAAAAGCTAAGCAGGTCTGGCAGCACCTTCGAAGAACTCACATTTCAGATCCAGTGATCCTTCATCAGAACTCTGGGCCAGAGGCTGGGTTCATGTCTTTCCTGCTCCATAAGGAGAGCAGGTTGATTAAGATCATGTACCTTCAACCCAGGTACACCCAAACTGAATCTGTTCACTTAGCCCGGTTCTTCTGGTCTAAAGAAGCTGTTGCCACCACCAAAGAAAGCACATTATCCGGACAGATATTTATGGGAACTGCAGATGCTGGAGAATCTGAGATAACAAGGTGTAGAGCTGGATGAACACAGCAGGCCAAGCAGCATCAAAGGAGCAGGAAAACTGACATTTCAGGCCGAGACCATTCTAGGCCTGAAACGTCAGCTTTCCTGCTCCTCTGATGCTGCTTGGCCTGCTTTGTTCATCCAACTCCACACCTTGTTACATTAGTCGGACAGCAACGATTGCTTTACAATGACCTTCTATTGATTTCACTGATTGATTTTCTGCCCCAAGCGACTTGAATTCAGGGTAAGGCCAGTTACAGTCTTCCAAACAGCCTAACTGAGTAGGCCTTGGGTGTCCTGTTGAATTGCTAGAAAGTAATGAGCGAGCCAAGATTCTGCCAGTGCTTCCAGTGAAATCTCTGAGGATCTCCATGTCAACTTAGTCAAATACTGCCTGGCTTCGGGGAAATTATGTTTTCAAAATGATCACACCATTTCTGCATTTATTCTTGCTCAGACTCCAGAGTGTACTGAGGCCCAGCTTTGGGAACATGAGCTTGAGTGCATGGAAAATGCGCCTACTCTGGTCTCTCAGGATGACGGCGTCTGAGTCATGTAGCATCATTCCCCCCCACCAACTACAACCCATTCTACCAGTACCCCGGTTTGTGCCACATGCCCAGCTGTGACAAATTAACCCATGCCAAGATGGTGCAGTCCACACTGGACTCTTAGACGCAGGTCTCCTTGATGTCACCAAGCCTAGGAAACTGAATTGTCCCTGATAGACAGCCTCACAGCGCCAGAGCCCCGGGTTCAATTCCAGCCTTGGGCAACTGTCTGTGTGGAGTTTGCACATTCTCCCCATGTTTGTGTGGGTTTCCTCCGGGTGCTCTGGTTTCCTCCCGCAGTCCAAAGATGTGCAAGCTAGATGGATTGGCCATGATAAATTGCCTGTAGTGTTCAGGGGTGTGTGGGTTATAGGGTGCTGTGTCTGGGTGGGATGCTTCAAGGGGTGGTATGGACTTGTTGGGCCGAAGGGCCTGTTTCCACACTGTAGGGATTCTAATCTAATCTAATCTAATCGAATCATAAATTCAACAATGTTTCTCTCATTTAAATAACTGGAAAATATTTTCACAGAACTCTAGAGTTGGTAAACAAGCACAGAGGTGAGCTTGAAAGTGTTACATAACATTAGTTTATAAGTATTCATTGAATCCCTACAGTGTGGAAGCAGGCCATTTGGCCCATTGAGTCCACACTGACCTTCTAGAGAGTATTCCACGCGACCCACTCCATCCCTGTAACCGTGCATTTCCCGTGGAAAATCCACCTAACGTGCAGATCTTTAGACTGTGGGAGAAAACTCACACAGACACAGGGAGAATGTGCAAACTCCACACAGTCAGTCACCTGTGGCTAGAATCGAACTCAGTTCCCTGGCACTTATGGCAGCAGCGCTAACAACTGATCAAACATGCCACCCCAAGTGGAATTAAATAAATACCACATTTTTGACCTGCATTTTGTTTTGTTGGTAATATTTCTGGTGAAGAGGATGCAAGATCCATCAGACTGGACTGAAGGAAGGCAATTGAATGACGTTCCAAAAGGTGGATGAAATGGTCAATTGGTGCTTTGGGAGTCAGAGGGACTCTGTACCCTGTGTGTTCATGTGTCTGTCTAAATACCCTTTCTCAAAGTTGATAATGTGTCTGCTGTTACCACTTGCCCTGGCAGCACATTCCAGGTGCCTGCCAACCTCTGCTTCAACAACTTTCCTTGGACACCTCCTTTAAACATTTTCTCTTTCAGCTTAAACTTATGGCCCCAGTAGTTGATATTTTCACCTGGGGAAAAGCTCTGACTTTGCCCCCATCCTTGTTCCTCGTAATTTCATATACTTCTGTCTGGCCGCTTTCTCAGCCTCCTGCGCTCTAGCAAAAACAATCCAAGTTTTTCCAACCCCTCCTTAGAGCTAATACACTCAAATCCAAGCAACATCTTGACAAAGGTAACAAAGTGTGAAGCTGGATGAATACAGCAGGCCAAGCAGCATCTTAGGAGAACAAAAGCTGACGTTTTGGGCCTAGATCCTTCATCCCTCTCTGATGAAGGGTCTAGGCCCGAAATGTCAGCTTTTGTGCTCCTGAGATGCTGCTTGCCCTGCTGTGTTCATCCAGCTTCACACTTTGTTATCTCGGATTCTCCAGCATCTGCAGTTCCCATTATCTCTGATCGCAACATCCTGATAAACCTCTTTTGCACCATCTCCAAAGCCTACATATCCTTCCTCTCGTGTGGTGACCCTTGTCCTTGTCTCCATCCAGGAGGACAGGGTTCATGTCCCACCTGCTCCAAAGGTGTATAATAATATCTTTGAACAGATTGATTAAAAAAAATGGCCTGCTCTACTGTTCTGCCAGATTCCATAGGTCCACCACATCTGTGTCGAGGTTGGCTAAATTATTTGATCGGTTGAGGAATCAAGTGTTGCAGGGAAAGTGGATGTGTGGAATGTTGGATCAGTCATGATCCTACTGTATGGTTGAACAGGATTGAATGGCCGAATGACCTACCCCTGTTCCAAACTCCTCTGGTCTCATTGCAATTATTTTGGGATGTCCTCACAATGTGTACTGAGATGGCCAAACCAATATTGGAGGTAGTTCAGGAATTGGATGAGCATACTCACACCACTTCTCATATTAGATCAGCAAATGCCCAATTGACATTTGTCAGTCCCGGGTCGTCTGGAGAGAAACAACAAAGTCAGAAAGCAAGGAAGGAATGAAGGGGCAGAGGGAGGTAAAAACAAGTGAGGGTGGGAGGGAGAAAAGAAACAGAGTGTGAGAGGAAGTGAGTGATGAGAGAGAGGGATAGATGACAGAAAACAGAGAGGGAGGGAACAGCAGGGAGTAAGGAAATAAAGACTATAAAATACAGTCCTTTCAGGCAATTTGGATGTGATTGGGTTTCTTGGCTCACTCCATAAACAAAATATATCCAGATTCGAATGAGCAACCTCTCACAGGACTTAGAAAAAATTAAACCAAAGTAATATTTTTCTTCAATGCAGACTACAAAGATGATATTGAATTGACTCACAGAATGGCACATTCACAGTCCAAGCGGAAAACTAATCAGTTAATGACTGTAATCATAATATATATTTGAAAATTGGCCATTCTGTCTTTAAAATGGACATGTTATCTTACAAAATGACTCCCAGAAGTCACATGACTCTCCTTGCAGATTTCAACTGGTTTGGGGACTAGACTAGCCTGTACTTATCTCTGGAGAAAACCACTGAAGTATTTCCTAAAATACAACCAATATTTCTAAAGGTTAACAGAAAATTCTTCACAACATTTTGGAATGGAAGCCATTTAAAATAGACTAACAGCAACCATTTTGAACAGAATATCCCCAGAGGAAGAACATTGAGGACACCATCAGAGAGAGCGTTCATAGCCAAAGGAAGTACAGTGAGGAAAGTTTGCATAAATCCCCTACTGCACTGCTGTCAAAATCCAGGTCATTTGTTCGTGCCATAATCGTAAAACTAGTAAGGAACAGGGAACCTTCTTCCTTTTTCCCAAGTCCTGCTGAGTCCATCTGTCAGAAAGCTACTGACTAGCTGGCTACCGAAGCTATCACATTAACAGAATGTGATTTCAAGTTCAATCGCTTCATCCTAGTCCCAAAGAAGACGACTGGACTCAAAATCTTAACTTTGTTTCTTTCTCCAAAAATGCCTCCAAACCTGTTGAGTTTCTTTGGCAATTATTGTTTATATTTCAAATCTCCAGCATGTTTCTTTTATTAACTCAAGAATTAACAGTCCTGTAATGATCTTTGAGATTTACCTTTTGTCTTTATAATTGCCTTTTATCTTTACCTACTTTCAATTCTTGCAAATCAATTTTTAGTTCACAATCTCATCAATTTTATTTGTATAACTAAATACTTTAGTATTGTTTAGGGTTAAAGCACTGCTGATGGCTCTTTTAGAAAAAAAATTGTGAAGACCATATGAAGTAAGAAGAGGAGCAGGCCATTCAGCCCCTAGACCATGCTCTACCATTCAATAGGATCAAGGGTGATCCAACACTCCTCATGCCCACCTTCCTGTCCTTTCCCCATTACCCTCAATTTCCTGACTGTTCAAGAATATAACTCAGCCTGAAATACACACAAGGACTCTACCCCCACAGCTTTCGGTGGCAAGGAATTCCAATGACTCACAACCCTCTGAGAGAAGAATTTTCTCCTCTCCTCAGCCTTAAATCAGCACCCCTTGAAAACAAATATGAAACTAAAACAGAGGTTATAGATGAGCCATATACAATCATCATGGGACAGGGGCCATTCTAATGACATGCTTGTGTGATCATGACACAGTCTTCACATCTATTACAATTTAAGAGACAAACAGTATGAAACTGAAGGAACATACCAGGTAATGCAACATCAGAGGAGCAGGAAAGTCAACGTTTCGGGTCGAGACACTTCTTCAGAAGGGTTCTGGTGAAGGGTCCCGAAACAAAATGTCAGCTTTCCTGCTCCTCTAATGCTGCCTGGCCTGCTGTGATCCTCCAACTCCACACTGAGTTGTCTCCGACTCCAGCGTCTGCAGTTCTGGCTATCTCCTATTAAATTCAAGATTATCCCCGAAAAGTTCCAAGTAGGATCCGATCAGGAAACTTCAATTAAGGGCTTGTGACATAACTAAATATACTTCATGGATCAGATTTGTATAAAAAGTAATGTTTATCATCTAGTGTACATTTGAAGAAGTTACATTTTCTTCTATGCATAATATGTTATCTTTGAAGGAAGAAGAGAGTGAACCTGGACGTTGCTGGAAGCACAAATTGACCAATTGTAAATTGGTAGCCCACTTTACTTTCTGCCTGATTTTCTTTGACATTTTGCACAACTACCAAAGTCAAATTTTCTGTTGCCATCAATCAGGAACTGAAGAGCTCACGTGAAAACGTTCAGAAAATGTGCAAGGTCTGTGAGATTTTTTTTTGTTTCATAGCTAATCAAAAGTATTTTTCAGCGGATAAAATGTTAAAAAGAAACTGACACGAGAAAGAGAATCAAGTTAATGCGTGATGTATGCATATACATTGATGCATTTCAATACATTTGACTTTCCATTCCTTTTCATACATTGTAAACATTCAAGTGTAACCAATCAATGTGATGACCATACGTTCACTCCAGTTCTGACAGCTGACTTTCCATGTGAAATAACTGATGGCTGCCTCAGGCATTCTCTACACATGCACAGGACAATCTTTATATTCTAGTATTTAGTTGGAATTTCATATGTTGGCCTTTTAAACAAACTGCAGCCTCTCTTTACTGCCTTTTGCTTCTAAGGGGAGGCAATAGCCTACTGGTATTGTCACTGGACTGTTAATCCCGTAACCCAGATAATGTGCATAGTGGCTCAGTGGTTAGCTCTGATGCCTCACACACACCAGGGACCAGGGGTCAATTCCACCCTCTAGCAACTGTCTGTGTGGAGTTTACACATTCTCCCTGTGTCTGTGTGGGTTTCATCTGGGTTCTTCATTTCCCTCCCACAGCCCAACGATGTGCAGGTTACATGGATTGGCCATGCTAAATTGCCCTATCGTGTCCCGGGTGAGTAGGACATGTGGGTTAGCCATGAGAAATGCAGGATTACATGGATATGGTAGGGGATGTGGGTCTGGGTGGGATGGTCTTCAGAGGGTTGGCGTGAACGTTGTGGGCTGGATGGCCGACCTCCACACTGTAGGAAGTCTATGTCCTGGGGACCTGGGTTTGAATCCTGCCATGGTAGATGGTGGAAGTTGGATTCAAATTTTTTTCTAAATCTGGAAAATCAAGTCTAATAATGATCATGAATCCATTGCTTATTGCCAGAAAAGCCAAACTGTGTCACTGATGTCCTTTAGGGGCGGAAACTGTCATCCTTACCTCGTCTGGTATCCATGTGACTCCAGACCCACAGCAGTGTAGTTGACCCTTAGCTTCTCTCTGGGAGATTAGGAGTGGGCAATAAATCCTGACAGAGAAAAACAGAGAATTAATACAAACACGTGAAATTTTAAAACAATGAATCAACTTGTAGCTATTTTTAAACTTGTAATGGCAACCCTCTGAAATGAGTGGGACTTAAACCCAGGCCTTCTGGTTCAGAGGACACTATCACTCAGCTGCGCAGCCTTCAACTTTTTATCAGCTAGCATGGCAGGGCTTAACCACATGTAGGAAGACAGCATTAACCTGGCTGTGTGGACTACTAGTTCAGTGATATCACCACTATGTCAGCATCTCCACCAGCATGTATCAACTTTATACAATGTACTGCTGGGTCTATCATGAGGTGTAGCAAATGCCTACATGATACAGAACTAGTCATGGGGAGGAACATCAGAACTACTGGAAAACAGTAAAGGAAAAAGTGACCGCATATTTCTTACCGTATTTCGACACATTAGAACTTGAAAGCTGCAAATGCTTTCTCAGGCTTTGTTTAACTGACCAGCTTCAAAAATGTACCTAGAGTCATAGAGCTAGACAACTCAGAAGACACTGCTTTTGGTCCAACTTGTCCATGCAAATCAGATATTTTATATAAATCGAGTCCCATTTGCCAGCATTTGGCCCATATCCCTCTAAACCATTCCTATTCACATACCCATCCAAATGCTTTTAAATGCTGTAATTGTACCAGCCTCCACCATTTCCTCTGGCAGCACATTCCTTACACTCGCCACCTTCTACGTGAAAAGGTTGCCCCTTAGATCTCTTTTATATCTTTCCCCTCTCACCTTAAAATTATGCCCTCTAGTTTTGGACACCCCCACCCTGGGAAAGAGACCTGGCCGATTTACCCTATCCATGCCTGTCATGATTTTATAAACCTCTATAAGGTCACCTAAGGTCCATGGAAAATAGCCTTATAAGGGTGTATATTTCCTGCCCAGCAAATCTTACATCCTGTCATTGTTTTTGGATACGTATTCATTTCCATATTAATAATTATTATTTGCTATGTCAAATCTAACAGACACTTTGCAATATTTTAAAAGAAGGTAATGTAATTCTCAAAGCTGAAGTGAAAATCCTACAGGAGTTTCGATGAAATATTTCTGCAGCAGTCTTTTTGACATTTTGTATTTGCTTACTTGTTTTGAAGTTTCTCGAATTTTGTGATAAATTTAAAAGGTGCAACTTCTTTCAGTTTGTGGAATGATTTGTGTGAATATCTCTCTCATCTGTCATCCGTGCACAAATACTCTCACTGAATCAGTTTAATTTCACGTTTTGAGGTCAAATTAGAGACTGTAAAAAATAACATGGCAATTGCATTTCTTTTTCATTTTTAAAATCCCTTTTCTGATATGTTATACTCTTAGAGTTTCTGCTGAAGCATGTATTGCTTCTACAAGGTAATTTTAGAGCAAGTTGAGCCGTGACAAGTAGGGACAGCTAGCCTAATTGAATCATTTGAGTCAAAGCAGCTCAAGTAGGAGTCCTCCTGCAGCCCACATTGATATTACTGAGGGAAGCATTAAGCCATGAAATCGGGTCTGTTTTTGACTTTAGTGTTCCTGACATGGCAGTGAGGACAGAGTGTCTTTCTTTGTAACACAAGAAGTTCTTATAGTTAGCAGAAAAAGTTTTCACAGTGGTGACTTGAAAATCATATTATCCTTACAGTGTAGAAGCAGGCCATTTGGCCCATCAGGCCACTCAGACCCTCCAAAGAGCACCCCACCCAATCCCTTTATTTCCTATGGCTAATCCACTTAACCTGCACATCCCTGGACTGTGGGAGGAAACTGGAGCACCTGAAGAAAATCCACTCAGACACAAGGAGAATGTGCAAACTCCACACAGTCATCCAAGGTTGGAATTGAACCCAGGGCCCTGGCACTGTGAGGCATTAGAGCTAACTGTTGAGCCATCGTGCCTCCCCATGTTCCAATAAATTGACCAGTTCTGAAAGTTGTATTACAAAGCTCAGCATATTTCCATCAGCCTTACAGTTTCTTTCTGTAATTTGCTTTCCTAAAGGCATCAACTTGCCTCGGAGCACAATGTCCACAACAGTCACTTTTAGGCATCTCACCAAACAAATAAGTCATTGGCTTTCAACAACATTGTAGCCATGACAATCCTGACCTCACCAATAACTACACCTGTCCAAACACCAAGCATCTTTGGAGATCCGCAGCGCAGACATGGAGAAACATAGCAGGCCAGGCAGCATCAGAGGAGCAGGATTTGGGTCAGGACCTTTCTTCAGACCAAACCCTTTTTCTGAAGAAGGGCTCTGACCTGAAACATCAGCTTTTCTGCTCCTTTGATGCTGCCCAGCCTGCTGTGTTACTCCAGCTCCATGCTGTGTTATCTCTGACTCCAGCATCGGCAGTTCTTACAATCTCTAAACATCTTTGGATCTGATTTATAACTGAAATACCTTTGTGATCTCCCCATCTTCCGGCATAGAATCTAAGAATTGGTGTGAGTCCTGATGTCTGCTACAGTCTAGGGCAGCTCTATCTGATCTGATTCTAACCTACTCTGTTGTCTAGGAAACTGGCACCATCCAATTGGCCATCCATTTAATTAATACCTTCCGATGGATTTGGTTAAAGCAAACTCTCTATCCTCTCCCCCACCCCTACAACTGCATGGATATAGAAACTGCTTAATTCTTAGAGTTTGAGTGAGGTAGTGCTTTTAGTTTGACCACTGTGAGGACATTTTCATTCAATTATTGATTTGAATAACTTATCCTCTGAGATATCGTGTCCGACTAATTGGTAAACCTTCCAAAAATACTTTTTCACAATGTGAGTGGCATGGGGCTATCATTTTTGCCCGTTCCTGTTGTATCAGAAGTTAACTAACATCACAAGATAAAAAAGGATGCTCCTGAGCAGAACTAACCAGAGTTCCAAGTGGTTCTGCAGGGATCTATCTTCAGTGTTAAGTGTATGCACCTTACCCTTAGATAGAGACTGTGGTCTTACTAAGGATGCTCACTAACTCAGATGTAACTAGCTGCTAAGTACTATGTTGATCAACCAGATCAATCATTTGAATTGAATCATTTATTGTCACGTGTATACAGTGTAAAATACTGTGAAAAGAGTGTACCATCACCACACATAGGTGCCATTCACATTAACTTAAAACAAAATATAAAGAAAAATAACTTAAAGACAGTCCAACTGTTCCTTCTCTGCTGCTACAGACCCTCTCCACGCCACACCAGCCCACATCTTGTCACCATCAGTGTCCTTCTCCAGGCCACACCAGCCCACACCATGTCACCATCTGTGTCCCTCTCCAGGCCACACCAGCCCACACCATGTCACCATCAGTGTCCCTCTCCAGGACATACCAGCCCACACCATGTCACCATCAGTGTCCCTCTCCAGTCCACACCAGCCCAATCCATGTCACCATCAGTGTCCCTCTCCAGGCCACACCAGCCCACACCATGTCACCATCAGTGCCCCTCTCCAGGCCACACCAGCCCACACCATGTCACCATCAGTGCTCCTCTCCAGGCCACACCTATCAGGACTGAGTGTCACTTCTGCTAAAGATTTGTGTGGGCATCCTTGCCCAGATGGTATCAGCAACACAGCATAATCCTGTAAGCAGGGTTGGTGGCAGTGAATCTATCCAAGACATCTCAGGTGGTCCTAGTTATCAGATACTTGCTGACAGATTTGATTTGAATTCATTTCATTTATTGTCATGTGTACCTAAGTGCAGTGAAAAGCTTTGTTCACGAGCAGTACAGGCGGATCATAGCAAGCAAGGACATACAGATCATAAGGTGAAAAACTTGGCCAGAGCAGGGCATACAAAGCTGGTTTCTAAATGTATTCAAATTTCTAATTACCTTGAAACAATGCCAATGGATCCTTACCTTGAAATATTATAGCCCATTTGGTGACAATGCTTGTAAAATGTTGCTATTTTAGAAATTATAGGATGTTGACTAAGGACTGTGGGAAAATGTCCTGGTTAAGAGGGCATGTGACCTACAGGGAAGCCAGCTGTTAATAGTTCTTAATGATCTTAATGATCTTGGTGGTAAAAGTTAGCGGTTCAGAAGACAGTTGGTGAATTGTTGCGGTACATCCTTGTAATGGTTTACATACAGCCTCAGAGCAGTGACGATGAAGGGGGTCAATACTGAATCTAGTCCCTGGGTTCCTCAGAACAGCAGACGGTCACGTACTGGATCTGAAGGAACTGTTTAACTCCCAGCCAGATTTTGCAGAGTGCCATATTTCCACACACCCACTAAGGGGTCAATTGTGAACATATACAACCATTGACTACTCCACCAATTTAAGCTGGAAGCATCATTGTTTAATGTCCTGCTCCCTCATCTTCTCCCTTATATTCCTCCTTCATTCTTTTCCTTCATCCTTCTCCATCATCTTTCTCCCTCATCTGCTTCCTTCATCCTTCCCCTTCATCTTTCTCTCTCACCGGGAGAGGAAGCCTTGCTCCCAGCCAGCCAGCACGGTCCTTCCGGGAGTGCTGACAGACGATCCCTAAGGAAAAGCGGCGATGAACCCAAGCAGGCAAATTCATGGATTAATGTCATCCTCAATGATCAGCTATCCCTCAATTTGTGGCTGATCCTGCTTAGGATCACAAGTTATTGCTACAGATCACTATATGACTAAACAAGCCAATTCTCAACCAAAGATCTTTGGGTCAATGGGCCAGGACGACCCCAAGTGGAGGGATTCAAATTGGAGGATTTACTTCCTTCCCTGCTGTCTCTCCAGCTCATGAGGAAGGGGCTTGGATTCAAATCATGATGTAGCCCATTTTAAACAATGGGTAGTAAGTTGCTTCTCATCAATAAGGCTACATTTTGAGGAAGACTTAACAATTTATTTGAAGTATTTTTCTATTATCCACTGAACACCGACCAGTTGAGAGTTGGGGGAAAGCTGGTTCTTGGCCTCCCAACCACCATGGGTTTTCTCAGGTGGTATGAGGAGGGTCGTAGGGTGGTAAGGGACATGAGTTAGCATGGAAGAAGAACAGGGAGTGGAGAACGGGGTACGAGAGGATATCAGCAGTGACGACTGGAGAGTCTAAAATATAAGCAAAAAACTGAAACAAAGTCCTGGAGGAGCAAGCCAGGACTTTTTTTTTAACAGCCTGCCTCTGCAATGGACCATGACAATGGTGGCTTCAGGTCTGCTCTGGGGGACAGTGATCCCAATTCCATCATGCCTTGCCTCCATTCACCAATTCCAAGTGAAAAGTGAGTCTGATGGGGTACTCCCTCGTGAGGGGGAAATTTCCTGACCCCACTATCACTTTGAAGTTTAAAACCCAGGCCTCAGTATATACCTATCAGCCCAGTGAGCATTTTATGTCCCTAGGTGGCTTCTGTAATACAAGGGAAAACAAAGGGGAGTGTTCAGGATGGGTGGGAAGGTAGACAGGTCAAACCAATACAATCACTCCCTGCCATCAGAACATACACCCAGTGGGGGCCTGTAATACTCAGCCCCAGGTTTATGCAACCTGTCTTTATAACTTAACCCCTAAAGCCCTGGTACTGTGCTGGTGAATCTGGACAAGACCAACCTGAACCAACTGACCAGTAATATTAGTCAGAGGAGCTCCTACTATAGTGACCTCAGGACCATGATTTATTTTTTTCATTCTGGAACAAGGTCATCACTGGCCAGGCCAGCATTTATTGCCCATCCCCCTTTTCCCAGGGAGCAGTTGAAAGTCAACCACATTGCAGTGGGCCTGGAATCACATGTAGGCCAGACCAGCTAAGGGTGACTGTTTCCTTCCCTGAAGGTCATTAATGAACCAGATGAGCTCTTTTCTGTTAATCTGCAATGGATTCACGGCCATCATTAGACTATTAATTCCAGATACTTACTGAATTCAAACTCACCATCTGCCGTGGCAAGATTTGAACTATGTGTCTCTGGAGCATTACCTGGGTCTCCAGATTAACAATCCAGTGATAATACCACTAGGCTGTCACGCCCAAAGATCTCCAACAAACTCGAGCATCTTTCTTTGCACCAGGTATAGCTGAACACCCTCACCCCCAGCGATCTTGGTATTTCTGAGACTTATCAGTATTCAGCTAATGGGTGCCTTCAAGCTGAGGACAGCTCCTCCCAACTCAACCGTGACATTCAACTAATCCCTGCGCCTGTACATGCTCTCGTGAAAACCAAGCTCAGAACCAAGCTGAGCTTTGTTGTTCAGAACCAAGCTAGCAGGTTATCGATGATTAGTGTCTCCCTCATCAGATGACTGGCAGGAGGATGACAAGACCCTAAATGGTCAATCAGATTTCTCCTGCTTTTCATGATTTGCACTAACCTGGTGACTTTCCACTGAGTAGATGTTTGTATTGTGTGTGTCTATAATAGCTTAGTGCTTGATTGGCTAGTTTTAGAATGCCAATTTCTACAACCAGGGCATCTGTAGATCTCTGAGGCAGTCATCCCTTCTTCGTCACCATGATTTATTGGAGTTTAGATTTTCTCCATTCAGGCAAATGACATTCACAGGGAAATTCTGGAGCAATGCTTTCTCCAGCTAAAATATAGCAGAAGAAAGCAGCCCAGGGTGATGTATGTTAACTTCTCTACAGCTAGACATTGTTGTCAGAAAATGATTGGGAAAGGGTGCTGAAAAGATTTACCAGGATTAGTGGCTTTGAGTTAGGCTGGGACATTTTTTCACATGGGTATAGGAAGTTGAGAGGTGACCCTACAGAGGTTCATCAAATCATGAGCAGCAGGGATAAAATGAACAGCCAAGATCTTTATTTTTGCCCAGGGTAGGTAAGTCCAAAACAAAGGGGCATCCTTTTAAGGTAAGAGGAGAAAGATTTGAAAGGGACCTGTGGGGCAACATTTTCATGCAGAGGGTGGTTCGTATGTGAGATAAACTGCCAGAGGAAATGGTAGTTGCAAGTAATAAGCTGAAAATGAAGGTGGGATACAAAGTAAAAGTAATTGCATTTTAAGTTTCTCAACAATTCCAATTATTCTGTCTTGGTTCTTCAATACTGGTAATTTTTACAGATATCCTTGAGTATTCAGTTCATGGTTCCTGTTTCAATTTGCTTTTCCACGAGATACTGAATTCAAGGTTCAGAGACACAGGGAGAGAGAAATTACCAACTTATTTTGTTATTAATTCACAATTCCTTTTCTCTCTCTGTTGAGGCTATATAGGCTGGGGTTGTTTTCTCTGGAGTGTCAGAGTCTGAGGGGTGACCTTACGGAAGTTTATAAAATCATGAGGGGCATGGATAGAGTGAATAGCCAAGGTCTTTTCCTGGGGTAAGGGAGTCCCAAGCTAGTGGGCATAGCTTTAAGGTGAGAGACTAAAGATTTAAAAGGGACCTAATGGACAATTTGTTCACACAGAGGGTGATGTGTGTATACAATGAGCTGCTAGATGAAGTGGTGGAGGCTGGTACAATTACAACATTTAAAAGGCATCTGAATGGGTATATGAATAGGAAGGGTTTAGAGGGCTATGGACCAAATGCTGGCAAATGGGACTAGATTCATTTAGGATATCTGGTCGACATGGATGAGTTAAACTGATGTTTCTATTTCTGTGCTGTACATCTCCATGACTCTATGACTTTATGACTCTATGCTCAAAAGGAGTTGTTAAAATTTAACTCAATGTGCACTCCAATGTCTGGTTCCATTGAATTTTTAAGCTGGTGAGCCAGCAGGTGAATCTTTCATCTCCCAATATGTAAAATTATCACTTGAGCGGCATTCCCTCTAATATTTCCTGTCACTGCACAAATCTCCAAGATCCATGGAAAACAACCAATTCCAGAACCAGACATCAGTGCATCTTTACATTGAGTAGTGTGCATGTACTCTCAGGAACATTACTTGTGGGATTCAAACAGATAGAAATTTATGAACTCTGAGTTTGTCTTGTTTCACTGTCTTTGGATGAAGTGGTGAAATCAGTGCAGAGAGCTATTACACATCTCACACTCAGCTCATAAAGTTTTCTTCAGCCTGTAGTCAGGAGTCATGGCAGCCACTTTAGATCAGTGTTTGTCCTTTTACTTCAGCCCCTGAAAGTCTTGGGTTTAAAATCAGGTCTGGGGAGCCAAAAATCAATAGTCCGTGTTGACCATTACTATAACACGTTGCTGAGAGAATGTTCAAGTTGGTGGATTGTCCTCGATTATGTTAAGTTTCTCGAGTGTTTCTGGAGCAGCAATTATCTTGGAAAGTGGAGATTATTCCAGCATAATCTTGATTTACATCTTATAGATGGACGTCAGGATTGAGGGGACAGGAGATATGTCAGCAGAATTCCCAAATTCTGACTTTATTTATATAGTTGGTCCTGTGCAGTTTCTGGTCAATGGTAACCCCTGTCATTTAGATAGTGACAGGTTCAATGATGGTAATAGCAGCGAATTTCAGAGAGAGATGTAATATCCTTGCTTATTGGAGATGATTATGGTCTGACACTTAACAGCCCAAGCCTGAACGTTTTCCAGATCTTGTTTCATATAGATTTAGACTGCTTTAGTACTTAAAGATTCTCAAATGGTGTTGAACACTGTGCAAACATCAGCAAATAAGCCCACTATTGACATTATGATGAAGGGAAGGGCGTTGAACAAGCAGCTGAAGATGGTTGGGCCTTGGTCAATGAGATGTTTCTTCAATAACGTGCTGTGATCAAATTATTGATCTTAAACAACCACAAGCATCTTCCTTTGTGCTAGGTATGATTTCAACCAGTGGAGAATCTTGTCCCAATTTCCACTGACATCAGTTTTGCTTGGAGACACAGTCAAGGGTGTTCTCGACCTCTCCCGCGTTTCCCACAACTCATCCCTCACACTCCATCCCCGCAATAACCACCAAAACAGAATCCCCCTCGTCCTCACATACCATCCCACCAAACTCTGGATCCAACGCATCATCCTCCAACACTTCCGCCATCTACAATCCGACCCCACCATCAAAGGCATTTTTCCATCCTCACCCTTGACTGCTTTCCAGAGGGACCACTCTCTCTGGGAGTCCCTTGTCCACTCCACACTCTCCCTCCAACCCCACCACACCCGGCACTTTCCCTGGCAACTGCAGGAAGTGCTACACTTGCCCCCACACCTCCTCCCTCACCCCTATCCCAGGCCCCAAGATGACATTCCACATTAAGCAGAGGTTCACCTGCACATCTGCCAATGTGGTATACTGCATCCACTGTACCCGGTGTGGCCTCCTCTTCATTGGGGAAACCAAGCGGAGGCTTGGGGACCGCTTTGTAGAACACCTCCACTGGGTTTGCAGTAAAATAACTACACATCCCAGTCGCGAACCATTTTAACTCCCCCTCCCATTCCTTAGACGACATGTCCACCCTGGGCCTCCTGCAGTGCCACAATGATGCCACCTGAAGGTTGCAGGAACAGCAACCCATATTCCGCTTGGGAACCCTGGAGCCCAATGGTATCAATGTGGACTTCACAAGCTTCGAAATCTCCCCTCCCCCTACTGCATCCCAAAACCAGCCCAGCTTGTCCCTGCCTCCCTAACCTGTTCTTCTTCTTACCTGTCCCCTCCTCCCTTCTCAAGCCGCACCCCCATTTCCTACCAACTAACCTCATCCCGCCCCCTCCTTGACCTGTCCGTCCTTCCCGGACTGACCTATCCCCTCCCTACCTCCCCACCTACACTCACCTCTACTGGCTCCATCCCCGCCTCTTTGACCTGTCTATCTCCTCTCCATCTATCTTCTCCTCTATCTACCTTCGATCCGCCTCCCCTTCTCTCCCTATTTTTTCAGAACCCTCTCCCCATCCGCTTTTTCTGATGAAGGCTCTACGTCTGAAACGTCAGCTTTTGTGCTCCTAAGATGCTGCTTGGCCTGCTGTGTTTATCCAGCTCCACACTTGGTTATCCCTGGTAATTGGCTGGATTGGATTTGTTCTGCTTTTTGTGTACAGGACACATCTGGACAATTTTCAACATTGCCAGGTAGATGCCAGTGCTGCAACTGCACTGGAACAAATTGGCTTTGAATCAGAACTTCGTCACTGTTGCTCGATTATCGCTGGATCAGACTCCTGGAACTCCCCCGAATGGCACTGTATGTGCAGTAAATAGAAACAGTGCAAGATAATGATTCACCACCAACTTCTCAACAACAATGTTCTGGAAAGTTCTGGATCTCGCATCTTCAGTACTATTGCTGGAATGTTGTCAAGGCCTTGCAGTTTCTATAGCCTCCAACTGTTTCTTGGTATCTCATGTAGTGAATTGAATTGGCTGAAGGCTGGTATCTGTAATGTTGTGGACCAAGATGGATCACCCACTCGGCACTTCTACCTGAAGATTGCCAGGAATTGCCAGAAACTTTAAGGTTTTTGAGAACAGGGAACTCATAGCTCAGATTTTCAACAATTGCAGTTCATACTGTGGTAACTAACTCCTTCAATAAGATCAAAACAGCAAAGAGATTGATGTTGGGAGAAATAACTTGTAGATGGGAACAGGTGGATGTATCATGCAGTATATTTCCCATTGCTCTTAAAAATAACTACCTCAAATTGAAAGGCGGAGGTGAGGTGGTTCATCGATATTCAACAATTTACTTATTGTTTTATTTAGAATTTCACTCAGGCAATTTTTTAAAAAGTGGAATATGACAGCAAGATTACAGTTGTGCAACAACAGTCTCATGCCTGGTGGATTCCTTTTTCATTTCACCATTAGTATGACACATTAAAGCAAGCTACTATTTTTCAATTTTACTGAGACTTAGCATCATTTTATAGTAATTAGCTATCGTTACCATCAGCTAGTAAAATTATTTATTTTCCTCATTTCAGTAAACTTTTACATAAATATATATCAGTCAAAATATTGCTTTTTCTTTTAATCTTTCATGGGATATGAGTATTACTGGCAAAGCCGAGATTTTGTTGCTCATCCCTAACTGTCGTTGAGAAGGTGGTGGTGAATCATTATCTTGAACTGTTTCTATTTACTGCACATGCAGTGCCATTTGGGGGAGTTCCAGGAGTCTGATCCAGCGATAATCGAGCAACAGGGATGAAGTTCCGATTCAAGATGGTGTGCTTGTTAGAGAGCAACTTGGAGGTGGTGGTGTTTCCATGCATCTGTTTCCCTTGTGATGGGATTAGGGGATTAGAAAGTGCAGATGCAAGAGCCTCGTTGGGTTGCTGTAACGCATCTTGTATATGGTACATACTGCTGTCTCTATGCATCAGTGATGAATTTTTTAATGTAATGGAGTAGGATGTTGATCAAGGTAGCTGCTTTGTCCTGGATTGTGTTGAGCTTCTTGAACGTGGTTGAAACCCCAGTGATCCAGGCAAGTGGAGAGTATTCTGTCACACTCCTGACTTGTGTCTCATAGATGATAGAAAGCTTTTGAGAAGTCATTTACTCACTGCAGAATTCCCTACCTGTTCTTGTAGCTGAGGTAGTTACATAGTTAGTCCAGTTAAGTTTCTGATCAACAACAGCCAGTAGGATATAGGAAAGCAATGGCCTACTGGAATTATTGTTAGATGTATTAAGCAGAGGCCAGGTAATCTTTTAGGGATCCAGGTTCAAATCCTACCACAGCAGATGGTGGAATGTGAATTATATAAAAATCTGGAATTTAGAGTCTCCTGAGAGCCACAAATGCATTGTTGGTTATTGGGGAAAACCATCTGGTTCACTAATGTCCTTTAGGGAAGGAAATCTGCCATCCTTACCTCATCTGGCCTACATGTGACTCCAGATGCACGGCAATGTGGTTGGCTCTCAAACGTCTCTCTGGCCAATTAGGGCTGGGCAATAAATGTTGCCCTAGCCAGTGATACCCTTATCACATGAATAAAGAACGGTTTATTTTGTCCTGAGTATCAAAAGACTTTAAGTACTTTGTGAATTATTGAGTGACTGACACCTCTAGGTTAGTTTGTTTAATATCCCTGGGATCATTTGACTTAAAGCAGGATGTGAATTTATCACAAACACAGCACTAATTCCAAACAGTTAAACCAGTTTAATTTCACAGCAGTGAGTCACATAAACAACCAATTCCAAATGTTTAAAGCTGAAAAGAATTAAGAGAATTAAATTTTATGTTTTACATTACTGAGCCCAAAGAGTTAATTGGCTACAACAGCATTTCCACATATTCAAATAATGGATACTTTGCAGAATGTACATACTCTCAAAGCTGACTTTGTAGCATTACATCACTGAGATGTTGCACTCATTCTGCAGCTATGCCACACCATTTACAGCAGATTTTTTTTATCAATAGTGTAAAGGCTACATGAATTTAAAACACTGCTTCCACATTTCATTCCTCAGAATCTCACCATACAGATTACCCATCTGATTTCAGAAAGCCACACAGTCTCCACTGAGTTAGGTCACTTATGAATTGAATAATGGAAAATAAAATACTGAAGAAGGTTATTCAGCATATCATGGCCAGGCTTGAGACAGATCATCAAATCTGAACAACAAGATCATATAGATTGCAAAGTGAATTATAAAGTGATGGATTATAAATGTGATTCAGCTAAGTTTCTTTACATGGACTACAGTGCTGATTTCTAAAGCTAAATCATTGAAGTTAAAATGACAGTATTGTAGAGCTAAACCACACGGTACTGATTCCACAGGGTTTAATGAATAAACTTCAGCCCTAGTTCTACAGAGTTGTTCTGTATGGGCTGTATGCAGAATGCGTCAGGACAGTGTGCACAATTAACTCCAAAATTCATGAATGACTTGCGTCAAATATTCTGTTTGGATTCTATTTTCTTGTCATAACTGCAATTTTACAAGTATATATGTAAAAAAGAAATGCGAATAGAAACATGGGTGCTGAGATTATCTGTCAGCTAATTGCCCCACCAGTTGATAAAGGAGATGTTGCAATGCTAATGAATCATTAACAGGGAAGATATAACACCTCCAGGATGTGGGGCTTTGTCTGAGCGTGGAATAGCTTCCAACTCTCCAAACGTGGGAAAACTGACCCCTTTAAATAAGGCTGCTCAGGATTTGCCAGTGATTTGGAATGATTGCCTCCAGCATTAAAATAAAGCAGTGAAGGGGAAGTATTAGCTGTCAGATCTCGTCAGTTTTTTTTGGCCAGTGTCTACTGACACATTTCATCGATTACAAGCGCGCATGCTTCCAGAAACACACATGCACAAGATTCCAGAAATGTGCTTGTGCGCAATTCCAGAAATTGCCATGATGTAGTTTGTAAATGAACAGCACATGTGCAGAAAAGAAGTGCAACTTAAATGGTGATAACACAGTGTGGAGCTGGAGGAACACAGCAGGCCAGGTTTCCCCCATTTCTGAAGAAGGGTTCCGATCCGAAACGTCAAATTTCCTGCTCCTCTGATGCTGCCTGGCCTGCTGTGTTCCTCCAGCTCCACACTGTGTTATCTCAGATTCTCCACTATCTGCAGCTCTTACTATCTCTGAGTGATTTTAAATAGTGTTCAGCAGGCGGAGTGAGGAATGAGGGGAAGGATTAATGAAAACTGGGGTAATAAGGACGGGCATGAGAGAATGAGAGTGATTGGGAGTGAGGATGGGGAGTAATGAGGGCATGTGTGAAGAAATGGGAGAGGAGCAGTGATGCCGGGGATGGAAGTGAGAGAATGAAGGTTATGATGGAGGGAGGACTTGGGCGTCGTGAGGACGGGGAGGTCAGGGTGAATGAGATCGGGAGATGGATGATGGGAGGGGAAGATAGAAGACTCTGATGGGCACTGCGGGAGTGGGGGCTTGATGGTGATGGAAGCAGACGGAGTTTTCCCCCCTCCTCCAAAACCTTCCTCTCTCCCCTCATCACCTCCCCCATCTTCACTACCTTTATCCCCCGCTGCTGCACTAAGTATAAACCAAACCCGTTTTAATGCTGAATTGAAGTAGTGAATGGTGTCCATGGACAGAGTCTTTTCCCTTCTCACTTGGTACTGGCTATGAGCTGCCTCCTTTCTATTGGTCCAACCCTCCTTCAATACAACACCCAGGCTCCAAACATTCTCTGCTCCTACCTGGTGGTGTGTGAGATTACAGGGGACTGTCAGTGATCTCATGTCCCAGGCTTTCACTCCTGGCTGCCCAATCTGGCTAGCTTCCAGGTGGAACCACATCAAAAAACATTCTAATGAGCTCCTACTGTACAATTTGGAGGGATCTACACGTTCCCAATATTTTGTAGGTTTCCTGGTTACTGTCTGGCAACACTGCTCCCTCCCTGGCACTTCTGTACTTTAGTCTTAAAAATGTCCCGTACCTGATGGAGTTTTGAAGGACAAGGGGGTTCTGTTTGAAACTAGCAAATTACTGAGATGCCTGGATAGAGTGAATGGAAAGGCAGTGTTTCCACTTGTAGGAGAAATTAGGTCCAAGGGCACAGCCTCAGAGGGAAGGGACAATCCTTTACAGCTGAAATGAGGAAGAATTTCTTCAGCCGGATGGTGGTGAATCTTTGGAACTCATGCTACAGAGGACTGTGGAGACCAAGTCATTGAATGTATTTAAGACAGATAGATATGTTCTGGATTAATAAGGGGATCAAGGGTTATGAGGAGAAGACAGGAGGATGGGGTAGAGAAACATATCAACCATGATTAGATTGGAGGGTGGACCTGATGGGTCAAATGGCTTAATTCTGTTTCTTTATCTAATGGCTTTATCATAAGGTGTAGCATAATTTCTGAATAACTAACTCGGTTATCACATGCAACGGTTTGTAATTCTATGACATACAAGAATTTTCCAGGGGCTTAGCTCCAGTTTACCATCTTGGACCATGAACAAATATGTTTGAATCCTTGCCTCAGCAGGTGCTTGACTGCTAGGTAATCTTTGTGTAATTTTGACAGTTCTTGGCTGTATTACCTTATAAAGGAGCAGTGCTCCAAAAGCTTGTGATTTCAAATAAACCCATTGGACTATAGCCTGGTGTCATGTGACATCTGACATTATAACTGAAAGTGAAGAGGCAACTGAAACGCAATAGTGCCCACCAACGTATTTAACTTTCCATCAATCATTTTTTTTTCCCATGTTTTCGTCGAGGATTTGTTTGCGTTACGTAGGCTGGCAGTCAAGTTCCGTACTGAGGGAATTCTCAACTGTCTATAACAAAAACTGCAATTACAACAGAGTCCAAGGAGAAGGAGCGGCATCACAAAAGGTGCTAGCTTTGTCAACAGAATACAAACAAGACTGCGTCTGTATGTTCTGGTGGTTCAACTGGATTCTTTCCAGGAAGAAAAATACCAAGATCTGCAAGTTCATGGCTAACATCCTTCACTGAAGCAATATCGTCAAAAGCAACTTAACAGATCATCCATCAAATTGACTGCTTATTGGGTCTTTGTAGGTGCAAACTGGCTGTCACATTTGACTACATCACAATAGTGGCAACAATTAATTAGAAATCATCCTGAATCAGTACTGGTTGATAAGGTGGACAATAAGCATCTTGTTGGAACTGTCAGAACTCAAACGAAGCTGCTTCTATAAAGAACTCACTTAATGTCATTTGCATCTCTGTACCTGAAGTTCTAACCATTGCATTCTGTCTGTCATGGTGGGGTACACATGATCAGCTGGTTATGACCTGACAAATATCTACCAGGAATACACAATCAGCTAATAATGACTTAACAACAATCATGATGGATTTGCTTGACCCCTAAGTCAGCAACCACAGAGGGAACCCTCCACTGAACGGTGATATATTGCCAGATGAGGTAATGGGATATGTTTTGAACCATGAACTTTTCTCAGACACTATGCCCTTTAAAGAAAAGGATGTGTGTGCACATCACATTCTAATG
Source organism: Stegostoma tigrinum (assembly GCF_030684315.1). Taxonomy (NCBI): domain Eukaryota; kingdom Metazoa; phylum Chordata; class Chondrichthyes; order Orectolobiformes; family Stegostomatidae; genus Stegostoma; species Stegostoma tigrinum. The sequence continues at coordinate 32,395,474 of NC_081358.1, read as the reverse complement.
ATAGTGAATATACCCACTGCTGAAAACAGTGATTACTCAAAGAGCCTCAAGGGTACCGATGACAGCTGATGGCAGACTGTTAACCCCCATGAGTACTTGAAATTTCTCTGCAGCTTACCATATGAAATAAAAAGCTGGATAGGTTTTATATCGCACCTGAGGTCTGTAAACCAGGGTAATATTTTCAGGGTTTTATACAATCACCCAGAATTTTCTTCTGATAATGCTACATGACCTTCTGTTACCCTGAGGTGAAAATCGTCATTTTCTCCTTACATGTATTTAATCATGCTCTGAAACTAAAGGCACTCGTGTATAAATCCACATTATCAAAAGACTTTAACTGCCCCGAATCTCATTGCTGGCTGCAGGATTGGAGGCAGTGTGAAATGTTTGCTTTATTTACCTAAAAAAAAGATATTGATGAATACAATAACTTCAGGATATTCCTTTTGACAACAGCCATCAGAAGAATTAGGTAGAGGTGATATTAATATTCATTGCTCCTCTTTTTGTTGCCAGATCCGGGGGAAATAACCTAAAATTCATTCCTTACTTATGTAGGACATCAAAACTTGTAACTATGCGCCATCTGCACACCAGGTCTTACGGCTTGTTTAGTGACCTGTCATTTTACACAGCTACAGTCAACTCACTCAATGGTATAAAAACTGAAAGAACTGTTGACGCCGTAAATGAGATAACAAAAACAGAAATTGCTGGAAAATCTCAGCAGTTCTGACAGCAACCATGGAGAGAAATCACTGTTAACATTTTGGTCGAGTGACCCTTCCTCAGAAGGAGAAATTAGTTCTAAAGAAGGGTCACTCTACCCAAAATGTTAACTCTGATTTCTCTCCGCAGTTGCTGCCAGGCCTGCTGAGATTTTCCAGCAATTTCTGTTTTTGTTTCTGATTTACAGCATCGGTAGCTCTTTCAATTTTTATCCCGTGTTTATTATAGTTTGGAAGGCAGTGTTTTCCAACTAGCTCTCTAGCCTTACCCTAATAAAATAGGGTAATACACCTTCATGCTCACCTAGCTGTCATGCAAAGACTAATCTCAAGGCTAATATGACTTCTTATTGAAAGCATACTATCTAATGTGCTAAAGTGCAATAAACCTTGTCTGATTAAACAATTCAAAGCTTTCATGAAAATCTTCTTAATCAAGACCCAACGTGAACTTATAATTTTCTCTAAGATTATTTTGTGTCAAAACAGAAGAAGCAGTTTAGGTGTTGCCTGTAAATAGGTAAAATACCCATCTGATGAAGAAAGGGTTCTTTCAAACTTTGTATGAAGATAGCATATCGATAGGAAAAGTAGTGAAAGCTTGGGCTCATGGGAGGGGTTCCAAGGCTCACGGGGAAAGGGTAGGAAAGTATATGTGAGGAGTGCCAGAGCAGCCAGGATCCTATTTATAGAGAAGCTCAAGGAGCTGAATGGCTTACTCCTGTTCCTAATTCTTACAGTCTTATCATTTAAACTTCATTCCAAAAAGGAGAAATTGTGTCGAGTAAATGTAATGATTTAATATTAAATTTCACTCTTTCTAACAGGGCTGTTTTATAAGGAGAATGACTAGCTGTCAATGTATTTGTTAAGACAGCAGTCACATTTGGACATTGTTAGAATAAAAAAATCCATTTCAATGAGCACGGTCTGAAGCGTCAATGTGGGCTGAATTTACCCTGTTTTCGGCAAAGCCTGTTTTTTTTTTGGTGAGATTCACGGTCTGTGGTCCAAGGTGACTTTTTCATACAATCGTTCTTCAGATCATTAATTCTGCAATGAGCCATTGCGTTGCCCAGCTCATGTCATTGTGCGGCAGGAGAAATGGGATTGTTCACTGCTGCCAAGACTTTGAAAAGTTCATGTCGCTGATACTTAAACTCCAGCTCTGCACCAATTCACAGGCTGCAAGCCTGGAGCTGCCCCTGCCACAGTGGTCTTGCTCTGTAGCAAAGGGGACAATTGGTTCATAGAACATTGAACTGTACAGCACAGGAATGGTCCCTTTGGCCTACGATGTTGTGCTGAACATGATGCCAAATGAAACTAATTCCTTTTGCTTGCCATTAGTTCATGTCCCTCCATACCTTGCATATTCATAAGTTTATCTAAAAGACCCTTAAACGTCCCTATTGTATCTGCCTCCGCTATTACCCCAGAACCCCACCTCTCTCTGTGCAAAAATCTTGCCTCTCACGTCTCCTTTGAACATTTCCCCTCTAATCCTAAAAGCATGCCCCTTTCATTAGAAATTTCAACCCTGGGAAAAAAACGTCCTCACTATCAACACTATCTGTGCGTCTCATAATTTTATAGGAGCCTTCCCTTCAGAATGCACCACTCAAAAGAAAACAACTTGAGTTTTTTCCAGCGTCTCCTTGAAGGTCATACCCTCTAAGTCAGTCAACATCCTCTCTGATGAAGGGTCTAGGCCCGAAACGTCAGCTTTTGTGCTCCTGAGATGCTGCTTGGCCTGCTGTGTTCATCCAGCCTCACATTTTATTATCTCAGCATCCTGGTAAGCCTCTTCAGCACCCTCTCCAATGAGTGAGAAGTGGATAATCTGTTTGCCCAATAGGAGTAGCAGGAAAAGTTCACTAAAAAAAGATTTACTGAAGTCATGTAGGTTCTACTGGTGACACTAAATCACAAATAATCCTGCATTTTGTAAATATATAAGTACACATACTCTTAAAATGCCTGCTTTAATTTCTTTGTGATGTTGGACTTGATGAAGTTGCATCCATTTGAGAAATGACCAGCTTCTTCAAGCAGCCCAAGGATGAAATGAGTTGTAATGACCAAGTGCCACTCATCTCTCACAACCAACTGCAGATAGCGTCAGAATCAGGAATCCTCGACCCATGATGTTGTTGGGTCCTCAACGCAGAATCCTCTCCTCTGCTCCATAATAGCGCTGTTGGAAACATGGGCGGAATTATTTCTCAGTTCTGCATCAGACTGAGGGTTTTGTAAAGGTGTCATCAGCCAATGTTTGGAGGGGCTGCCACTTGACATCCAGCAGCCAACTCTGCATGGCCTGGGGTCCTTGAACAGAAGAAGGGAGCTGTGAGTTCCCCAGAATGTCTGCATCATGGCAGTGCCCAGAATACCTGGCTCACACTTCCAGAATCTGGAGTCATTTTGTTTGTTTTTATTCACTCATGGTGCGTCGGTAACACTGGCTGAGTCAGCTTTTATCGCTCATCCCCAGTTGTTGTTGAGAAGGTGGTGGTGAGCTGCCTTCCTGAACCATTGCAATCCAGGGGGTCGCAGATAAGCTGGACATCAATGGAATTAAAGCCTGTCGGGTGGCGAACTCTGTGGCTTCCCAATAGAACACTTTAAAGCAATGTCTGTCATACTCTTTATCTACAGGAAACTAGGAATATCAGAGAATTCTACTTACCCAGGGTGCTTGACTCTTCCAGCCATGCAAGAAGGATATAAACCAGTATAATCTAGAGAAAATGGCTTCAGCAACATCCCAGATGTATCGTGGGATTTGGGAAAACGCGATACAAGTGTAGGCGACCTTATAGAAGTTAATGAAATCATTAGGGGTATAGATAGAGTTAATGGCAGTGGTGTTTTTTCTAAGATGGGGGATTTAAAGACTAGGGGGCATATTTTTAAGGTGAGAGGAGAGAAGTTTTAAAAAAGACTTAAGGGCAAATTCTTTATACGAAGGACAGTTCGTGTGTGGAATGAACTTTCTGAGGAAGTTTTGAATGTGGGTACAGTTACAATGTTTAAAAGACATTTGGATAAGTACATGAATAGGAAAGGTTTGGAGGGATATAGTCCAAGAGCAGGCAGGTGGGACAAGTATAGTTTGGGAATATGGTTGACGAAAAGTCTGTTTCTGTACTGTGTGACTCTTTGACTCCAAGTCCCCAGATACTCCTTGAAAACAAGCTGCTGGCATAAAAATTCTGGGTCTTTCTTGGGCACCAGGATGAATGGCCATCCATTCCTTCTGAAAGTTATTCCTGCTGCACAAGATGACACTGTTCATTGATGATGGTCCAGGACATCCTCTGTCTCCATCACATCCTCAGGGATCTTCAAGGCTTCTTTCTCATTCTGCTGCAGCCCCAGGAGGTTTCTCTTGTTGCCAGTCATGGTGAAGACTTTGTACTTGATTTCTTCCCTGATGTTGTCACCTCACGTTCAGCAATGCCAAAAGGGGTCTTCCAAATAAAGGTTCCATCTTAGATAAGAGAGCAGACAGTCAATGGGGAATGTTGGCAAAACAACAGCCTGCCACTAACAGTCCTCATGTCAATCACAATGAAGCAGCATATTATGCCCTCACATAGTGTAGCACAAAAGGTTTGTCTTCGTAAGGATATATCTCAATATGAGGTAAACAACTTGTATAAATTAAAGTTCTAATGTTAGACTGGGAGAGTTAGCTTTAGGCAGTTATCCACTATAGCACTCCTTCCAAAAAAGCCCCCCTCGCTTTAACGTCACAGATCATGTCATCACATACTTACAGATCATTGTGAGAATGTGGCAGCTCTGAGGCATCCCCTTCTAGTGCCAGGTATGAAATGAGATGCTGAATTGGCAAAGCCAGGTAAGACTTGTAAATTTGCTTCTGCACAGTTTTGTGTGCCTGTAAATTATTGCAAAGTATTTACACTTGGGGCCATAATTTGATATATTTAATTTTGCCAACGGAATGATAGAATCCAACATGATGGCAGAAGGGTAGCATGACTGAATCAGTGGGTACATGCTTAATACGATTGACCCTGGCTGGGCCTCACATGGTCTCCTAAAGAGAAAAACCATAACTTACGGTGCCAAGATGTGGAGGTGCTGGTGTTGGACTCAGGTAGACAAAGTCAGAGTTATAATCCTAACAGGTTTATTTGAACATAATGTGAGATTTTATTGCAATAGAGTTCTTGTTCCTTCTCCGTACTCCCCCAGTCACTGCTTGACGTTGGCCAGAGTCTCTGTAACAGGCACTGGGGCCTCCATTACCATTCTCCACTGTCTCCACTCCGTGACAGAGGATTCGCAAATTCTGTACTTGCTGTTGCCCATCCGACAGTCCTCAAGACACTGCCTCTGGTCTACTGTCTGTCCCTTTCACCGATGCTACTGCTCCTTCAGGGGCCCAGGCCGAGCTGCAGACCTAGAGCCATGGCTCAGCCTGCGGGCCCAGGCCGGGAGAACTCAGGTCAGGACCTGCTCCCAGTTCATCAGGAGGCCCCAGACTGGAGTGGAGCCTATTCAGCTTGTCCAGCCATTGCTGCCACTAGAAGCCTCCTCCTCCTTCACCCATCATCCTCCAGACTTTAAAGAAAAGGAAGCAAAACAAAAATGAAACAAAAAAGAAGAGTAAAAGTAAAAAAAAGAAAAATTTTAAAAAGAGAAAGCAAGCAGATGAGAGTGGTTAAGCCCTGGGGTCAGCACTGATACTCTGCTATCCTCTTGATACATCCTTCATGTTCTCCTTTGTGTTACTCAATGACATTGCAGTCCTGGTCGTGTTTCCATTTTGCTCCTTTGCCTCACTGTGATTGATCCCCATTTACCCCGTGAGCCCATGGCTTTGTGAGCTTTCATATGAAGGCGTAAGTGATAGTCATAAAGTCACTGAGTCGTACAGCGTGGAAACAGGTCCTTCTGCCCAACTCATCCATGCTGACCAAGTTACCTAAACTGAAGTAGTCCCATTTGCCCACATTTTTCCCATATCCTCTAAATCTTTAAACCTCTTAAAGTCATAAAATGCATTATGTGTGGAGGAATGAGATGTGGGGTCTGCAAAGTGCCCTGGCAGAAGTCATAAGTGTTGCAGAGCTCTGTAGGTAAGTGTGGAAGGGCAGAATGGACTCTGTGTTGGTTGGAATGACATAATGTGATTGGTGATGCCCACTTGTGTGTATTGAAGTATGAAACAGAACAGCATGCCCGGACCATACAAGGAAATGATGGTGACAGTGAAGCTGGATGAAGATCTGTGAAAGAAAACAGTGAGATGCCACTGCCAGAAAACGGCTTGGACTTCCACATTGGAAATTGGTATCATGTGGTCCCTTGCTGGAAAGCTGCATAGAAACCAGATGAGATTAGCTAAAAATGGGGTGCAAATACATGGAAATAAGGTAATTGGCAATCATTAGTGAGATTCAGAACTCGCAGTATGAACTTTAAGGAAAATATCAGGAAATGTTTTCTTAATGTTGGGAATCTGTTTCATCCTCATTGCATTTTGCACATTTTCTCACCACTGCCCACATTGCTCAAGAAAGCAGCAAATTTCACCCTACGTGGGGCATTTCAGAACTGAAATAATGCATAAAGCAAACATGTAAACAGAAGAAATAAGAAAGCCATGGTTTTCAGACTGCCGAGCTTGCTCCACTATTCCTTATGATCGTAACTAATCTGTATCTCCATACATCTTCCCACATTATGCCCATATCCTTTGATTTCCTTGTTACAATTACGAGGTTTATTAAAATGGTTATGTTTTGGGACTGCATCTTCAAAATAAGGTACAATGAAGAAGGTTATATGTTCTGTTCTGAAGGTAACCTTTCAGCAAGCATGCTGACTTAGTTGTTTGAGAATAAAGGAGTCAGTTTGCTTTACTAGGAAAAAGGTGCAACAGTTTCATATTCAGAGACAATGGTAGCAACATGTATGCCAACAGTAGAAGGACTGGATCTACATAGCATCAGAAGGAATTGAGAATATTACGCTGTAAGCAGTTGTGTTTTCCATTGTCATAGAGCCGTAGGATCATACAGTGTAGAAACAGACCCTTCGGCCCAATTCGTCCATGCTGACCAGGTTTCCCAAACTGAACTAGTCCCATTTGCCTGCATTTGGCCGAAATCCCTCTCAAATTTTCCTATCCATCTACCTGTCCAAACGTGATTTAAATGTAATTATACTGTCGTTACTGCTCCTTCTGTCAGCTCATTCTAAACATGCACTAGCGTCCGTGTGAAAAATTGCCACTCAGGTCCCTTTTAAATCTTTCCCCTCTCAACTTAAAACAATGCTTTCTAGGTTTAAACTCCCCTACCCTTAGAAAAATACCTTGGTTATTCACCTTATCTATTCCCCTCATGATTTTATGAACCTCAATAAGGTTACCCCTCAGCCTCCAACGCTCCAGTGGAAAAAAGTCCCAACCTCTGCTCATAACTCAAAACCTCCAGTCCTGGCCGCATCCTTATAAGTTATTTTTCTGTACTCTTCCTAGTTTGATAACATGCTTCCTATAGCAGGGTGAGCAAAATTGTGCACAGTATTCTAAAAGTGGCCTCATCAATGTCTTGTACATTTGCAACTTGACATCCCAACTCCTGTACTCAGTGCTCTGATCAATGAACGCAAGTGTGCTAAATGCCTTCTTCATCATCCTGTCTACCTGCAATATCATTTTCAAGGAATTATGCACCTGCACTTTGATGTCCCTCTAGTTCCAACACCAAAGGAAGGTCTTACAGTAGTGATCAATATTTCTACCTGGATACAAGGTTCATGTGATTCATATTGCCATAGAAATTGGCATTGAGAAGGGAAGGATCAATAATATTCCTGAAACACACAAACCAAGTTAATCTGCCAGTATCTGAGAAAGATTGAGTGACTACAGGTAGTAAGATTGAGGATTAGATTGAAAGTACCAAATTCATGAGGAGTTAAAACGAGGCTGGAAGATTCACCTTGTTGGGAATCAAGCTCATTGAACATCCTCAGCTTTCTAGGGTACATAGTTCTAAAGATTAATAGCACTGTGATTAAAGCAATTTCTTCTCATCCTAATCCTAAACGGAAACCACTCATTCTGAATCTGTCACACCTTATTCAGGACATCCCAAGAAGAGGCAACTTCCTCCCAATATCTACCCTGTCCAGACCCTTAAGAATTTTATATGTTCAAGATTATCTCTCAATCTCCTAAACTCGAGGGAATAAAGGGTGAAAGTGCTCAATTTCTTATCATGAAACAATCCCCTCAATCATCCCAGGAGCCATACTACTCTCTAATGCAATTGCATCCTTCCTTAGATACCAAGGCAAAACTGTGCACAGTATACCTGAGATGTGTTCTCACCAAAATCTTATAAAATTGCAGTAAGATTTCTTCACTCGGTGCTCCAATTCCTTTGTAATAAAGGCTTATATGCCAAAAGCCTATACCTGCATGTAAAGTTTCTATGATACACATACAAAGACAGCAATTTCCCTGTTTTCACTGTATAAAACACAATTCATTACATTCCCTGGCAAAGTGGGCATCTTCACATTTCTCCACATTATATTTTTTGGGCCTGTTTCTTGTCCACTCACTTGTCCATTCATCCTGTCTGGAGCCTTTTGCAACCATTCCTTATCCTCTTTAGAGCTTAGGAATAAAATTGTTAACTGAACATTGTGGTTTGTACCTTTGATTGGTTATTCTAACAGAGTATGGGGACACGGAATGTGTAGTATCATAAAAAGATTCATGTGAATAACTGCATTAGCAATAAAGATAACATAGTGTGACTGCTGCTTCTGGATGATTGCACAAAGGAAATTGAAATCTCAATGTTTATAGATAATAATCATTAAATATGCTTTGTATAAAAGAAAAGACTGCTTTGTTGTCGACCAACCTCACAGTAAATATTATGGAAAATATGCTCACAAAAAGAAAATTTACTTAAAAGAATAAATTTTGCAAAAAGGTAATTATAACTAGAGCAGATAGCCTGAATGATAGTAACACCGGAGCTTGTATACAATATACATTAAATCACATTACTTATCAATCTATATCCCCCATTTATTTAACCAGGGTGCATATGTGATTGCTACAAGGTCAGCTGAAAGTTGAAAATAAATTTCATCAAAGAGTGTGCTAAAATCAACACAAATGAAACAGAAAGGCTTTTATTACTGTATTCATTTCTTCGGTCTTTTCATCACTGACAAAATGTTCTTAGCTGTGAATTGCTGTTCACTTCATTAAAAAGTAAATTTTAAGAAGATCCAGGGCTGTCTCTTTTTTTTTCTTCTCATGGATCCTCCCAGGTCCTCACCTCAACTTCAGAAACATGTCAATATATTTGCTTCAACTACAAAAGCAGAAGTTGCTGGAGAAGCTCAGCAGGCCCAGCAGCATCTGTGGAGACAAAAGCAGAGTTAGTTCTTCACACGCAGTGACCCTTCTTCAGAACAGAATCTATGAGCTTAATGAGATATTCCTATTTTTTAACTGTTATTCTTATTTCCAATTATAACATTTAACTTTGCCCCCCTGCTGCGTGAACCAGGATCAGTTGGCCAATTAATTCTATTGACTTGAAATTATCTTTTTCCAAGAAGTTGAGAAGGCTGCAATGACGCTGTCATTAACCACAAGGAAAAAACCAGTAGAACTTGTGAATGTCACACACTGGTCTGATCCATATCCTTCAAAATGGTGCTCCAGTATGACCGTTCCATTCAGTTCGGGTTTATTTTTATTTACCTTTTTTTCTTCCTTATGTGCACCACCTCAGCCTTTATCTGGAGATTTCAAGTACAGGCTTTTATTAGATCTGTGAGTTGACATCAGCTTTGTCTTTAGAAACAGAAGTTATCAACTGATACAACTGATTCCAGTTTATGAAGGATTCCAGATGTTTGGGCTGCTCAAAGGGATGACCGACAATGTTGAATTTTTCTTATGGTACTCGGAGGAAGGAGTCATTGAAACGACCCTTCATTGAATTTAGATCAGTTTTTAAATGGAACTAGTTCAAGGTCTCCCTCATGGCATTTCCTAGTGATCTATTCACCACCAAATTTGCAGTAAGAGGTGGGGTTTGGGGCCTGTGTAGGTGCGGAAGAGGGACTGTTCCACGTAACCTACAAAGAGGCAGGCATAGCTGGGACCCATGCGGGTGCCCATGGCCATCCCCTTTGTCTGTAGGAAGCGGGAGGAATCGAAAGAGAAGTTGTTGAGGGTGAGGACGTGTTTGGTTAGGCGGATGAGGGTGTCGGTGGAGGGGGACTGGTCGGGCCTGCGGGACAGGAAGAAGCGGAGGATTTGTGGGAGTTCAGCCTAGGATGTTGAAGACTAAGAACTAACATATTGTCCTTCTGATAGGAACAGGAGTAGGCTATTCAGCCACTCGAGCCTGTTCCACCATTCAATAAGATCACGGCTGATCTGTGGCCTAACTCCATATGTCTGCCTTTGACCAAATCCTTTAATACATTTGCTTAACAACACTTCACCTATCTCAGATTTAAAATTGGCAACCAATCTATTATCCACTGCCCTTTTCAGAAGAGAGTTCAAAACATGTCCCTCCTTTTGTTGTGTCAACGTGCCTCCTAACATCTCTCCTGAACAGTCTGTCCCTAACTGTCAGAATCTGTCCCCTAGTCCTAGAATCTCCAACCAGTGGAAATAGTTCATCTTTATCAACCCTCTCCTTTCCTGTTAATATCATGAACACATTGATCAGATCATTGCATAATCTTCTAAAGTTCTGGAGAAAATGTTCCTAATCTATATAATCCCTCCTTATCACAACCCGTGTAGTCTAGGCATCACCTTGTAAACGTGTGTTGTACTCACTGTAAGGCAAATATGTTCTTCCTAAGGTGTAGTGGCCAGATCTGCCCACAGTATTCCAAGTGAAGTCTAACCAAAATCACTGTGGCAACATCCATCACATCAATCAAACCTGTAACTAGCTACTAATGTGAAATAAACTTAGAGAGTTTCGACTAAGTGTCAGTTTCATTGAGTCTTGTGGAGGGTTTCTCTCTGTGGGAAAACATTGGCCTTCTCTTTCCAAATCTTATCAAACTTTCCTCAATAACTACCTACCCTACCCCACTGGTGCCTGTTTTATCTGATTCTAGCCCCATTCTACCATTTGTTGTACCAGAACAGCCCACCGCAGGATATCCCATTATGAACTCTCATCTCTGGTGCTGATACCACCCTTAAAAGGACATTATGTACCCAGAGAAGCACTATCAGTACAGAGCTGAGCTGCACAGTTCCTTATGTTTGACACAGACAGGACTGAGAGGAAAAGCTGGTGCCCCATTTTATGGGCAGACACCTGGAAGCAAGATGTCCACTGTGCTCAGGATCAACAAGGGACACCACATTGCCAGACCCTGCCAGCCTGGTCTGAAATCAGTGCAGTCTCAGCCTTCTAGAGGGATGCTGAGCACGGTTGGAAGAAGGTGACATTACAAGCCAGTCCTTCAGTTTGTTAACTCTCTACTGGGACGTAACTGTGACACACAGAGTGGCTCAGTGGTTAGTCCTACTGACTCACAGCACCAGGGACTTGGGTTTGATTCCAGCTTCAGGTGACTCTCTGCGTGGAGTCTGCACACTCTCCCTTTATCTGTATGGGTTTCCTCCAGGTGCTCTGGTGTCCTCCCACCATCCAAATTTGTGTAGGTTAAGTGGATTGGGCATGCTAAATTGCCCAGGGTTTCCAGAGATGTGCAAGCCAGGTGGATTGGTCATGGGGTTACAGGAATAGGATGGAGGACTGGGTCTGGTTGGATGCGCTTCGGAGAGTTAGTGGAAAATGATGGGCCAAATAGCCTCTTTCCACACTGTGGGGATTGTATGGATTTCCTCAGGCTGCACTCACTGACAATGGCATCTGTCAGCTCTCCCATCCTACAACTGCATCACACTGTTTCCTTCTTGCACTTTCATGAACTAATTCATTGTAGATTCATTTTCATTTCTTGTCTCGAGAACTGTTCCTACTTTCAAGAAAACAAAGGAAAAGTTCACCAAACAATCATATACATTTTTTGTCTCTACTTCATTTTACAATTTTCGTTGCAATGCTCTGAACCCACACGTTTATCCCTCTTACTCTTCAAACCCTTGCCTCCATATTCCCTTCTATTTCTGGGAAGCAACTTGTACCTTCTGTAACTCCATGGCTGAACAAAGGAGCAAAATGAAGCACCTCTTTCCCCCACTTCAATAAATTGCTTCATGTCCCAAATTCCCAACTTCGCACTGCCAGCATCCAACTGCTCCACAATTTCCTCTCCTCCCATCCCCACTGAAGTTGAAAGGTTTCTTTGAACTCTTGTACAGTTGGCTATAACTCATATAGGTTGGTCTGTCAGCTCTTCTAAAAAGAGGGGAGCTGAACCAGTGGGTGAAATCTAGCCAATGTTTCACAATGTTATATCAAAAATGCATTGATTGTATCTTTGATGCTGCAAAGGTTGAGTTCAAATGGAACCAAGGAATTTCTCTCTATTTGGGGCTGCGAGATGCCATCTATTAAATACTCAAGTTGGCATTGCCTGGAGGGCAGCCACTGACCAAATGATTACCGTTTCCTGCATCCCGATTTGAAATTCAGAAGGGATGCACCATACTACATTCAAGAGGGCAGCAAAAATAGTGCAATCCTCATGGTTTTGTAAGGCAGGCTGCCTTCTGAAGTATACCGTCTACCGCACGTTGACCCGCAAATAACATTTGGAACTGAAACAGCTGTTCTTGCATAATTGAAGATTACAAGAAAAGCAGAACGCTTTCACCTTCCCAGTTAATGTTATAGATGGCCACCTTCATGCACTAAGTAAGGGACAAATGCTACGTTGACAACTTGTAAGACCCAATGTATTTGTTTAGTTTGTTTGTAGAATGCTGGCTGGGCCTAAATTATGCACATCCCTAGTTACCCTTGAGGACGTGGTAGTGAGCTGCCCAAACATACCTTCCAGGTGAAGCAACACTTCATCTACACTTCCCACAATCTAGTCTCCTGCATTCACTGCTAACACCTGTTCTGCTCACAAAAAAGACCCTGAACTACCTGTTGCCTGCCACTTTAACGCACCACCCTGTTCCCTGGCCAATATGTCTGTTTCTAGCTTGCTGCAGTGTTCTAGCAAAGCTCAACACAAGCTGGAAGAACACCATCTCATTTTCCACTTGGGGGACCCTGCAGCCCTGCAAACTCAATATCGAGTTCAATAATTTTAGGGCCTAAACTCTCCCTTGTCCCAGTCCCTACCCCATACATCATCCCTTGTTACTACATAGCCTGCCATTACCTGTTACTAGTCACTAATAGTCCTCATTAACAACAATTCACCCTCTCAGCCTAATCGTTATCAGCTCTTTGTCTGTTCAACTGTTGTTCTCTTTCTTTAGGTTCCATCCAATCATTTACTCCCTACCCCATTCCCCACCCCTTTTTTCTACACATAAACTGACGTTTTCCCAGCCACCAACCGTTCTGATGAAGGGTCACCAGACCTGAAATGTTAATGCTGTTGTTTCTTTCACAGTTGCTGTCAGATCTGCAGAGCTTTTCCAGCAACTTTGCTTTTGTTGCTCGTTTACAGCATCTGCAGTTCTTTTGGTCTTAAGTTGTCATTGTGATCCTGTCAATCCACTAGCGTGGATGCACTCAGTGAGTGTGAGAGGGTGAGAGATGTACATAGTCAGGATTTGAAGGAACGGTGGTATGGTTCCAGGATTGGGGGTGGCTTGGAGCACAGCTTGCAAGTGATTGTATGCTCATGTATTTCTTGCCCTTGTCCTGCTGTCACAGGAGCTTTAGTGAGCTGTGCAATGAACCTCACAAATGGTGCATATTGCTGCCACTGTACCTTGCTAACGCAGGAAGTAAAAGATGGATGAGGTGACAATCAGGTGAGCTGTTTTTCCTGAATGGTGTCAGGCATTAGGAATGGCTTTGGAGTCACATGCATCCAGGCTAGTAGAGAGAAAGTGTTGGCAGAGTGGTAATATTAGTGCTCTGGGGGTATGAGCTCATGTCCCACGATATGAAGAATTTATATTCAATTAATGCATTTAGAATTGGAACCTAACTTATTGATAACCATGAAATCATTATTGATTGTTATAAATGTCCAAATTGTTCATGAATGTTCATTAAGGAAGAAAATCCATCATTCTTACCTGGTCAACCTGTATGTAACTCCAGCACAGAGCAATGTGGTTCACTCTTAATAGCCCTCTGAAATGGCCTTGCAAGCCACTCATTGTAAAAATTTCTATGAAGTTTCAAATTCAGAGAGCTCTCCCAGTCCTATCTTAGTTAAATAACAACCTGACATAGAATTACAAACAATTTCCCAGACTCCAGTGGTAGCATATTTGGGTACAACCAGTCTCACCAGCAGGACTGACATACCAGGTGTGCTGGCATGCAGTGTACATATGTAACAGGAAGGGTGTTGCTCTGGGAATTGTCAATGTTGACTCTGCATCCCATGAAATCTTATGGCATCAGGTCAAGCATTGGCAAGAAAACCTCCTGGTTACCCCATCCATTATACAATGAATTTGTACACCTTTGCTTTGAACACCAGTTAAGTAGTACCAGAATGCAAAAGTGCAGAAAGTACTCTGGGTGGGAGAGTTCAATGCCCATCGCCATAAGCACTTCTACTGACTGAGCTGGCTGAGCTCTGAAGGACTTGGCTGTGAGAATGTTTGGCAAGGGAACCAATAGGAGGGAAAAACATTCTTGACCCTGTCTTTGCTAAATTATTTTGCTGCAGATTCATCTGTCCAGGATATTATTAGTTGGAGTAACCACTGCCTAATCCTCAGTTCACTTCTCCTACTTTCTTGTTGAGCATACCCTTAGCCTTGGCAAAAACCAAACTGACCAACAGTGATCTTATTCTCACTGAGCAAATGCTGCTTAATAACGCTGTCAATGAACCCTTTCATCACTTGCTGATGATCGAGAATATGCTGATGAAAAGCTTTATCAATTATCTTCCCTCTGTCATAATTGGGGATATCGCTGATGATTATACAGGTTTATCTCCAATTGTGTCTCCTCAGGCCAGATCCAAATGCAGCAACACCTGAACATTATCTGTTTTTGGGCTGACCAGTGGTACACACGATTTTATTGGTCAGTGCATTGAGTATAGGAGTTGGGAGATCATGTTGTGGCAGCACGGGACATTGGTTAGACCACTTTTGGAATATTATGTTCAATTCTAGTCTTTCTGCTATAGAAAACATTTTGTTAACCTTGAAAGGGTGCAGAAAAAAATTACAAGGATGTTGCTGGTTGGAGGGTTTGAGCCAAAGGGAGAGGCTGAATAGGCTGGGGCTATCTTCCTCTGGAACATTGGAGACTGAGGGGTGACATTACAGAGATTTTAAAAAACCATAAGGGAAGCATAGATAATGTGTATAGCCAAAGTCTTTCTCCCAGTGCAAGGGAGTCCAAAACTAGGGGGCATAGGTTTAGGATGAGGGGAATGATTTAAAAGTGACCTAAGGAGAACCATTTCACGCAGAGGGTGGTGTGTGTATGGAATGAGCTACCCGAAGAAGTAGTGGAGGCTGGTACAATTACAACATTTCAAAGGCATCTGGATGGGCACACGAATAGGAATTCTTTAGCAGGATGTGGGCCAAATGGTAGGAAATGGGATTAGATCAGTTTAAGAAATATGGGTTGTCATGGACAAGTTGGACCAAAGGGGTCTGTTTCTATGTTGTACATCTCTATAACTCTATTAAACAAAGCAGCAAGTGATGTCCATGTTATGCAGGTGCCAGCCAATGACCACTTCCAACAAATGATAATCAGCCTTCTCCCCATGATATTTAATGGCATTATTATCACTGAATGCCCTGGTACAAACACCCTCAATGGTTACCACTAACCATAAACTGACTGGGCTAACCAAATAAATACTATAGCTCTAAAAGTAAGTCAGAGGTTACGTTAGTAATTCATATACAAACCCTGCCTATCATCATATAGGGAACAAATCAGGAATGTTATGGAATATATCCCACCTAATTAGACGAGTGCAGCTTCAACAACACTGAAGAGGCTTGACACCATCCAAAACAAAGCAGCCTATTTGATTGTCACCACATTCATAAACAGCGACTCCCTCTACCACTGACACTCAGTAACAGCAGTGCGACTATCAACAAGACGTACTTCAGAAACTCAACAAAGGTTCCTAAGACAAAGCTGTCCAAACACATCACCATTACACTCTCAAAGAGCAAGAGCCACAGATAGATGGGAATGACATCATATGCAGGTGTTCCAAGATGCTCACAGCCCTTACTTAGACCTTTTTTTTCTCCTTTAATCATTCATGGGATGAAGGTGTCACAGGCTAGGCAGCATTTATTGCCCTTGCCTAATGGCCTAGATGGCAGTTAAGAGTCAACCACATTGCTGTGATCTGGAGTCACATATAGGCTAGACCAGGTAAGGATGGCAGTTTCCTTCTCTAAAGGACATGAGTGAAGCAGATGGGTTTATCCAAACAATTGACATTGGATTCACGGTCATCAATAGATTCTTAATTCCAGATATTTTATTGAATTCAAATTCCACCATCTTCCTTGGCAGGATTTGAACCTGGATCCCAGAACATTATCTGGGTCTCTGGGTTAACAACCCAGCGATGATACCACTAGGCCATTTCCTCCTATTATATCGCCAATCCTTCATTGGCTCCAAATTCTGGAACAGTATCCCTAAAATTACTGAGATAACAAGGTGTAGAGCTGGATGAACACAGGAGGCCAAGCAGCATCAGAGGAGAAGGAGGGCTGACGTTTCGGGCCTAGACCCTTTCTTCAGAGCGCCCACGGATGACACCCCACAATGTGCCTGCCACCATTGGCAATGTGGCCCCTGTTGGAGCACCCACGGGTAACACCCTCCTCCCTCCCTGAAATTACTGTAGGTTTGCCTTCAATGAATGAGCTGCAGTCGTTCAGGAAGCCAGTTAGCCATTACCTTCTGAAGACAACTAAAGATGGGCAATAAAATGCTGACCCGTAAATCATTTTGTTTTTCAATTGGTTAGATTTGTCCTGCTTTTTGTGGGTAAAGCAAGCCGAAGAAATTTTCCACATTATCAGGTCAATGCCAGAATCATAAATAGGCTCACTCAGGGCACAGCTAGTTCTGGGTGAGAAGACTTGAGTACAATTGTTGGAATGCTGTCAGGATCCACTGTTCTTGCAGAATCCATTACCTTCGCTGTTTCCTGACATTAGGTGGGCTGAATTGACTGAAAAACTGGAACTGGTAGTCCAGGAGCTGACCAAGATGGATCATCTACCACAGTGGAAATAAGGCTATCTATTATAATGCTAATCAAAACCAGGGACTTCCATATTCTCTGCAAGGTGTCGTTTACAAAGTTGTAAGCTTTGTCATTTTGTACACTGTTTAGGCAGGAGTATATGCCAACTACGAAATGGTGATAGACTCTTTAGCTTCAAGCATGACATTCTCTTCCACTCTGTAGTAACATCATAATCCAGTTTGCCCAAAGCCCCAAATGTCCCTGTGTTTACTCTCCAAATAATTTAGATATTGCAGCATATTGAAGGCGTGATCACTGTTTGCTGCCATTTGAAGTGAACAGTGTTCTATATTCTGCTGAAGCAATAGCTGAGTGCCAATCATTTCTGTTCATCTGGTCATGGACTTAGTGGAAGGAGTTGCGATGTGTATTTGGTGCCATCATCAATGCCTTGCATGTGCACAAATCCTGCCACACAATGTGACCACTACACCCAGTATTTGTGATTGTTGGAAATCAATCAGCTCAACACCAAGCCGAAAATGTAAGAACTGCTGACGCTGAAAATCAGAAACAAAAACAGAAATTACTGGAAAATCTCTGCACCTCTGGCAATCCAGCTACCTGGTCTGAAGAAGGATCACTGGACTCAAAATGTTAAGTCAGATTTCTCTCCAAAGATGCTGCCAGACCTACTGAGTTTCTGCCAGCAATTTCTATGTTTTGCTATCTCAGTCCCAAGGCCTTGTAACAGAAGAACTTCAGATCAATTTGCTGGGCTCAACTATCTTCATGCGTCATCAAAGGCATTAAAACATGAAAAACAGGAGCAGGGTTTGTGCCTTTGAACCTATTCATCCATTCAATATGAATATCCAACTCACTCCTCTGTTGTCTCTTTCTCCCCATACCCTTTCATTCTTTTCGTCCTAAAAACCATACCTAACTAATTTTTAAAAGCATTCAATGTTTTGGGCTCAACCACTTCCTTTGGCAGAAAATTCCACAGGCTTACCACTCTCTGGGTGAAGAAACATCTCCTCATCTCAGTCTTAAATTTCAATCCCATATCCTCAGATTATTACCCCTAACTTTGGAGACCCTGGCTATCAGAAGCAACCTTCCCTTTATTCTAAGGCTAGAAGAGAGGAAGTTTGCTGATAAATGTTTGGTCCATTTGCAGCTCCTCAGGTATCAAAGCAGTACTTGTCCGAATGCAACAGGTTTTGGACAACATCAAGGCTTGAGCTGATAATTGGCAAATAGTACTCACACCAACAAAGGTAAGGCAATGAACATCTCCAGTAAGAGAGATTCTGTACATTGCCCTTTGGTGTTCAATAGCACTGCCTTTGCTAAATCACCTAATATCAACATCTTGGGGGATCGACATTGGCCAGTAACGAACTCAAATAGTCATATAAACAGAGTGGCTAAAAGAGCAAGTCAAGAGAATTCTAAGGCAAGTAACTTACCTGTCAACTGATAAAGATTGTCTTCTATCTACAAGACATAAGTGTGATGGAACATGATCCACTTGCCTGGATGTGTGTAGCTCCAATAACATTCAAGAAATCGACACTATCCATGAGAAGTAACCCATTTGATTGCACCTGATCCATCACCTTAATGATTGTCTCCCTCCATCATCATCACACAGTGGCGGCATTGCAGTAATTTATCAAATTTCCATTGGACATACCTTCCAAGGAGAGTCTTGAAGATTTCTTGACAAATTCTATTTCTCTCTCCCTAGATGATGCCAGATCTGTTCTGTCGCATTCTCTGTGACCTCAAGCACCTGGAAGGCCCAAGGTAGCAGATGCAGGGCAGTGGTTCAAGAAGGCGGCCCACCACTGCCTTCTCAAGACTGACTAGGAATGTCAACAAATGCTGGCCCGCCAGGAATGCCCACATCCTGTGGAAAAATAAATATTATAAAACCGATTTCTCCTATCAACAGGTAAAGAGATAAATGTGTTGCTTTTGTAAGCTGAGTGTTTGTCACTTGGTTGGTGCATGAAGATTGCAAGCTGCATATGTGCAGTAAATGATCGAGCAGTGTGAAACCATAATGCTTTTGTAACCTCCAATTCTGCAGGAACAGCTGTCTCTGCTCCAAATGTTAGCTGCAGGTCATTGTGCAGCAGATGGTATAATTCAGTGGCAATGTAATATACAAAGCCAAGCTAACAAAGATAAGGCTCTTCTAACATTCCCAAATACATAGGAAGGGATTTGTGAATTTGGATAGTGTTTGGCTTGTCATAGAACCTCAAATATTAATGTATATACATTGCTTTTCCTGTTTATTTCTGATTGTTCTTGAAAATATCATGCCGCAGGCTGTGCCACAGATTTTTGTTCATTGCTAATGGTCCTAGAAAGTGGTGGTGACCTACTGTCTTGAACACTGCAGTCCACAGGAAGTAAATACACCCTCAGCACTGCTAGAAGGTAAGTTTCTGGAGACTGACACAGCGACACTGAAGGAATAGTGATTTTTTTCTGAGTCAAAATAGTAAGTGGCTCGGAGAAGAATTTTAGAGATGGTGAAGCTCCCACACACCTGAGATGAGGAGAAATTCCGTCATCAAGAGGGTGGTGACTCTGTAGAACCCAATGCCTCGGAGGGCAGCGGAGGCCAAATCACTGACTGTATTTAAGACGGAGACAGATAGGCTCTTGATGAGTAAGGGGATCAAAGGTTATGGGTAGAAGACAAGAGAATCAGGTTGAGAAACATATCAGCATAATTGAATAGCAGAGCAGACTTAATGGGCTGAATGGCCTAATTCTGCTCCTGTATCTAATAGTCTTATGTCCATCTGCTTTTGTGGTCCTTCTAGGTGTTAAAGGTCATGAATATGGATGATGTTGACAAAGGTGACTTGATGATTTGCTGTGAAAATTCCCAATGAGATTCTTAATTCTCACCAGATTATGTGATGGGATTTAGGTGGAAGCAGCAACTGACAGTAACGGCAAAATGTGTTGCTAAGGGGAGAAAAGATCAGTAACGTCTAAAACTGGTACAGACTGCATTCATTCTGACCCTAACGTGGAGACAAAACTGCGTGCTTTAATGTGAAATATGAGTTCCATCAACATGTAATTTAAATAAATCTATTTGTTGGGCATAAAGCTTAACTTCATCTGCCAAATTTACACTTCACAAAAGGTATAGACCAGCCTTCTGCAAAATTGATGGTAATATTTGGGGTGTGGAAAAGTATATTGGTGTTGAGGTACCAAAGCGTCTGTTTCTAAACTGTACAACTCTGACTGAGTCAATGTGCCTGATGTCCCTTAATGATCACCAGTGACTGCCAATGGAGTCATGCAGCACTCAGGGCCAGATTTTCCAGATTCTGTATGACTCAGGAGTCGGTGAAAGATTCTTACCCTGCCTACTGGCTCTCCTCATTGTCACTGATGTAAGATAAGGCTACAGGCAGGAAGCACATACCCTGCTGCCTCCATTACAAGATAGATACGTTCTAGCACTTTTCAATTTTCATAGAGTCAGCCCAGCTTCCAGATTACATGAAGAGGAGTCATGAATCATAATCTGCATTTGAGAAGTTTTTAAAACACGAAATGTTTTACCTGTGTCCCTGTGGGCCATTCATGTCCCTATGTCTCTTCTATGTCATTTGCTGTCAACATATGTCTCCACTTACCCCAATGGTTCCTCATTCCCCTATACCAACTCATGGCTTAGAGGAGGCAATGGCCTAGTGGGATTAATGCTGAACTATTAATCCAGAGACCCAGGGAAAGTTCTGGGGACCTGGGTTTGAATCCTGCCACAGCAGATGGTGGTATTTGAATTCAATAAATATCTGGAATTAAGAGTCTAATGATGACCATGAATCTATTGCTAATTGTCGGAATATCCCATCTTGTTCATTAACGTCCTTTAGGGAAGGAAACGGTCATCCTTATCTGGTCTGGCCTACCTATCAATCCAGTCCCACAGCAATGTGGTTGACTCTTAGCTGCCCTCTGGGCAATTAGGGATTGGCAATAAATATCCAGCCCTCATCCCACGAATGAATAAAAAAATGGTGTTTTGTACCTATTCTCTCTGTGTGAATTATGTGCAGAGCCATGTATAAAGTTGCAAGTGTGAAACTGCTTAGGAAAATGAAATGTGATTCACAAATCAATTGTAAAACAAAACTGCTGTTCATACAAGCTCATAAAAATATCAATCAAAGTCATTAAAGGATAAATAGAAAAGACTTCAAACACTGCACATCTCTCAATCTAATACAGATTGCAAAAAGATGTCAGAGAAAGAACAATTCATTATAACCCTCTTAAAGCTAGTAATCAACAAAGTCAACAGTTAGCCAGTGGTCAGAATGGACCCCCTCACTGAAAAAATCTTCTCATGGGTCTGGATTCTCAGCCAAGTGTATGATAAGACTTTGATTGAAAGCGTTCTTGTATCTGATCTCAACATGCATGCTCAGTTGAAAGCTGAGTTGGCGTGGAGGCTATTAGGAACCATTTGTTGGAAAGGAGGCATGAGGGCATGGAAGTGTTGCAGAGATGGGAGAGGCCTTGACTACAACTGTACTGAAATCCAAGAGGACGAAGGCAAGGCCTTTGGTGCTTGGTCACTCCTGTGACTGCATGCACTCTGCTTCCAGGTTTGCAAAGCCTGGTTTCAACCTGTTCCCACTCCCCTGGAGACAGGATTGTGATATTCTGGGGTCTTTTTGCTGAAGGGGACCCAGCAAGTCAGGAAATTTCCCAGATGGGGCTACCCACCTCTGCAATCAAAATCTAATTCTGGTTTCATGACAGAAATCCATTAAAGAATTTCAGATGGCATCATTAACAGTAAGAGTGGTTTGCTAAACAGCTGAACCACATGTCTGAATGGCTGTCTATAATGCACAGACAGACATCTAGTATGTTTAATGTAATATGGATCATTAATTTTTGACAATGCCAGTTATTTTGATATCACAGTGTAGATCCAAGTGATGTAGGGCATAGTTATTTTACATGGTGACATGCAGCCAAGTTCATCAATCTTTGATGTAATTATCTGGTCATCTCTCCAGATTTTAAGGTAGGCGTTTCCTACAAGATGCTGCACAACTGTGAATCCTCAACCTGTCGACTTTTGTGTGAAGTGTCAAAGTGAAATCCTGCACTTAGGTAGGAGATAGTTTTCTCCTGTGTTGTGTATCTCAGTGTTTTGCAGGACAGCATTGCAGTGACTCAACATGAGTTCGAGATCTGTTAGTTGTGGCTGTTGTAAATAGTATAAACGTACGGCAGTAAATTTTACAGATATCAGCAGTGAACCTACCAATGTTGTTCTGGGTAATGAACAGCGATAGCAATTCAATTGCTTTTACCTAATGAATTTGGTTTCCTTTAAAACCCATATTTTATTAAATACAGACCTCTGATATCAGCGGTGTTCTAGAGAATCAGACAAGGTAAAGATATGTAGCCTCATATTTGCTTTGATGATTTTTGATAGCATACTTAAACAACATCATTCATGTATTTCTGAAGTGCAGTAGATGATAAGCTCAAATCAGTTACAAATACCACTACACAGCTTACCGTCCATCTTGGCTGCAAGAGATCTAATTAAAACCGATGTACCAATTTAGTCATTTCTACATCACAGGTGGGTCTGAATTAAGGGTAAAATGGAAGTAAATTATCTACATTTGGCACATCCAGTTGGTGGGCTAATCCTTCAGCAGTGACATGTGATAAACATGACAAGGTAACCTTCTTAGATTTTTTTTCAGAAGTAGTACATTTTTAATTTAATTTCAATGTTACTTCGGGGCAAATCAGCAATGCAGGCAACATTTGGAAATGACTACAGTCTCTGTCTCCGCAGTCTTTAATTACAAGCAGTGAAACTGTCTTCAGATTTTTCACAGCAAGTTCACACATTGTCTTGTGGAGGATAAGTATATAAATCAGGCCAGTTAATCCAAGTTTAGAAGGTTATTTACTGTCCTATCCTCTGATTAAAATGTTACACTTGGAGCATTATGTTAAACAGAGACAGAGGATGAGTCCTTCAACTCAATTCCCAGCATTTCACTATACGTAGAGTGGAGCCCTTCTCAAGATAGTTTTAAAACTCACAGTTTTCCCATCCCTTTGCAAGAAACTAGAAGCTGATTCCCAACCTGAAAGCCAGGTTGGGTACCAAGAGACTCCGGCTCACTTCTTGTTCCTCTGTTTAGGATACCTGGCACTAACATCTCAGGACACACACCAGGCACTCCCACATCTACAAACATTGGCATCTGATGTCTAGGAGCCTCACTGCATCATCTCAGTTCTGTTTCACTTTGGAATGCACTGGCACTACCTGCTGGAATGTGCAATGAAACTTTGTGTCTGTAGCTATGGGGCACTCAGCTCACAGGCTGATCTAGGCTGCATCTCAGGACTGCTTGCTGCACCCCTTAGCCCTCACACACTTTGTATCTACACAGTATCCCTGCCTCACCATGTCTTTATTGTGTTTTACCCTCTCACAGTGCTTCTGTTCTGCCTTAACCTTTAGTGCAGACACAAAGCCAAGCAGCTTGTCATGGACCTCGGCACTCATCAGGTTGAATATGTCGCTGTCCAGCAGCTACATCAATCTCACACATTATAGCGTTTGCCAGCAGCCTCCCCGGCAAGCACCCTGCATGGGCATTCCAAGGCTCAACGTTGAATGGGAGTAGTCATCAGTCACATCTACGTGGGGGCAGTGAGTCAAGGGCTCCCAGTACAACCAGACAAGGACAGTGCAGGGGTCTGGGCACTGTCAGGCAATCACAGGGGCAATCAGAGATGGCCACATGATATTATCGCAAGATTATTAACGCAGAAACTTAGTTCATGTTCTGGGGACTGGGGTTAGAATTCTGGCACGACAAATAGTGGAATTTAAATTCAACAAGGAAGAGTCTAGAATTAAGAATCCAGTGACCATGAAGCCATTCTCGATTGTCAGAAAAACGCATTTGGGTCACTAATGTCCTTCAGGGAAGGAAACCTGCCAACCTCATTTGGTCTGGCCTACACATGACTCCAGACTCATAGCAATGTGGTTGAATCTCAACTGCCCTCTGAAATGGTCTAACACGCCAATCAGTTCAAAGGCAGCTAGGGACAGGCAATAAATGCTGGCAACCACAGTGTAGCCCACATCCCAAAAGTGAATGAAAAATATTGGCCAAGAGCTCTGTTTCAGGAAGAAGGCCATGATCAGTTCTGCACCTCCAGTGCAAGCAGTCAAGGGGTTCCCAGATTGTCATACAATCCCTTCAGCGTGGAAGTAGGCTATTCAGCCCATCGTGTCCACATTGACCTTCCAAAGAGCATCCTACCCAGACGTACCCCATCCCAGTAACCATGAATATCCTGTGGAAGAACCACCTAAACCACACACCCCTGAACACTACGGGCAATTTAGCCTGGCCAATCCACCTAATCTGCACATCTTTGGACTGTGGGAGGAAACTGGAGCACCCAGAGGAAACTCACACAGACAAAGGGAGAATGTGCAAACTCCACACAGACAGTCACCCGAGGGTGGAATCAAACCTGGGTCCCTGGCGCTGTGAGGCAGCAGCGCTAGCCACTGAGGAACCATGCCTCTCAGATGGAGACATACACACAGAGAGTGTACCGGGGCATGGTCAGTGGTTAGTCAGTTGGTGTTATCTATCCAATTATCAGGGGCAGACTGTGGTCAATCTTGGTGGGGATGGGGGGGTGCTCTGTGCAATGAGTTATAAGATGCAGAAAGCTGGGGAATTGGGGAATGCTGTCATGGTAGGGAGGTCAGGATTTTTGGATGTTAATGGGGCAAAGGCAGCAAAGTGGGAGGGATGATTTTGACATTGTAAGACTCTACAGAATGTGAGCCTGTAAAGACTCTATTCCATTTTCCTAGCTCCTCTGGCTCCGTCTCATCTGCTCTGATGATGCAACTTTGACAAGAGATCCTCCAAAATGTCCATCTTTTTCCTCACCCAAGGATTTCCCAACACTGTAGTTGATAGGATCCTCAGCAGAGTCCAACCGATCTCTTACACTTCAGCCCTCACTCCCTGTCATCCTTCCCACAACAATGATGGTGTTCCCCTTGTCCTTAACCATCATTCTATCAGCATCTATATCCAGAGGATCATCAGCTACTATTTTCACCAGCTCCCACTGGATGCCACCACCAGACATATATTCCCCTCCCCTCCTTCGTCTGCCTTCTGCAGGGACCTTTCCCTCTAGGACCATGGAATGTGTAAAATCTGCCTGTTTACTTAGTTACATATAACCCTGCACCTCAAATCGCCATCTCACCTTCACTGACACCCACTCTGTGTGTGTGTGTGTGTGTGTGTGTGTGTGTGTGTGTGTGTGTGTGTTGTGTGTGTGTGTGTGTGTGTGTTTGTGAGTGTGTTTGGGTGTGTGTGTATGTGTGTGTTTGGGTGTGTGTGTATGTGTGTGCATGTGTGTGTGTGTTTGGGTGTGGGTATGTGTGTGTGTGTATATGTGTGAGTGTGTTTGGGTGTGTGTGTGTATGTGTGTGTTTGGGTGTGTGTGTATGTGTGTGCGTGTGTATGAGTGCATGTGTGTGTGTGTGTGTGTGTGTGTGTGTGTGTGTGTGTGTGTGTGTCAGTGTGTGTGCGTGCGTGCGTGTGTCTGCACGGCCCTGCATGCACCAAGCCATATTGTAAGTATTTGAACAGTGATGCCTTCTACTGCCATCAAGTCCAGGCACAATTGGTTTATATATGAGCCTCAAAGTCAGCAAAATGTCCCTAAGTACCTACCACACCACTCTCTGTAAATTTAGCAACTTTAAAGGACTATGGAAATCACCTAATTGCTAACCTATATTAGGTTATAACATTAACACATCGAGTGTCCTTTTGCTGAAGGCGTGCTCAGCTATGTGTGCCAATGAGAAGACATTGGTATTGAGCTCCAAATTAATAGCTGGCATCAAATTTGTGTTGCACGTTATTTGACATCATGATCTGCAATGCTCTGCATATTTCTGGCGGTCATTTGCTGTGCATACATTAACTCTTTCACCACCCTTGTGTCCGATTTAACTCAGTACAAAAACGAGTCCATTTAGTCACCAATTAACTGATCTATCAGCCCAAAATTGTGTTAATGTGTCAATAACCTTTGGATTCCATATTACAAAATTTCTCTGGAAATGTCTGTGTAAGGATTCCCTTTCCTATTACAGCACATTCACAGGTGCATGCAGGATATCCATTGGAAAGATGAATATGTTTTGAAATCCGCCAAATTAATTTTAATACACCTGTGTTTATAAGAAGATGTAGATTGATCTAGGATATGTGGTTGGCACGAGCATGTTGGACCAAAGGGTCCAATTCCACGCTGTACAACGCCACAACTCTATTTGTATGTCTATATCTTTATAATGCACAAGAATATACACAACATAATTTTATGTTCCCTGTCACATATTACTGAATGGTCTAGCACTATACCCAAGAATATTCCACATATGAATAGAAATGACATTTAATAAATATTATACTTAAAGAAAGCGAAATGTTAGTGTTGGGAATTTTCCCACCTTTTTATCAAACTGTCAGTACCCAGCCTTCTCAGATTAAATGTCACATAATATTTGATTCTTTATAAGCGACCAATCAGTATAGTATTTGTAAACCATAAACGAAAGCAACATATTGCGCTTTGGTTTTCAAACAATACACTTACCAGAATGATGAAATGTCACGATATGCAGTCGTGTTGCACTAACTGCCTGAAAATTCCATCTGTTAGATCTTTGTAATTAAATTAGATATCGTAGAAACACAGAAGAAAGGAGTGGGAGGAGGCCATTCGAGCCTGCTCTGTCATTCTTCACAATCACAGCTGATCGTCCAACTCAATAGCCTAATCCTGCTTTCTCCCCATAACCTTTGATCCCATTTACCCCGAGTGCAATATCCAGTCTCCTCTTGAATGTATTCAATATTTGGCAAAAACTACTTCCTGTGGTAATGAATTCCACAGGTTCACCATGCTTTGGGTGAAAAATGTCTGCTCCTGTCTGTCCTAAATGGTCTACTCCGAATCCGAATCCTGTGACCCCTGGTTCTGAACACACCCACCATGGGAACATCCTTTCTGCATCTACCCCGTCCAGCCCTGTTCGAATTTTATAAGTCTCTGAGATCTCCCACTCATTTTTCTGAACTCCAGTGAAAACAATCCCAACCTACTCAATCTCTCCTCATATGCCAGAGCCTCCATCCCCGGAATCAGCCTGATAAACATTCGCTGCTCTTCCTCGAGAGCAAGTACATCCTTCCTCAGAAAAGGAGGCCAGGTGTGATCTCACCAAGGCCCTGTATAACTGAAACAACACATCCCTCTCCTGTACTCACAACCTCTCACAATGAAGGCCAACATACCATTTGCCTTCCTTACTGCCTTCTGCACCTGCATGCTGACCTCCAGCATCTGGTGCACAAGGACGCCCAGGTCCCACTGCACACTCCCCTCTCTCAATTTACAGCCATTCAGGCAGTAATCTGCCTCCTTTTTTCCTCCCGAAGTGCCAAACCGTACATTTATCCAGATTATACTGCATCTGCCATTGTTTCGCCCACTCACCCAACCTGTCAAGATCATGCTGGAAGATCTCTGCATTCTCGTAACGGTTCAGCCTTCCACCCAACTTGGTATCATCTGCAAATTTGAGGATGTTGCATTTTGTTCCCACATCCAAATCATTAATATAAGACCATAGACATTGGAGCATAAATTAGGCCATTCTGCCCATCGAGTCAGCTCCACCATTCAACCAAGTTTCTCAACCCTTTCTCCCTTGATCCCCTTGGGGTAGGCAGCGGCCTATGCTATTATTGCTAGACTATTAATCCAGAAACCTAGTTAATGGTGGCACGGTGGCTCAGTGGTTAGCAATGCAGCCTCACAGCACCAGGGACCTGGGTTCGATTCCAGCCTCTGGTAACTGTCTGTGTGGAGTTTGCACATTCTCCCCGTGTCTGCATGGGTTTCCTCCCGGTGCTCCAGTTTCCTCCCACAGTCCAAAGATGTGCAGGGTAGGTGGATCGGTCATGCTAAATTGCCTGTAGTGTTCAGGGGTGTGTGGGCTATAGGGGGAATGGGTCTGGGTGGGATGCTCCAAGGGGCGGTGTGGACTTGTTGGGCCGAAGGGTGTGTTTCCACATTGTAGGGAATCTAATCTAATCTAATCTAATGTTCTGGGGACCCATGTTCAAACCCCACCGTGGCAGATGGTGGAATTTGAATTCAGTAATTGGAAAAAAAAAATCTGCAATTAAGATCTACTAATCACAATGAAATCATTGCTGATTGTCAGAAAAAACCCATCCGGTTCACTAATGCCCTTCAGGGGAGGAAATCTGCCACCGTCATCTGGTCTGGCGTACACATGACACGAGGTCTATAGCCTATAGAATCTCAACTGCCCTCTGAAATGGCCTAGCAAGCCAATCAGTTGTACAAATCGCCATAAAGCCTCAAAGAATTGGAACCAGACAGATCACCTGGCATCGACCTAGGCACCGGAAAAAACAAGGGCAGAACCCGCCCTGACTACCCTGCAAAGGCCTCCTCACTAACACCTGGGGGGTAGTGCCAAAATGGGGACAGCTGTCTCACAGACATAGTCACACTCACAGAATCATACCTTACAGACAATGTCCCGTACACCACCATCGCCATCCCTGGATATGTCCTCTCCCCACCGGCAGGACAGACCCAGCAGAGGTGGCAGCACAGTGGGATACAGTCGGGAGGGAGTCAGTCTAGGAGTCCTCAACACTGACTCTGGGCTCCATGAAGTCTCATGGCTTCAGGTTAAACATGGGCAAGGAAACCTCCTGCTGATGATCACATATCATCCTGCCTCAGCTGCTGAGTCAGTACTCCTCCATGTTGAACAATACTTAGAGGAAGCACTGAGGGCGGCAAGGGCACTGAGTGTACTCTGGGTGGGGGATTTCGAAGTCCATCACCAAGAGGGGCTCAGCAGCAGTACTACTGATCGAGCTGGTTGGGCCATAAAGGACATAGCTTCTAGACTGGGGTCTGTGGCAGGTGATGGGGGAACAAACAAGAGGGAAAAACATACTTGACCGCATCCTTACTAATCTGCCAGCTGCAGTTGCATCCATCCACGGCAGTATCAGTAAGAGTGACCACTGCACAGTCCTTATGGAGACAGAGTCCCACCTTCACATTGAGAATACCCTCCATCATGCTGTGTGGCATTATCACCATGCTAAATGGGACAGACTTCACACAGATCTAGCACCTGAAGACTGGGCATCCATGAGGCACCGTGGGCTATCATCAGCATCAGAAGTGTAATCTCATGGCCCGACATATCCCCCACTCAACCATTACCGACAAGCCAGGGGATAAACTCCGGTTCAATGGAGATTGCAGGAGGACATGCCAGGAGCAGCACCAGGCAAACCTGAAGTTGAGCTATCAGCCTGGTGAAGCCACCAAACAGGACTACTTGCACATCAAACAGCATAAGCAGCAAGTGATAGACAGAGCTAAGCGATCCCACAACCAATGGATCAGATCTAAGCTCTGCAGTCCTGCCACATCCAGTCGTGAATGGTGGTGGACAATTAAACAACTCACTGGGGGAGGAGGATCCACAAATATCCCCATCCTCAATGATGAAAGAGACCAGCACATCAGTGCAAAAGATAAAGCTAAAGCATTTGCAACAATCTTCAGCCAGAAGTGCCGAGTGGATAATCGATCTCGGCCTCCTCCAGTGGTCCCCAGTATTACAGATACCAGTCTTCAGCCAATTCTATTCACTCCACATGCTATCAAGAAATGGTGGGATACTCTGTATACTGCAAAGGCTACCGACCCTGACAACATTCCGGCAATAGTACTGAAGTCTAGTGCTCCAGAACTTGCCATCCCCCTAGGCAAGCTGTTCCAGTACAGTTACAACACTGCTATCTACCCAACAATGTGGAAAATTGCCCAAATATGTTCTGCACACAAAAAGCAGGACAAACCCAACCCAGCCAATTACCGCCCCATCAGTCTATTGTCAGTCATCAGTAAAGTGATGGAAAGTGTCATCAACAGTGTTATCAAGCAGCACCAGCTCAGCAATAACCTGTTCAGTGATGTCCAGTTTGGATCTGCCAGGGTCACACAGCTCCTAAACTAATTACTGCCTTGGTTCAAACAGGATAAACGAGCTGAAGTCCAGAGGTGAGATGACAGTGACAGCCCTTGACATCAAAGCTGCATTTGACTGAGTGTGGCATTGAGGAGCCCGAGCAAAACTGGATTCAATGGGTATGGGGGACAAACTCTCCTCTGATTGGAGTTATACTTGGCACATAGGAAGATGGCTGTGGCAGTTGAAAGTCAACATCTCAGCTCCAGGACATCTCTGCAGGGGTTCCTCAGGGTAGCGTCCTCGGCCCAAACATCTTCAGCTGCTTCTTCAATGACCTCCCCTCCATTATAAGGTCAGAAGTGAGGATGTTTGCCAATCATTGCACACTGTTCAGCACCATTTGCAACCCCTCAGAAACTGAAGCATTCCATGTTCAAATGCAACAGGATCTGGCCAACATCCAGGCTTGGACTGACAAGTGGCAAGTGATATTTGTGCCACACAAATGTCAGGCAATGACCATCACCAATAAAAGAAAATCTAACCCCCATCCCTTGACATTCAATGGTGTTACCATCACTGAATCCCCCACTATCCAACATCCTGGGAGTTATCATTGACCAGAAACTCAACTGGACTCACCACATAAACACAATGGCTACAACAGCAGGTCAAAGACTAGGAATACTGCAGTGAGTAACTCACCTCCTGACTTCATAAAGTCTGTCCACCATCTACAAGGCATAAATCAGGAAAATGATGAAATATTGCCCACTTGCCTGGATAGGTGCAGCCCCAACATCTTCCCAACATCCACTGTGTCCAGGCCATTCAGTATTCTGTAAGTTTCAGTTAGATCCCCCATCATCCTTCTAAACTTCATTGAGTATAGACCCAATGTCCCTCATATGTTACGCTTTTCATTCCTGGGACCATTCCCGTGAGCCTCCTCTCAACCTGCTCCAGGAGCAGTACATCTTTCCTAAGATATTCGGCCCAAAACTGCACACAATACTCCAAGTGTCGCCTGACCAGAGCGTTATAGAGTTTCAGAAGTACAGCCCTGCTTTTATATTCAAGTTCTCTCAAAATAAATACCAAAATTGCATTTGCCTTCCTAATTACTGACTCAACCTACTAGTTTATCTTGAGACAGTCCTGGACTAGAGCTCCCAAGTCTCTCTGCACTTCAGACTTCTCAATGTACTCCCCATTCAGAAAATATTCCATGCTTCTATTTTTCTTACCAAAGTGCATGGCGTCGCACTTTCCCACATTGTATTCCATCTGCTACTTCTTTGACCACTCTCCTAATCTGTTCAAATCTTTCTGCAGCCTCCCTGTCTCCTCGATACTACCTGTCCCTCCATCAATCTTTGTAACATCTGATAACTTTGCCAGAATGCACTCAGCTCCTTCACCTTGATCATTAATGTATAAAGTAAAAAGCCAATCTTCTAATTATGCTAGAACCTTGCCTAAAACACCATGGGCCCTTATCTTACTCGGCAGCCTCCTGTGTGGCACCTTGTCAAAAGCTTTCTTGAAGTCCAGGTGGATAACATCCATTGGCTCTCCTTGGTCTAACCTGCTCGTCACTTCCTCAAAGAATTCTAACAGATTTGTCAAGCATGACCTCCTTTGATGAATCCATGCTGACTTTGCCCTATTTCACCATGCACTTCCAAGTATTCAGAAATCTCATCCTTCACAATGGACTCCAAAAATGTATTGTGAATAGCTGGGGTCCCAGCACCAATCTCTATGGCACCCCACTAGTTGCTGCCTGCCGAAGGTTGATGACATCCATATTTTAATGTGTAAATCAAAAACTGCCTTTTAGTTGTATCCTTTATAGTTGTTTTGTTTATGCATTAGCAGACATAGTGTTGCAGTGTCATACAGATTTCGGAACCATTTTTATCTATGAATTGGTGTCTTCTTAACAAACTGATTGAATTAAAATTACTTTGAGAAGCACTGTTGAGAAATTCAAAACTAACCATCATATTTTATGAATAGTTAACACAATATTCATGGCAAATAAGGCAGCTAATTAATGCTTACCACAAATTTGCAGAACATTACCTAATGTAAATCGATTTTAGCTTTGCATGAATTATTCAGGATGTTATTATGGCCTGCTAATGTAAATTGGTAAATATTAAATTGTAATTGTCTTTACTTGCTTTTCAATGACTTCTGCTGTTGATTCTGGAAAACAATACTTTCTGTGTCATTACCCAATTCATGCTGATTCTGAATTCATTTCATCCTAACTTGTTTCATGTTTAAAGCAATATTTAAGCATGAGCGAAATATTGTAGATTAGCTTTTACTAAAAGTCTGAACTGTTTTGAACTAAGGCAAATTAAATTTGTCTGTACAGCGCAAATTAGCTCCACTCAGACCACCTTCAATTTTGCTGCATCTGTCATTTTCATTGATAGATATTTCCTCTTTATTATTCCAAGAGATTAGGCACTGAAACCATCATAGTTTAGAGAATGGGAAGAGGTACAAGCTTGTTATGATAAATTGGGGAATGTTGCTTAAAGGGATGAAGTCGGGCAGAGAATGGCAAACATTTAAAGTGGGCATTCCACCCAGACCCTTATCCTATCCCTGCAACCCTACATTTCACATGGCTAATCCACCTACTTTAACATTCCTGGACAATTTCCTATGGCCAATCCACCTGACCGGCACATCATTAGACTGTGGGAGGAAACCAGGGCACCCAGAAGAAACCCATACAGACATAGGGAGAATGTGCAAACTCCACACAGACAGTCACCCGAGGCTGGAATTGAACCAACAGGCCCAGTTACTGAGAAATGAGAAAAGTGCACAGGAGTGGACATGAAGTAAAGTATATCTGCCATCCCTTGGTCACTTTCACACAGTATAAACTGGCAAGATGAGACTAGGAAATCGAGACCAAATGTCTGGGTTAATACATGGAGCATGGTCATTTAAATTTGGGAGCACAGAATGCATTGTACAAGATGGAGACAATACCTTCATGAGATAAGAGGAGAAAATTAAAAAAAAACAAAGAAAGCATAAAATTAGAACTTTGATTCTGAAAACAAGCATTTAAGCCTCTGTTCAACATGACCTAATCGCTTTTTGTCTAGATTATAAAGGATTATGATTCCCAGCATTTCTAACCCTCTAAACTGAAGATGCTGTGGCAGATTGTAAGAAAAGTCTTTGTGCATCAGTCAGATCCGAGCTTTTTGTCATCTGTCAGACAATACAAATCCATGTTTGCACTGTGTTGCTTATGTAAAGGATCATTAATTTTCACAACAATGCAGTCGGCCAAAGGTGCAGTGGTTCCAAATTCTTCCTGCAGAATTTCTTCATAGGATGCTAAGTATTTTTATGGCTTTGGTGATGGAATATAGGCTTGCTTTCACAAAATGTCCTTGAGTTGTATTACTGCACTGACCAGGGGTAAAAATGTTGGTCAACAAAAAATATACAAGCTTCGGAATTCTTGAACATTGAAAAAGCAAGAAGCCTGATTTCCATGTGGGTGAGCAAGGTCTAGTTCTAATTCCAGTGATTGACTGTGAGTGAATACTGGGCTCCAAGAAAATTTCCAGACTATACAATTTGCATGGCCATTCCTGTGGTTCACTGAGTCCTTTCAGCATATAGTTAACCCATCAAGCCAGGAGAACCCAGACAGCCTGAACTGAGTTACTTTCCTTGGTAATGACATGGAATACACAGCATTATTGTACGGCAAGCTACTAAAACATATATTGCATTGTACATATTTCCTGACAACAGTATTACTTCCTATGATATGTTTGCACCACCTTCTTAAGGGATGGGCAATAAATGCTGGATCAGCCAGTGACACCCATGCCTCAGGAGAGAAATTTTTAAAAATTGCTTTAATATTTACAACCGAACTGCCCCAGCAAACATTTACAGTGGCTAACATTATTGAAGCAGTTACATAATGTGAAAATTGGAAACATTGTGCCATCGCAGTTTACTGACGATCCAATTAAATCACTGAAAATGCTTTTTGAAACAAGTTTTGGCTTTAGAAGCTTATCTTTTTATATTTCCAGGAAGTCTAGGTGGTTCCACTTAGCTTTCATCATGATTCCACCAAGAACTCATGAAAACACAGCTGAGTTGAGACAGGCCCATGTAGATCACACATGCGCTGAGGTGCCTAAGAAAAGGGAAGAGCTGAAGAAAATAAGCATTGGTAAAAGAAATGCTGGAGAAATTAACGGGGTGAAAGACTGACAAATCCCCAGGGTCTGATATTCTGTATCCCAGAGAAAACAAAAAGAAATGACCCTGGAAACATTGATGGTGACCTTTGAAATTTCTGTAGACTCTGAACTCAATTCCTACAGGCCAGAGGGTGAAAAATGTATTGAAAAGGGAAGGACAGAAAAAAAAATACAGAGAGTTACAGACCAGTTAGCTTAGCATCAATAGTGGGGAAAGTGCTAGATTCTGTTATAACTGAATGCCTGGAAAGCATGAACAGGATCAAATAGGGTCAATATGAGCGTATGAAAGGGAAACCATGCTTAATTAAACTACTATAAGAGATAACAAGGTGTAGAACTGGATGAACACAGCAGGCCAAGCAGCATCGTAGGAGCAGGAAAGCTGACATTTGGGCCTAGAGTCGGTTGTATAAGGAGAGGACTGGACTGTTGTATAAGGAGAGACTAATTCGATTTTCAATAAAGTTTAGGAGAACAAGACAGGGGATTTGACTGAAACATGTAAAATTCTAACAGAGCTAGACAGACTAGATTCTGAGAGATAATGGGAACTGCAGATGCTGGAGAATTCCAAGATAATAAAATGTGAGGCTGGATGAACACAGCAGGCCAAGCAGCATCTCAGGAGCACAAAAGCTGACGTTTCGGGCCTAGACCCTCTCTGATGAAGGGTCTAGGCCCGAAACGTCAGCTTTTGTGCTCCTGAGATGCTGCTTGGCCTGCTGTGTTCATCCAGCCTCACATTTTATTATCCTAGATTCTGAGAGGATGTTTTTACTGGGTGGGGAGTGCAGAACCCAAGATCACAATCTCATAATACCGAATGGGCCATTTAGGATGATGAAGCATTTCTCCACTCAGAGGGTGGTCAACCTTTGAAATTCACTACCACAGAACGCTATGAAGATCAGGTCACTAAGTTTATTCAAAACAAGTTTGATAAACTCTTAGCTTTTTAAGGAGAGAAAGTGGGATTCCAGCATTGAGACAGGCTATCAGCCATGATTGGACTGAATGGTGGAGCAGGCTCCAAGGGATGGCCTGTACTTAGTTTCTGTGTCTGCTGTTCCAAGATACACCAGCATGAGAGTGGAGATCTCTGTCTGAGCGTAAATATTGCTGAAAAACAGATATGCGTGCTGTTAAAGCTTTGCCTTTTTCTGCCTCAAGACATGTGAAAGAATACCAAGCTTCGAAGCAAATAACCATTTGTATTGCATGAGAAACAGGGTGTTAAATATGGAGTTTGATTGAGCAATATGTTGCTGTGAAGAATTTACCAGAGAAGAGTGTCCCCCAAGCTCTTGTTGAGATGTGGTGCCTGGACAAATTCCATTTACCTGCAAAGGACCTGTCTCGGCGTGCGAATACATGTAACCTCGGAAAAGTGAGCCAATCACAAACTCAGGTGACTCACACCTCAAAACGCTATGTAATCCTGCTACTTCTGGTGGTTAACTAATACTGCACATGGTAGTAGAGGTGCTGATTATACTCTTTAACTGTTCTGGCTAAACCTCATAAAGCACAGGTTCTCAGGGATAGAACTGGATCAAGTACTCCAATGGCAAAACCTCTTAATGCCCTGGGGTCTTGTGGTGCAGTGGTAGTAACCCCAACTTTGAGCCAGGGCATCTAGGTTCAAGCCCCACCTGTCCCAGTGATGTATAATGACATTGCTGAGCAGGTTAATCTGAAAATAGGTTAAAAAAGACTCTTAATTCCCCATTTTAGTTAGGATTGGAGATAGGTACGGCTATTAAAAGGAACCATGCAATAAGTACACACCCCAATCAGGGAGGGTCAGGGAATCTAGACCAAGGGTATGCTGGACTGTAGAAAACTGTCCCAGCTTTCTAAAGAAGAAATATGAAATTGGGTCAACACAGTGTGAAGCTGGAGGATCACAGCAGGTCAGGCAGCATCAGAGGAGCAGGAAAGTCAACATTTTGGGTTGGGGACCTTCCTTCAGAAGTTCTGAAGAAGGGTCCTGACCCGAAACGTCAACGTTCCTGATCCACTGATGCTGCCTGGCCTGTTATGTTCCTTCAGCTCCACACTGTCAACACTGACTCCAGCATCTGCAGTTCCTGCTATCTCCAAAGGTGAAATTGGGTTGACTTCATTACACAGAGGGCTGAAGGAAGTTTGTGCAGGACTGCAGTGTGAGCAAAGTACAGAGGGGTAACGGCTTGAGCATGACAGGTTATGGAGTCAGCATAAAGAAATGGTATGATTTGGTTGAAAAGTATATCAAAGCAATTGTCTGTCTATTGTGCTGCAGGTACTGCAGAAATCCAACATTTTCTGTGCTACAATTTACAATTTCAGAGGCCCGTGTAACTGCATTCACTTATTGATTTTCAATGATAATTTTGTCTTCTCCGTGTTAGAACTACAGTTCAAGCTATTACTTCATTATGAATGACTAATATTTTCTTTAGGATATAGTTCCATTGTAATTTAACGCTGAAGCAACCTTATGTTATCTGTGATATATCTTCAATCAATTTGGTCTGTAATGTATTAAACTGAGGCTCAGTGTATGGGGTGTTCCATGATATATGACCAATATAGAACAGTACAACTTAACGATAATGTGTGATCATAATTTTATGACAATGATGGAAAAATCAATTTTTATTTTGTTCTGAGATCATATAGCATCCTAGAAAAACGGTTTAGAATCTGTTGCCATTTATTGAAAGCAATTTACTGTCTAAGTGATAAGACCATAAGAAACAGGAACAGAAGTAGGCCATTCTGTCCTTCAAGCCTACTCCGCCATTCAAAAGGATCATGGCTGATTTAGAGTCATAGAGTCATATAGCACAGAAACAGGCCTTTGGGCCCAACCCATCCATGCCAACCATGTTCCGTTACCAAACTAGTCCCCATTTACCTTTGTTTGGTCCATATCGCTCTAAACCGTTCCTGTTCACTTACCTGTCCAAATGCCTTTAAATGTTGTAACTGAACCTGCAGCTACCACTTCTTCAGGAACTAAGGGCAACGGGGAGAGTGCAGGGAAGTGGAGTTGAAATGCCCATCAGCCATAATTAAATGGCAGAGTGGACTCGATGGGCTGAATGGCCTTACTTCCACTCCTATGTCTTATGGTCTTATGGGAAGTTTATTATACATCTGTGCCACTCTCTGCATGAAAAAGTTGCCCCTCAGGTCCCTTTTGAATCTTTCTCCTCTCACCTTAAAAATATCCCCCCTAGTTTTGAAGTTCCCTACCCTAGGGAAAAGACCTTGGCTGTTCACCTTGTCTATACCCACCATGATTTAATAAACCCCTATAAATTCACCCCTCAACCACCAACATTCTAGTGAAAAAATCCCAGTCTATCCAGCATCTCCATCTAACTCAAACCCTCCAGCCCCAGTAACATCCTGGTAAATCTTTGCTGCACCTTCTCCAATTTAATCATCTTCTTCACCACTGTGTCTGCCTGTAACACGACTTTCAAGGAACTATGTACTTGTACTCCAAAGTCTCTTTGTTCTGCAACACTACCCAGGGTCCCACCATTAACTGTACATGGAAAGGGAAAGGAGCAGTTACCAGGGGAAGATATTTAACTGGGGTAAAGGAAACTATGACGCTATCAGACAGGAGCTGGGAAGTACAGATTGGGAGCAATTGTTCCACAGAAAGGCCACAGCAGACTTGTGGAGGCTGTTTAAGGAGCAGTTGTTGCGAGTGATGTATAAATTTGTTCCTCTGAGACAGGTAAGAAGGGGTAAGATTAAGGAGCCTTGGATGACGGGTACAGAGGTGCTTCTTGTCAAAAAGAAAAAGGCAGCGTACGTAAGGTGGAGGAAGCAAGGGTCTAGCACAGCTTTAGAGGATTACAGGCTTGCTCGGAAGGAGCTCAAAAGTGGACTGAGGAGGGTCAGGAGGGGGCATGAAAAGGCTTGGCAGGAAGGATTAGGGAGAACCCGAAGGCATTTTACTCATACGTGAGGATTAAGAGAGTGATCAGGGAGATGGCAGGGCCAATCAGGGATAGCGTAGGGAACTTGTGCGTGGAGTCTGAGCAGATAGAGGAAGCCCTAAATGAGTCTTTTGCTTCGGTTTTCACTAAGGAAAGGGACCTTGTTGTGAATGAGAACTTTGAGGAGTAGGAAAACAGGCTTGAACAGATCAAGATTGAGGAAGTTGATGTGCTGGAAATTTTGGCAAACATTAAGATTGATAAGTCCCCAGGGCCAGACCAGATTTATCCTAGGTTGCTCCGGGAAGCGAGAAAGGAGGTTGCTAAGCCGCTGGCGAAGATCTTTGCTTTCTCACTCTCCATGGGAGTCGTACCAGAAGATTGGAAGGAGGCAAATGTTGTTCCTCGTTTCAAGAAAGGGAATAGGGAAATCCCTGGAAATTACAGACCAGTCTGTCTTACGTCTGTGGTCAGCAAGGTTTTGGAAAGAATTCTGACGGATTTATGACTATTTGGAAAAACATAGCGTGATAAAAGGGAGTCAGCATGGCTTTGTGAGGGGCAGGTCATGCCTTACAAATCTTATTGATTTGAGGAAGTCACGAGACAGGTTGACGAGGGTCGAGCAGTGGATGTGGTGTACATGGACTTCAGCAAGGCATTTGATAAGGTTCCCCATGGCAGGCTCATTCATAAAGTCAGGAGGTATGGGATACAGGGTGATTTGGCTGTCTGGATTCAGAATTGGTTGGCTGACAGGAGGCAGAGAGTGGTTGTAGATGGTAAGTATTCTGCCTGGAAGTCAGTGCTGAGTGGTGTCCCGCAGGGCTCTGTTCTTGGGCCTCTGCGCTGTGTAGTTTTTATAAATGACTTGGATGAGGAGCTTGAGGGGTGGGTTAGTATGTTTGCTGATGACACAAAGGTTGGAGGTGCCATTGATAGTATCGAGGGCTATTGCAGGCTTCAGTGAGACATTGACAGAATGCAGAGCTGGGCTGAGAAATGGCAGATGGAGTTCAACCTGGATAAATGCGAAGTGAGGCATTTTGGAAGGTTGAACTTAAATGCTGAATATAGGATTAAAGGCAGGATTCTCGGTGGTGTGGAGGAACAGCGGGAACTTGGTGTTCAAGTGCATAGCTCCCTCAAAGTTGCCACCCAAGTGGATAAGGTTGTTAAGAAAGCATATGGTGTTTTGGCTTTCATTAACAGGGGGATTGAGTTTAAGAGCCGCGAGGTTATGCTGCAGCTCTAAAAAACCCTGGTGAGACCACACTTGGAATATTGTGTCCAGTTCTGGTCGCCCTATTATAGGAAAGATGTGGAGGCTTTGGAGAGGGTGCAAAGGAGGTTTACCAGGATGCTGCCTGGACTGGAGGGCTTGTCTTACGAGGAGAGGTTGACAGAGCTCGGACTTTTCTCTCTGGAGAGAAGGAGGAAGAGAGGTGACCTGATCGAGGTGTACAAGGTAATTAGAGGCATGGATAGAGTCGATAGCCAGAGACTTTTCCCCAGGGCAGGATTAACTGCCACGAGGGGTCATAGTTTTAAGGTGTTAGGAGGAAGGTATAGAGGAGACGTCAGAGGGAGGTTCTTCACCCAGAGAGTTGTGAGTGCATGGAATAGTTTGCCAGTGGTAGTCGTGGAAGTGGAGTCATTAGTGACATTTAAGCGACTGCTGGACATGCACATGGACAGCAGTGAATTTAGGGGAATGTAGGTTAGGTTATTTTATTTTTGGATTAGGATTATTCCACGGCACAACATGGTGGGCCGAAGGGCCTGTACTGTGCTGTACTTTTCTATGTTCTCTGTTCTACGTTCTATGTTCTGCCCTTGCTTGTTTTATCAAAATACAACACTTTGCATTTATCTGAATCAAATTCCACCTGCCACTCAGCCCATTGGCCTAATTGATCAAGATCCCTTTTTAATCTCAGATAACCTCCTTCACTGTATACTATGCCAACAATTCTCTCCTGTTCACTTTTCTGCATGGCCCTTGAGTCCCTGATTGATCAAGAATCTGTTCACTGGTGAATGCTATCACATTCTGAAAGAGCCAGTTATGTGCCTCAACACTGTCCCTGCAGTGCTTCCGAATGAAATGAGCCTTCACAGTACCCTTTCACTGCTCGTACATTCTCACTGATGGCATGCCCACCACTATGGGCTGGAGAGTGTATATATGTATACAGCCATGTATTCAGCTCTGCAATGATAGGACTGCTCTGCGACTGAAGAAGGGTCACTGGACTCAAAATGTTAACTCTGCTTTCTCTCCACAGATGCTGCCAGATCTGCTGAGTTTCTCCAGCAATTTTGTATTTTTGTTACAGTAAATTGACATGTCCCCCTCCCACCTTCCACCCTTAAATATTGCAGCATGGCCAGGAGAGCCCAGACAGTGAACAGATTTCTCTCTCCTGGAATCTGTAAACAAATGAGAGATTATACCATCAGTCCCATGCATTACATGTGTAGGGTCCACCACTTGGACATTCCAGGCTAAGTGGAATGTCGTCCACTCAACTGAATGGGTGCAGCTTCAATAACATTCAAGAATCTTGACAGAATCCAAGACAAAGCAACCTGCTTGATTTCGACCCCGTCTACCACCTTCAACAGTGACTCAGTTCATCACTGATGCATGTTGACATAGTGTTTACAATCTATCGGATGCACCATAGCAACACATCAAGGTTCTGTAGAGAACATCTTCCAAACCTTTACTTCTACCATTTATAAGTACAATTTCAGCAGATAGATGGCAACACAAATATGCAAGTTCCCTCCTAGTCACAAGCTACCTTATAGTTTCCCCATACCACAAAGGGCTGCAGCACTTCAAGAAAGCAGCTCACCACCACCTTCTCCAAGAAAATTAAGAACAGACGATAGATGCATCCTTGTCCACGATGCCCATGTCCAATGAACTTTTTTTTAATGTAGATTATGTGTAGACAATTCCTACTATTAATAAACTTCAAACATCTTACTCAACAGGAAGTCACTTGTTATGGTTGAGGATGCATGGGCTAATAGATAGGGAACACACATACTGTATCTACAGGCTGTGGTGCTTTACCCAGAAATGATATCATGCTTTCTGCAATTGGCAGGTGGTGAGACTAAACATTTAGTGGCAGTGATTGGTGGTAGCTATTTAACGACAGACAGTTGGTACTTAAAGGTGACAGGAGCAGTGGGAATTGTGAAGATTCTTTTCGTCGGCAGTGCTAGTCACCAACATGAACGCAGAGCTGACGTTTACAAGCAACAACCAAAATCAAAGTTCTCGAATCCATTCCAGCCTAAATGGAGAATGACCATGTTTGAGTGCTCTCTCTTTAAAAAAAAAGGAGGTTACAACTGACAAAATTCAATAAACATTAGTTTTGCAAGTGGTGCAGGACAGCTCCAATCTAGTAAAGTTATCCAAAGAATATACCAGTGATGCACTGTTAGATAAATGTTGCAAGTTCAAAGCTGCTTGACTCTGCTACAACTAATGTGGGCATCAACAGTGTCAGTAAACCTAGTCTTGCATGAGATGGGGCTTGTCTCACCACCAAAACATTGTGTAGCTCTTCATGATATACATAACTATATTCGACAAGAGGACCTTGGGCTAAAATGTGCTAGAAATCTAAATGCTCAGAGAAATCCAAAGTGTAACACTGTTCTAGAGCAGCATGGGAAGAAGAGTCAACAAGGAACAATGTCAGGAACATTTCCAAAACTCCATCCATTCCTAACAAGAATGTCAATGAAGTCTAAATCTGCAATGTCACACCGTACAGACCCCAGCCATACAGCACACGGTGCAGTGATTGTACTGAAGTCAGCCAGGTGGCCCTCTAGAATATGAGTTCCCTGATTGCGGCTGTTAACCTGATCTAATCAGGGAGCCCTGGCTGACAGGTTTAAACAGGAAAGTCAGAGTGTCTGCTCACTCCCAGAGCAGAGTCTGAGGGAGCTGGATCAGTGTCCAGGACTCTCCATGTGTAAGTAAAGGGTGACTTGGTGTGATTGAAAACTGGGCTCTGTGGAATTAATTCACATGGAGTCTATCTGATACACTACAGGGATGCCATCAGAAAAGCTGAAACTTTTAGTCCAAGCGATGTACCCAAAAAGGAATGGACAATATATACTATATGCCAAAAGTGACAATACCATCCTTTTTAAGCAACTTACAATGATAGGAACATAGCCCTTATAAGTAGAAAGAGGCCATTCAGGCCATCCCACCATACTATTGTAATACACTGGTCTTAGACTACGACAGCAAGAACACCATACATACACAAGCAAAAACTATTCTTCCTAACCATACAGTTACACTTCACCAAACTGACAGGCACAGCAGAGATAAACTTTCAATCAAATGCATATAGTTGCTCTCATAATCCCTGTTGCTGCAATTTCTCACAACAGCAATGTTTTGACCCTATGTTCTGCCTGACAGAGAAACTAGCAATTAAATCCCTCAGTAAAATCAGACCAAATTCAAAGAACTTTCAAAGATCCCAAAAGAGTTCACACAACTTTATATTTACAATGCAATCCATTCATTATCCCTCATGTATGAAATCAGTTTAAAAATGGCAACAAAGTAGAAATTGTCAGAAAATCACAGGGCATTCCAGTCACTGTCCCAGGTTCCACCAAAAACTTCAGGATGGACTTAGCTGGAACATATTGAACAAACTCCCGGAACTGTCAATGTTTCTGATGGAGACATAAAACTTTTCAGCTTTATGAAGTTTAATATGACTTAGAACAGAATCCCAACAGTGTGGTTACAGCCCATTTAGCCCATCAAGTCCATTCCAACCCTCCAAATGGCATCCCATACAGACCCACACAATCCCTGTAACTCTGCATTTCCCATGGCTAATCGACCCAGACGGCACATCCCTGGACACTATGGCCAATTTAGCATGGTCTGCGCACCTAGCCTGCACCTCTTTGCACTGTGGGAGGAAACTGAAGCATCTGGAAGAAACCCATGCTGACACAGGGAGCACGTAGACAGTCGCCCGAGGGTGGGATCCAACCTGGCGCTGTGAGGCAGCAGTACTGACCACTGAGGCACCATGACACCCTAGCACTGCTAGAGGTCACCGCCTTACAGGGATGGATTGTTGTGTCGATGAAAAGCTGTAACTTTTTCTCTCTGCTGTTACCATCTTCTCCAAGCTGATAGGCTCACCATATTTGTTGGTGCTGCAGTCATTTTTATCCTCCTGCAATATCGGCTTTAAACGCTTTTCCCACAGAAATTCATTCTTCCTTAACAATGAAGAGGAGAACCAGGAGGATTTATGCAGGGACAGCAGATTAATCAAGCACCATTGGCTACACAGATACCAAACATTTCCGCTTGCAGGCCAGAGCAATCATATTCTCACCTCAGCCATCAGCACGGCCTGAGAAGGTCGTGCTTCCCTTTTGAGGGACAAATGGAGTGGTGCCACCTGCTGGCCTGTTTCAGATGGCCACACTGATTCTGTCAGTGCCTGTCAAAGTCAAAACAGCACTCTAATTCCACTGCCCGTGGCTGCCTTTAGGCAGCGTCAGGGGACATTTCCAAAAAAAATCACATAATCAGCTATTCGCTGATGCATCCAGCAAGTAACTGGTGTTGTGTTCATGTGAGATATTCAGTTCATGTCATTTTCATCCAGCATTAATCTGAGAGGGTAAATTGCTTTTTGGAAGAGTCTGGGTTTCCAAAGATGCAATATGCTATCATAAACGTGCCTTCTTTAAGACACTGTCAAACTTTTGCAATAAGAAACAATAACTGGAAATACCTCATTGTCTAAACCAGGCTCACTACCTGCAAAGCTAATGTGATCAATTCAATTTAGGGCTGTGTGCCATGTTATCACTGTTGCTATGTGAAAGGCAGATGTCTGGG
Source organism: Stegostoma tigrinum (assembly GCF_030684315.1). Classification (NCBI taxonomy): domain Eukaryota; kingdom Metazoa; phylum Chordata; class Chondrichthyes; order Orectolobiformes; family Stegostomatidae; genus Stegostoma; species Stegostoma tigrinum. The sequence continues at coordinate 32,351,027 of NC_081358.1, read as the reverse complement.
CATGAGTGATTGGCATTTGGGGCACTCTCATAGTTAATGGATGATGAAGCAGTGTAGAATATTCCTCTCTGACGAAGGGTCTAGGCCCGAAACGTCAGCTTTTGTGCTCCTGAGATGCTGCTGGGCCTGCTGTGTTCATCCAGCTCCACACTTTGTTATCTAGAATATTGTGTATGTATCAATACAATGAAGTTGAAGACATCATCAGCATTGTCACAGAGGGAATATTTGGTTTTCAAAAGATATACTTCGATTGGTTTGGTAGATCTAGGAGCATGTTGAACTACTGTCCATGAGGCCTATCTCACATTGAACACTCCCTAATTCTGTCATTGACAGAGGAAAGATGTTCTAGATGAGAAAGAGAAAGCTGAACAAATTCAATGTTCATCTTTGGAGGGCAAGGACAACTTCAGAGTCCTCTTCCACAGAACCTAACACCTCATGAATCTCCAAGCCTTGCCCCTGTATATTTTACTTCAGATAACAAATGCAAAGAATTTGTGAATTTGGTGTTACAAAGATCAAAACCATCTGCATCACAGAGTCATAGAGTTGTACAGCATGGAAACAGGCCCTTTGACCTAAGTGATCCGTGCCGACCAGATATCCTAAATTAATCTAGTCCCATTTGCCACCATATGATCTAGATCCCTCTAAACCCTTCCTATTCATGTACCAAAACAGATGCCTTTTAAATGTTGTAATTGTACCAGCCTCCACCACTTCCTCTGGCAGCTTATTCCATTCACACACAATCCTCAGTGTGAAAACATTCCCCCTCTAGTATTTCTAAATCTTTCCCCTCTTACCTTAAACACATGACCCTAGTTTTGGACTCCCTCACCCTAAGAAAAAGACCTCAGCTCTTCACCCTATCCATCCCCTTCATGATTTTATAAATTTCTACAAGGTCACCTCCCAGTCTCTGATGCTCCAGGGAAAATAGCCACAAGCTATTCAACCCTTCCCTATAGCTCAATCCTCCAGCCCTGGCAAGATCCTAGCAAATCATTTCGACACCCTTTCAAGTTTAACAATAGCCTTTTTATAGAATGGCAGCCAGAATTACAAAAGTGACCTCACCAATGTCCTGTACAGCCGCAACATGACATCCCAACTCCTAAACTCAATGCAATTACCAATGAGGGCAAGCATACCAAACACTTTCTTCACCACCCTGTCTATCTGTGACTCCACTTCCAAGGAACTGTGCATGTGCAGCCTAAGTTCTCTTTGTCCAGGAACACTCCCCAGGGCACTCCCATTAATTGTATATCTTCAATTCTATCCTCCCTTTCAATCTGGCTTAGATTTCAGTCCATTCATTCGCCCAGTTACTGCAAGTCTGTTTTTTTCTCCTGCCTCTCCCTGATCTTCCATACTTTCTTCAAGTGTAACTTTTCCTAAGAACCTGCTTTCCTTCCTCAAGACCTGTCTATATTTTTGAGCATTGAAGTCCACTTTCTGTCCCGTATTCCAATTAATTTTATAAACAACTTATCCTTCTCAAGTAGTCTCGTTCTCCCTCCTCATCGAAGCACCATTGTCACATACCATCAAAATACCTACTCTTGGCTTGCCTACCTTCATTAATCATCATCTCATCTCCAACCTTTGTCTCCACCACTAATATCACCAACTGACACAGCTTGATCGAAATCTTGGAATTTGTTTAATCTTTAGATGAGTTACAGAGGTTTTGGGCTCAGAGTTCAATAAGACGCACTAACAGGATCAGAGTTCATGATGCATGATGAATCAGCACCTTTTCAATGCAGGAACCATACAAGTTTCATGGTGATTGCCAATTTCCATAGCAGTGATACGCAGCTCCATGTTAATTGTACCACAGTGTGGACTGTAAAGATCTGTACAGAGCCCAAGATCTCAAGCTAACTTTGATTTATATTTCCAAGTGGCTATAAAGGAACTGGTATCTTTGATGTGGGGTGGTACCTACAAATGTTAGCTTTTTAAGGGATTAACTACCTGGATTTACATATATTGAATGGGCTTTTATCAACAGGAGTGTTTTTTTTAATATAGAGGCTGTAATAGAAAGAAGAAGTATATTTATTGCATTTCTGTATGGCCCCAATGTCGGTCATAATGGATCCTGTATAAGTTAGCATGAAGGATGAATAGCAGAGACTTGTGGATGGGGTCAAGGTTTGACATAGTGTGGCATAGGGACTAACAAGAACTAAGGAATGAGTCAGGAAATTGATTGGCACTAGTTGACACTTATGTAGCATGGAGGCAAGTAGGGGCCATGGGTTGGTACACACGTTAGCTAACATTAAGACTATGAGGAGCCAGCAGTGGTAGATAGAGCGTCATAGGTTTGCATGGAGGCAATAAGGCAGAATGGAGGTGAATACAGGGTAATAATTTTGCATGGAGGGTATGAATTGGCATGAATAGAAAACAGAAAGGATGTGTGGGGTTTGAGGAGTGACCGCTAACAGGTCTTTCTTTTCTCATTCTAACGGGTAGAAGGCCGGAGAGCACAGAGGCTGATGTTTAACCAGCCTGAGCTAGCTCTCAGCTCACAAGGTGCCTCCAAAATGCTTCAGCAGGCCGTGGGCTCCATTTCAGTTCGTCTCTGTGCAACACCTCTCCACCAGCCAGCACCACCCCTCACACCCAAAGCAAAAATCCGTCCTTTCTGGGGACATTCTGACTCAGGTTTAGAAAGTTGGGAATTTTCAGCCCTTAAATCTGGGAAAGTGAGTAACAAATTAGATTCTCTCAACTCCCCAGATGATCATCTGCTTTAAGTTCTCATTAAAATATTGTTGATGATCTTTGGAAAATGATGATTCTGATCTACATTGGTTGTGTATCATTGTAATATTTATCACTGTATACAGTCTAATGCACTGTAGACTGTGATGAATGACACATTTCCTTTGCTGCCAGCATTAGAGCAGGCAGCTTTGGTATTTATTTTGTTCTTAATTGTACACAATGGAGATGGAAGTTAAGAGGTTAATTTACATTCTGACAGAGCAATGAGTTTAAAACTAAGACAAAAACAAATCTATGACTTGGAACTTTCAGAGCACCCACTCTGGGTGGATTAATGAGGAGTACATGTCTGTGAAATTATGTCTCCTCTCAGTCAGTAAAATAGCCCTAGTGGTGCATGACCTTGAAATGAGGTGAAGCAAACTTCACCTGATCCACAATTATGGGAACCTAATGAGGATGGGAGAGAGAGAGCGAGGAAATGTGAAATTTCCTCAAAAAATGAACTCAACAGTACATTCAAAACCGCACATGTGAAAATGAACAAATAAAATATTAGGTTAAGCAATATTACATGTCTGAAAATACGATGATAGAATTAAAAACCTTTCAAAAGAATATTGAACTGCATGCAACGGCCATAAAGGTAAATGAAAACTTATTTGCTAAAGATATTTGATATTTTCTTTGTTCCCAGTGTTAATAACATTTATCTGTGTGTAATTTTCTGTCAGATGAAATGTTTTTGAGAGATGATTTCTAGCCTTAGCTGCCTTACATGACAGTATTACCAAGGATTCATCAAGGGACCATCTGTCGTAGCAATGAAAGGGAAAGAGATTGGGTTAGAATGGATAGAAGTTAAACAGCCTTTCATCGACATTCAGCAAATATTACATTAACCATGGGCTATTTGTACTTCCCTGTCAGCAATAATTATTTCCATTTTCTATATTTTATTTTAAGCTATCAAAGTATTAAAGGCTTTGAATCGATTCCACATTTCCATATTATTACAGATGTTCTCCCTGTTGGTGGAACTTTGAGTAAGACCTGATAATCCTACATAAATGAATATTTTCCTCATCTCTCTATGCTTTAACAAAAAAACTACCTTCTCTGCACTCAATTATAGCATTGCTATCAGTTCAAATTACAGAAGAGAAATATAGTGTTTAATATATGTACAGTCTATTCTGCACTGCTAATAACCTGTCATTTTTTAAAATTTGGATGTCATATCGTATTTCACTGCAGCAATACTAGACAGCATCACGTAGACGAAAAGTTTTGGCAAATTGTGAAGAATATTCCAGATCAAACCATCAGAAGGTTAATGCAGAGCTTTTCATTTCTCCTGACCTCTTGATCCAGGGTCTGACACCTGCAAAATGAACAGCCCTTGAGCTTAAATTGTTTAACTGTAGCCTGATCAGTTTTATTATCTTGCTAATCCAGATATCAGCCATTTCATCAGAATGGAAGATATGCATATCATGAATTATTTTGACACTGAGACCTTTTAATTTTCCCCAGCAATATTTCATCCCACCAATCAGGGCCCAGGTTAGTCAGGCAGCTCTCCTTCTCGGGTGTCAGAGGATAGTGCACTTCTGACAGGGGTACATCATCAGGGAGCTATAATGAGTTAGCGCAGCAATTATTATTCTTTCCCATATTCATGCATTTAATTATAACTTTAGCAAGCAGAAATTTCACAGTGGACGCAGAGAGACATGGCCAGGATTAAATTGATTTAATATCAGAGTCAACACTCATAACCCAGAAAGTTATGTATGCAGTCATCTGAATATCCATATATAATTTTGGATTTTGTTTTCACTTGAAAAGCACCAGGTTTGGTGTAAAATTGTCAGTAAATACAATATAAGCTGGGAATCTGCCCCTACAGATCCTGATGCTTTACACTGCTCCGTGTTGAGTGAGCTGATCTCAGCTGAGGCAGGGGCCTCATGTCCCATTGTTAAAGTCAGGGGAAAATATCTAACAATTTTTGTCTTCTTAGATCTGAGAAGGTGCACTGGGTGATCTTTGGGGGCTGCTAAAACAGACAAACCTAGCTGAAAGGTGGCTGGGATCACTACTTTCATAAGTCAGTCAAGAAATCAAAAGAGCACCTTCAGAACGAGAACAGTCATGGTGTTCTGAATCCCACCAACACCATCCACCACTCGCTCTTACATTCTTCTATGCCCAAGGCAGAAAGTTGCACTTTCAAGCTGTATTCCACGTCCATCAATATAAAGTTATGCAGAGGTCAAATCAGGAGGGAGTGGTTACCAATATAGAAATTTTACCTCTTCCATCAGACAGAAGATACAGAAGCTTAAACACAGGTACCAACAGCTACAACAATAGCTTCTTTCCTTCTGTTATTAGAATGATGAATGGACCTCTCAAATTTCAAATCTAATGTTGATCTTGTTTTTGTGCACCTCCTGTGCAGCTGTAACCTTAATGCCTCGCTCTGTCTCAACACCCTATGATCTATATGTCCTTGTATGGTATGATCTGCCTGTTCTGTTTGCAAAATAATATTTTTCACTGTACTCAGGTATGTGTCAACACTGAATCAAATAAAAGACATTGATAAACCAAACAATCATATACTTGTAAGTCTAGCATTGATAATGCGTAGGATTCTTGAGGTCTAATTACAGAATAAAATCAATACAAAATAAGAGAGAGATAGTTTTATTTTGTAAAGATTTGCCAAAGGTCAGTCTTGGCTGACAAATTTAATATATCCTTGGGAGGAATACTTGGCATGTATTGTTAAAGAAAACATTCTGTATATTCTGTGTTTGTCTTTTAAAAGGGGCTCGATAAAGTTAATTGAATAAATTGAAGGGTATAGCAGAGTAACACAACTCAAGAGCCAACACTTTGATTGCTGCTTTCGATCATGCGTCCATTCTCACATTCTCAGCTGTAACTGTTCCCTAAAAATATTAGCCTCACTTTTATGCTGATAACACATTATGGCCTAATATCATTTACATGGGAACAAAGAAAGAGATTAAGATCAATTCTTTTTATGCAATGGACTGTTACAAGTATTGCCGCATCAGGAATTATTGTGGAACCAAAAATACATAGCAACTATTAGAGATATTACTAAAAAACAAAATTTGAAAGGGCAGAGACTGGGACTACGCCAACTGCTTTTCGGGAAATTGCCACCCATGGGATCAATCAAATTATCTTGTTCTGTTTGGTAAAATTGATGATTCTTATGAATCCAGAATTCAAACACATTAGGTTCAAAGCTGCTCCTATAATGTTGCCAGATACAAAACATGTCTGAACAAGGGCAAACATTTTAGCCACACTTCTAAAAGATATGGTTTGAAATCAAAGGGCACTTATACAAGTCATAGAGAAATACGCAATGGAACTAGACCATTCAATCCAACTTGACTATGCTGGCCAGATATTCCAAATTAATCTAGCCCCATTCGCCAGCATTTGCCCTATATCCCACCAAAACCTTCCTTTTCAGATACCCACCCAGGCGCCTTTTAAATGTTGTCATTGTAGCAGCCTCCACCACCTCCTCTGGCAGCCCATTCCAGACATGCACCACCCACTGCATGAAAAATTGCCACTTAGATCCTTTTTAAATCTTTCATCTATCACCTTAAACTTATGCACTTTAGTTTTGGACTCCCCAACCCTGGGTAAAAGAGCTTAGCTATTCACCCTATCCATGCCTCTCATAATTTTATGTACCTCTATAAGGTCACTCCTCAGCCTCCAATGCTCCAGGGAAAATAGCCCCAGCCTCCCTGTAGCTCAAACCCTCCAACTCTAGCAGGCTCCTTGTGAAGGTGATAGCAAGAACTGCAAATACTGGAAATCAGAGTCAATACAGTGTAGAGCTAGAGTAATACAGCAGGTCCGGCAGCATCAGAGGAGCAGGAAAAACAATGTTTCGGATCAGGACCCTCCGACACGAAATGTCGACTTTCCCTCTCCTCCATTGCTGCCGGACCTGCTGTTTTCCTCCAGCTTCACACTGTATCGACAAAATATTCTTGTAAATCTTTTCTGAACCCTTTCAAGTTTCACAACACCCTTCCTATAGCAAGGAGTCCAGAATTAAAAGTAGTATTCCAATAGTGGTCTAACCAATGTCCTGTTCAGCCACAAAACGTCCTCCCAACTCCTTTCCTGATTTTGGAGGCTTTCTCATATAATTGGCTCATACTTCCATGCAATAGTGAGTGCTGACCTTTTGGAGGTTTCATCTTTCAGTTTCTCACAGGCCTGTTCTGGTGAATGTAAATGTTACCAAAACCACGTTCAGTGAAAAGGAAACTGTTCCAGTTGCTGCAGGCACGGTTACTTCCCTAAACAAAACACAAAAGAAGATTCGAATCACTGGCCATTCATCTAATGAACAGTTTGTAGAATCTTGCTGTATGTAAATTAGCCACATGTCAAAAGACTTCTTTTCCACAGGGGAAACTTGGTCAGCATGTATGAGTTGGACCAAGGGTCTGTTTCCGAGCTTTATGAATCTATGATGCTGTGACAGAAACTATAAACAAAGGGTTATAACTTAAAAGGGGATACAGGAACAGAAAAAGTCAGGGTGTAGGCACACATAGTTTTCGACATAATAAACCCATTAAGAAAGCTGTTAAAAAAGGCTTATGGAATCATTGAGTTTCTTATTTACAAACAAAAGCAAGGAAGTTTGATAAACCTCTATGAAGCATAGGTTCACTCTGGATACCACAATTTAGGAAGAACGTCAAGGTCTCCAAGAGGGCAAAGGAGAAATGGACTGGAATGAGACCTGGCATGAAACTTTGGTTAAGACGCACTCCTTAAAGCAGAGAGGAAGATTCAATAGAGATTTATTGGAAGAGTTCAAAATTACAAAATAGTTTGAAAGAGCAAATCAAGTTAAACTGGTTTCGACAACAGGAGAATTGACAGTCAGAGAAACTAGTTTTAAATGACGAGGCCTAAGGGAAGCAAGGGGAGATATTTTGTTCATAGCAATTGTGATCTGGAATAAACTGCTTGGAAACAGAATCAATAAAAACTTTCAAATGGTATCTGGATAAAACCTTGAAATGAAAGTGACTACAGGACTATGGAAAAGTGAAAGTGTGTGGGATTAATTGGACCGCTCTTTCGAAGAGGCAGTACAGGCATGATGAGCAGAATGGCTCCCTTCTATGCTGAATCATTTTACTGATTCTAGAAGCTTCCAAGGCAATTCTGACCGGGAAACCCTTTCATAATGTCCTGATTCTGTACTATATAAACACACATCGGGCTGAATCTTATACAAGGCTGAACAGTACGGGCCAAGGTGGGAAATTGGTCATAGTCATAGAGTCATACAGCATGGAAACAGACCTTTCGGTTCAACTAGTCCATGTCGACCATGTTCCCAAACTAAACTAGTACCACCTGCCTGCCTTTGACCCATATCCCTCCAAATCTTTCCTATTCATGAACTAATCTAAATGTCTTTTAAATGTTGTAACTCTACCTGCATCCATCCCTTCCTCTGGTCATTCATTCCACTCATGAACCTGTGTCTGTGGAAAAAAGTTGTCCCTCGTGTCTTTCTTAAATCCTTCTCCTCTCACCTTGAAAATATGCCCCCTAGTTTTGAACTCCCCCACCCTAAGGAAATGACCCTTGCTGTTCACATCATCTCAGCCCCTCATGATTTTATAAATCTCTGCAAGATGACTCCTCAACCTCCTACGCTCCAGTAAAAAAAATCCCAGCCTTTCCAGTGTATTTTTATATCTCAAACCCTCCATTCCAAGCAACATCCTGGTAAGTCTTTTCTGAAGCCTCTCCAATTAAATAACACCCTTCCTATTACAGGGCGACCAGAACTGCACACAGTACTCTAGAAGAGGCCTCTCCAATGTTCTTTAGCACCGCAATATGACATCCCGACTCCTATACTCAATGGCCTGAGCAATGAGTGCGTGTGTAAAATGCCTTCTTAGCCACACTGTATAACTGTGAAGCAAAATTCAAAGAATTATGTGCCTGAACTCCTAGGTCTCTTTGTTCTACAACACTACCCAGGACCCTATCATTAATTGTATAAATCCTGTCCTTGTTTGTATTAGCAAAATGTAACATCTCAAAGTTATCCAAATTAAACTCCATTGACCCAATTGCGTCAACCCATTGACCCAACTGTCCAAGATCCCTTCATAATCAGAGATAACCTTCTTCACTGTATCCTATCCCACCAACTTTCCACCTGCAAACTTTATTAACCATGTGTCCCATATAAACGCATATATATAAATGACAGACAAAAGTGAACACTGTGGAACACTGCTCCACTCTGAAAAAAAAATCCTCCATCACTATCCTTTGTCTCCTACCACAAAATCAATTACGTATCTAATTAGCAAGCTCACCCTGAATCCTGTGTGATCTAACGTTAATAATTAGTCTACCATGCAGAACTTTATCAAAGGCTTTACTAAAGTCCAAGTAAACAATATCTACTGCTCTGCCTCATCAAACTTTTCACTTACTTTATTGAAAAACTCCATCAAGTTATAAAACATGATTTCCCTCACACAAAACTATGCCTACCATCTCCAAATGCATGTAAATCCTATCTTTCAGAGTCAACTCCAACAACTTATCCACCACCACTGTCAGGCTCACAGGTCTATAGTTTCCAGGCTTCTCCTTACAGCCTTTCTTAAACAATGGCCCAGCACCAACCACTGTCCAATCCTCTGGCACATCATCCGTGGTTATAGATCAAATCATGCAAAAAGTCGAACAAGGCAGCTTCCTATTGTGGGAGAGAGATAATGGGAACTGCAGATGCTGGAGATTCCAAGATAATAAAATGTGAGGCTGGATGAACACAGCAGGCCAAGCAGCATCTCAGGAGCACAAAAGCTGACGTTTCGGGCCTAGACCCTTCCTATTGTACCTTCTACAAACTGATGGAAGCAAACTTGATGCTGAGAATCCTCAGAGGCCACAGCAGATACCTGGCGACTTCAACTCACTACATGTCCCAAAGGGCCTCCACACTGTGCACCAGGCACCAACATCTCAGGACATGTTCTATCGGCAACAACCACATGCACCCCACATCTACAAACATTGCCTGATGACATGTGCCAGTCCCCTGGGGGGAATCTTCAAAAAAACATAAGAACACTGGCAGCAAAAGACATGTAAGAGTCACTCCAATATTTATATTGTATTCTAATGTACCAATGCAGTACCACAAAAAAGGTTTGCATTACAATATCATTTCATTTGTAACAATGTCAAAATTCAATTCTATCATCAAAACAGAGATTTCAGGCTAACCCTGTCTGTACAGTGAGATGACAAGGTGTAGAGCTGGATGAACACAGGAGGCCAAGCAGCATGAGGGGAGTAGGAAGGCTGACGTTTCGGGCCTAGACCCTTCCCATAACGTCTGCCTTCCTGCTCCTCTCATGCTGCTTGGCCTGCTGTGTTCATCCAGCTCTACACCTTGTTATATCAGATTCTCCAGCGTCTGCAGTTCCTACTATCCCTATCTGTACAGTGTTAGTTCCCATACTGGCTTATCTGCACCCATTCCAATCCCCTGCTGTGTTCTTTATCCTCTAACATCTATCACCTTCAAATTCCCTTTTAAATAAAGTGGCCACTTGTGGTGATGCATGGTCTATTCTAATAACCCTAAGCTTGAAAAAATTATTTGACCTCCTGTTCTAGCCAATGCCACAACAAACAGAGCCATCCTAAAGTATTGGGTGTCCCTGATTTACGAATGTCTGACTTACAAACACAATCTCCAAAAGGAATATTATTTAAAAAGCCCAGCTCATGGACAATGGTCCCTTTATACTGTCCTGCATTGTGTTCCCTGACTTGCAAACGCACTCGAGAACAGACATCAGTTACAACCCAGGGACTGTGTGTATCCTAAATAAAGCCCAACTATTGGGGCGGCATGGTGGCTCAGTGGTTAGCACTGCAGCCTCACAGCGCCAGGGACCCAGGTGCGATTCCCGCCTCGGGTAACTGTCTGTGTGGAGTTTGCACATTCTCCCCGTGTCTGCATGGGTTTCCTCCAGGTGCTCCGGTTTCCTCCCACAGCCCAAAGATGTGCAGGGTAGGTGGATCGGCCATGCTAAATTGCCCATAGTGTTCAGGGGTGTGTGGGTTATAGGGGGATGGGTCTGGGTGGGATTCTTCAAGGGGCGGTGTGGGCTTGTTGGGCCGAAGGGTGTTTCCACCCTGTAGCGAATCTAATCTGTTGCATGTTAAAGAGCTACAGAGGGTGTGGTTACTATTACATGCTCAGTGTTTACAACATAAAACTATTTTAAATTCAGAACAGCGCTAAATCAATGAAATATTTTTATTTCATTAATCCACATGATGACAGTGTTGCTGGTGAGGCAGCTTTTATTGCCCATCCCTAATTACCCAGAGGACAGTTAAGTGTCAACCACAACGCTGTGGGTCTGGAATCATATGTAGGCCACACCAGGTGAGGACAGTTTCCTTCCCTAAAGGACCAACCTGGTGGGTTTTTACAACAAACAACAATGGTTTCATGGTCATCATTAGGATCTTGATTCCAGATTTTGTGTAGAATTCAAATTCCATCATCTCCCATGATGAGATTCAAACACAGATCCCCAGGAGTTTACCTGTATTAATAGTCTAACAATAATACCACTAGGCCATCACGTCCTCAAGAAATACTAATAGTTAAATGGTCAAATTAAACAAAATGCAATGAAGCATTTATTATTTGCAGTAGATTGGTGATGAATGGAGGAAAGAGTAGAGATTATTTATGTTTCCATAATCCCGATTTAAAATATCTGAAATGGCAACTCTAAAACTTAATCAATCACCAACAGACTCTGTTTTAAAATCAGAAATGGAAATTTATCACACAAATTTGAATCAGACAAAAAATAGTTGCCTTTGAGTCTTCACTTGAGTCAAGTGAAAACTCGTATCCTGCCTGAAATTATATGAATATCTGTCTTTGTTTTCTGTCACTGGTGCATACTAGAAACAGAGTCTCACATGTCCAATCATTCATCTGAAACCAGTCTATAGAAAGAGCTGGGATTGAATTTGTACCAAAACAAACGTGGCCTTTAAGTAAAATATCCCAAAAGTATGTATGTAGCAATTTGTGCAACAACTTTGAGAAATTGGGTTACTTATTTTCATTCTCAGACTTTAGTTTTCTGAAAGATTACACAATGAATGGGTATATGTTTGAACTCACATTGGTACTTATGTCACCAATCCAATCAAATCACTCTCAGTGATATCAGTAATGCTTGGTGCAATATTTCATTTTTAAAATCCTCAATTGATTACATTGCATTCATGTTGTACATATTGAACTTGATTTGATTTGATTTATTATTGTCATATGTACCTCGGTGTAGTGAAAAGTTTTGTTTTGTGTACAGTACAGATAGATGATACCATACAAAGATCATAGGGTGATTGATCAGGCAGAGAGATACGCAGGATGTGTTGAAAGGACAAATGAGACATGATGCAAGAATCTTTTCAGGAGACGAAATTGACAATTTTCATAATCCATTTGAAAAGCAACATTTATCTGCATTTTCCCGAGATGTACTCACCTCTTCTGGTAAGATATTACTTTTGTTATCCCTTGCTTAAAAAAAATCTGTCTGATGTAGTTCTAACGTTTTCCCCAATATCTGATCCTTTGTTGCAGTCAATAACTTGTTAGGGTTCAATTTTCATTCCTATCATTATACTCAGAACTTCAAGTAAGTGGCTTTAAAACCGTTTTTATTCTGAATTAAAACAATCTTCTGACTTCTTCCTTAATAATTTGAATTCTCGTGCTTGCATGCTGCTGCATCGAGGTTGCTCTGGTGCCAGTACCAATGAGAAAGATGGCCTTCTAGCAACATCATTGCTGGAAACCCCTGTAACTTCTCATTGGCAATAGTATCTGCTCTATGAATAGGTGTCCATAACTGCTCAATGTATTCTGGATAGGGTCCTGTCATCAATAAAACACCTTTAGATTTGTGCTCTGTTCCTCTGCAAATGCAACCCTGCACCTCATTTGCCTTCTCTTTTATTAACTGCAGCTAAGCACTCCACTGACAGTTTCTTAGATTTATTGGCTATAACTCTGAGAATGCTCATGATTAGCATGCTGTGCCACTGTTCCATGTAACACATTACTTCTAGTGTTCTTTTACTAGTTACTTTACACTTATTTATGTGCAAATGATGTGATGATGCATTAAGATATAATTTACATGATCATATCACATCTATGAAAAAGTTTTCCAAGCACTAATTCATGCAACTAATGCTTCTTTAATAAAAGATAACAGAATCTGAATATTTAATTTATTCATGGCACGTGGGTTATCACTGGCAATGCTGAATTCCCCTCCTTGTGGTGAACTCCATTTGTGAACAGCCACAGTCTGTGTGATAAACATACTCCCAACAGGCTGTTAAGAAATGAATCATAGAATTTTACAGTGTGGAAGGAGGTCATTCAACCATTGTACCTGTACTGACTCCGAAACAGCTACCCAGCTAGTCCCATTCTCCAACCCTATCTTCTAACTCACCACTGTCCTCTGCAAACTTAACACTGCATGCAATAACTGCTTTTGTGCAAGAAAACAGCCCACTACCACCTCCTCCAGGTCAATTCGGTTTGGTAATAAATAGTGATGTAATCAAAAATGTCTGCATCTTGTGAACGAATAAAAACATTTAATTATGACTAACTTGCTTTTTAAAAGAAGACACATCGGAAGAGAATATGTTTCTATTTATACAGGCAGGATACCTCCCTCAGTCCTTTAACACATAGCAACCATGCACTCCTAACAGTGAAAGATATTTGCAACATAGCTAAGACAGGCAGACTTCCAACTCTCCTCTTCTGTAGTTTGATTCGGGTAGTAAAATTTGCATTGTTTTCTTTCTGTTTGTGTAAGACAGTCTTCTCACTATACTGGAAATCAATTCCACAAAACCCCATTGCAACTGGATGACCTTCAGGACTGATGGACATTGCTGGCAGCATGATTAATCAGAAAAATAAAACTATTTGATCAATTATCACTCTCCTAAGATGGTAAAGGAACTGATGTAGTAAATGTAGAAAGAATATTTTCTTATCTCTAGAATGGTGAGCAGTAGCAGATTTAAAACAGAAATGAAGAGAAATTACTTCTGCGTAAGCCTCATGAATCTGTGGAATTCACACTCCCAGGGTATGGTGGATGCTGGGACATTGGGTAAATTTAAGGAAGACGTAGGTAGATTTTTAATTAGTAATGAGTTAAAAGGTTAGGGAGAGTGTGCAGTAGAGTGAGGTTTAGGCTGAGATGAGATCAGCCATGTTTGGAATAAATAATGGAGCAGGCTCAAAGGGCTGAATGCCTTACACCTACTCCTAGTTCTTATGTTTGTTCCTTTATTACTTACATCCATTCCAAAACAAAAACTAGAATTAGGGCTTCAGATCAATTTAGCTATCACTAATTGCTAATATGCTCTACACTGGAAATGTTTGTTTATTTCAAAAATATGTTTTAATTAGCATCAATTCATATGCATCACTAACAAGTCAATTTCTCCACGTTACACAAAGTCATTAGAATATTGCACACACAACTATTATGTTGCTTTGTAATTCTCAAGTTATATGCATTTGTTCTTACATTTTTTCAGAAATAATGAGCAGTAAACATAAATTTGAAGCTTCAAAATAAACACGAATAAACTAAAATGTTGTCTCTGTACATCTGGAGGGTGTTTTGTGGAAGAGGGGCTCATTAATATGGGATCCTGCTGAAAATGGTTAAAACATTACATGAGCCTTGCCAACAAACCTAGCATTTATTATTCATCTCTGGTTAACTTAGGTAACTCTAGTTGGTAGGTTGCATTCTTTAATTGTTGTAAGAGGCCTGATGAAGGTGAATGCATCAATGCTTTGCAGTAAGGGGTTTCACTATTTTGACTCAGTGAACATGAAGTCATGGTGCTGTATGTCAATGATGTACAATTAAGAGGAGAAGCTGGAATTAATGGTGTTCCCATGTACCTGCTGCTCGAGACCAACTGGATAATGGATATTGGAAGTTTAGGAATGACTTTCAACAAAACCTCATCAAGTTGCTGTGGTGTATTCTGTGGATATTACACACACAAGAACATAAGAACACAAGAACGAGGAGTAGGCCATCTGGCCCCTTGAGCCTGCTCTACCATTCAATAAGATTTTGGCTGATCTTTTCATGGACTCAGCTCCACTTACCTATCCTTTCAACTTAATTCCCCCTTTACTTTTCCAAAAGTCTATCTATCTTTGCTCTAAAAAAAATTCAACAAGGTAGCCTCAACTTCTTCACTGGGCAGGGAATTCCATAGATTCACAACCCTTTGGATGATGAAGTTCCTCCTCAACTCTGTCTTAAATTTGCTTCCTCTTATTTTGATGCTATGCACTCAGTTCTTGTTTTGACCTGCTAGTGGGAATAACCACCCTGCTTCTATCTTATCTATTCCCTTCATAATTTTGTATGTTGCTATAAAATTCCCCCTCATTCTTCTAAATTCTGACGAGTATGGAACAGTCTACTCAACCTCTCCTCATAAGTCAACACTCTCAACTCCATGAAACCTGTTTGGTTCACTAAGGTCCATTAAGGAAGGAAATCTGCCACTCTTACCTGGTTTAGGTGACAGGTGACTCCAATCCCAAACAATGCGCTTGACTCTTAAACACCCACTGAAATGGCCTGGCAAGGAACTCAATTATTTAAGGACAATTAGAGATGGGCAACAAATGCCGACCTTGCCTGCAACACCAAAATCCCATGAAAAAATAAAGAGAGAAGTGAAACAACAGAGAACCTCAATCAACTCTAACATGTAGCTGACCGTATCGTCGAATAGAATTCCTACAATGTGGTAAGAGGCTATTCAGCCCATCAAGTCTGCAACTACATGCTGAAGAACATCTTATCCACCACCTTATTCCTGCATTTTCCATAGTTAACCCATCTAGCCTACACATTCCTGGCTACCATGGGCAATTTAGCATGGCCAATCCACCCAAACTGCACATTTTTGGACCACAGATGGAAACTGGAACGCCCAGAGGAAACTCACACCGATACAGAGAGAAAATGTAAACTCCACACAGACAGTCACCCAAGGCTAGAATTGAACCTGGGCCCCTGATCATGTGAACCAGCAACACTAACTACTGAGCTACTGTGTCACTTCAGCACATCTGTCCATTTCTTTGACTTTGTGATCTACTCTGGCTGCTAATACCCAATATATTACATGTGAAAATTCCATTATTATGGTCAGATCCCTGGACACCAAAATTCCTTGAAGCCTTTGGCATTCTTTGAAGCCTTCTCTAATTTTATATCTTTACTGCACTCTTGGCTCTTGGCCTCTGGTCTTTCATACATTCCATCATTCTATCCCAGCTACTAACACCATCATTCAGCGTCACACAAATCCTGCAAAATTTTAACCAGCTCACCACATCTCCTCCTTCTTTCAAATACCTCTCCAAATTCCCCTCACAGCCAAACTTTCTATAACTTTACAATTCCCTCTCATTATGGACCAGCCTTTATTACCTTCCCTATCCTCATATGTGCAATGCCTTGACATATTTCAAGCTGAAGTTTTGATGTAAATTGCTGCCTTTGTTGCTTACTTTCCAGATTTACTGTTTTCTTTTACAATGGCATGTTTAATGACCATGCTACTGACCCAGATGTAAAGCGAGATTAATAAAATTACAAATTGTACTTTATGGCATGACATACTGCAAAGCATTAATCAGCAAAGCTTGTAAGTACACAGAGTTCTAGGGCAAATATGCTAATAAAACTTCAGATTTCTTGCGCAGAAAATCACTGAAATTGTATTCTCACAAAGAAGCGTTCACTGTTAAATGAAACTGTGCTTTTTTCCAGTTTATAACCATGCCCAGATTGATTAATTCAGCTTGAAATTGGTAAAATGAGGATTTCATCCAAGTTCAAGTATACTCTGACTATGAAATAATGCTTAGAATTTATATGAATTGGGCTAAAAAAAATTACTTAATATTCTTATTTTCCAAACAATTTATTTAAATGATGGGTAGATAACATTAAACCAAAAAATAAGTTAGGTCTCTATTAGTCTATATAAATACAAGAAGTATTTATTACATAATAGATGTAGTTCAGATCAACTGCAGTGAATGACAACTGAAGGTTTCATCCAACAGCAGTGCCTGCCTTCAAATGTGACTGAATTATTATTAGACTGCTAACGGCAAGCTACTTGTAAACAAAACGTGTTTAACTGTTTAGGGGATACAAAGAGCTGAATTTTACCAAAATTCAGCCAAGTATTAATCTCAGGGACATTACCGAGGGTTTCTCTCCATGAACTCTTGGGAGTTTTCTGATGCCACTTCACCCTGCTCTCCTCATTTCATATACACCGCTCCTCCTTGCTGACGCACTCACGCTGTCACATGCTCACTGCTGTTCGAACCTTGCCAGATTTGTGCCACTGGCGCCATATTTAGAGCCCAATGTGCACCAGGTCAAACAGCCAGGAACAGCCCATGTGGTGGAATAGACTCAAGGGGCTGAATGGCTCCAGCTGTTTCTATGTATTCCTTGTCAGAGGGAGGGAAGCTAAAATGGAAAAGCCTCAGACTGCAGATTGGTGCCATGGGTGAATCTTCATTGGAAACACAAACTCACATTTTTAAATGTACTTTTTTTTTCATCACCACCTGTCTGATCAAGTGACATTGCAACTGCAGCTATAAGAATCAACCAAAGCATGCCACCTGTTTCTTAGTGCCATACCTTGTTAGCGGCCTTTTTAAAGCAGTAGTACACTTACCCAGCAGAGTATAACATCTTTCCCTTGGTCAACATTGGAGCATCATGTGTCAGACACCCTTCCATCAGCTGAAACATTAGCTTTGTTTGAGCATCAGCAAAAGCAAAGAAGCAATAAAAAGCTACACTATACAGGGGCTGCTGGCCTTCCAAACAACAACAGCCCAACTCACAGTCAATGAACGATCACTGCAACCAGTTCTCATCTCAGCCCGGTCATCACTGAGTCTTGTGGAGGTAATGCTGTGCCATTCCATCATGCTGAAAGTGATGTTCTTCCTGCTCAATGTCCTCATCTTCTTCTATTCAGGACCCATCCAAATGTCTTTTAAATGCTGTAACTGCACCAGCATCAACTATTTCCTCTGGCATGAATACTGTAGGAGATTGTAAATCCAGTTGGATTGCTGAAATCTTGCTCTACACCCTACACCTCATCATGCAAGAAAGACTACATGTCATGTTGACAAAAGTGATAGAAAATCAGGTCTGTCTCCCTGTGCAGCCTCTGAGATCTTGGATGGTCTTAGCGAAAAGTTGCCCACAGCTGCCACTTCTAAGGTGCTCTGGGAGTACCTCATCTTCACACAGACGGCCATCGTTAATCTACAGTGGTCAAGTTCAAAATTGTTGTGGCCAGGATTTGTCTCCAACACAACTGGACACTGTATGCACTTCACGCGCAGGATTCTATGATTACAGGCATCTTCAGCCTAAGGCAGCATTTGACTGAGTGCAGCACCAATAAGCTCTGGCAAAACAGCAATCAACAAGTATCAGGGGTAAAATTCTCTGCTGGTTGGAGTGTACCTGACACATAGAAAGATGGTTGTAGTTGTTGAAAGTCACCCATCTCAGCTTTAGAACATCTCTGCAGGAGTTCCTCAGGGTAGTGCCTTCAACCCAACCTTTTTCAGCTGCTTCATCCATGACCTTCCCTCCACCTTAAGGTCAGAAATGGGGACGTTTGCCGATGATTGTACAATGCTCAGTACCATTCGTGACTCTCCAGGCACTGAAGCAATCCGTGTTCAAATGCAACAAGCTTTGGGCAATATCCAGGCTTGGGCTCACAAGTAGCAAGTAATATTCACATCGCACAAATGCCAGGCAATGACCATCGCCAATAAGAGACAATCCACCCACCATCCCTTGACATTAATGGTGTTACCATCACTGCATCTCCCACAGTTAACATCATTGAGGTGATCATTGACCAGAAGTTTAACTGGACTAGCCATGTTCAAACCTTCAGTGGAAAATCAGACTTACATTTTTCAATGTTGAGAATTCCATTTCTCCAATCTCTCTTTATTTTCCCACCTGAATCATCATTGTCCTCCCCATTCAGGACCTGAATGAAAAGTTCATGGAATTGAATTGAACTGAATTAGCTTTATTGTCACATGTATTCAAATGAGTACAGTCACCACTTACAGTGCCAGGAAAATTCAGGGGAATTATGCCCATGGTTTTATTGATGAATCCCGGATCAATGTCAAATGATGTTTTCATTGTGCCATCTACTGTAGGAAATTGTGCAAATCTATTCTTCATTAATTACATAGAAATATTTAAACATTACAAACCGAAATGGGCTACTGATCCAGCCAGTCCATACCAGTATTTGTCCTTCCCACCAGTTAGTCATAAGTTCATTTACCACCCACTCCCCCAGTTCCTAAATCTGTTTAAATCCTATTTTTCCTCACAGCTAAATAGCTCCAAGTGTCCAAGAGGGGGTAATTACTACAACATTGAATTAAGTAAATTCCTGATCCCAGTCAAGAAAACACTTAGCATATAATCAATCCCAAACAGCTCTAACTCATAGCCACTGTGTCAAGTGGAAGACACTCAGCATCCACCTTCAGTAAAGACCCATACAACACCGTTCATGTGCAGGGTAAAGAGCTGCTATAATTTTCTTTAGTCTTTCAAGGGACATGGGTATCAATGACAAGGCCAGCATTTGCAGCCCATTCCTAATTAGCTTTGAACAAATAGCTTGCTCGGCCATCACACTGAGAGGTTAAAGTCGCAAACATATTGTTGTCAATAGGAGCCACATGTAGTTCTGATTGGCTAAAATAGGCAGCTTTCCTTCGCTAAAGGATGTCAGTGAACCAAATGATTTTTGTCAAAAATTAATGATGGCTTACATACAAAATATCTGTAATCAGACGATTGTCAATGATTCCCTTGCCCGTCAAGAATCTATCAAATAAAATAAAGAACTGTGGATGCTGGAGATCTTTAAAAAAAAACAGAAATTGCTGGAGAAACTCAGCAGGTCTGGCAGCATCTGTGAAGAGAGAAATAAAGTTAATAGATTAGATTTAGATTGGATTAGATTCCCTACAGTGTGGAAACAGGCCCTTCGGCCCAACAAGTTCACACCACCCCTTGAAGCATCCCACCCAGACTCATCCCCCTATAACCCAAACACCCCTGAGCACTACGGGCAATTTAGCATGGCCGATCCAGCTAGCCTGCACACCTTTGGACCGTGGGAGGAAACCAGAGCAGCCGGAGGAAACCCACGCAAGCACGGGGAGAATGTGCAAACTCCACACAGACAGTCACCCGAGGCTGGAATCGAGCCCGGGTTCCCTGGTGCTGTGAGGCTGCAGTGCTAACCACTGAGCCACCGTGTTTGGATTCAAAGCCCTTTTTTCACTGGACTTGAAAAGCTAACACTGTTCACCTCGCCACAGATGCTGCCAGACCAGCTGAGTTTCTCCAGCAATTTGTGCTCTTGATTTTGAAGGTGGCGGTAAAGGGTTGTTTTTCAGACTGGTGGTCTGTGACCAACAGTTTGCCATAAGGTTCAGTGCTGGGACCATTGCTTTTTGTAATTTATATAAATGATTTGGATGTAGACATAGGAGGTATGGTTAGTAAGTTTGCAGATAACAACAAAATTGGAGGAACATTCAAAAGCGAAGAAGGTTACTTCAGAGTACAACGGGGTTTTGATCATTTAGAACAATGGGGCAAGGTGTGGCAGATGGAGTTTAATTTAGATAAATGTGAGCTGCTGCATTTTGGAAAGGCAAATCAGGGCAGGAATTATACACATAATGGTAAGGCCCTGGGGAGTGTTGCTAAACGAAGAGATCTTGGAGTGCAGGTTGAAAGTTCCTTGAAAGTGGAGTCACAGGTAGATAGGATAATGAAGCAAGCATCTGCTATGCTTGCCTTTATTGGTTAGTGCTTTGAGTACTGGAGTTAGCTGTACAGGACATTGGTTAGGCCACTATTAGAATACTGCATGCAGTTCTGGTCTCCCTGCTTTAGGAAGGATTTTGTGAAACTTGAAAGTGTTCAGAAAAGATATACGTGGATTACACAGATTTAAAAGGATGTTAGATAACAAAGTGTGAAGCCGGATGAACACAACAGGCCAAGCAGCACCCCAGGAGCACAAAAGCTGACGCCTCAGGCCCAGGCCCTTCATCAGAGACTCTCTGATGAAGGATCTGCGTCTGAGGCATCAGCTTTTGTGCTCCTGGGGTACAGTTTGGCCTGCTGTGTTCATCTGGCTTCACACTTTGTTATCTTGGATTCTCCAGCATCTGCAGTTCCCATTATCTTTAAAAGGATGTTGCCGGGTTGGAGGGTTTGAGCTAAAGGGAGAGGCTGAATAGGCTGGGGCTATTTTCCCTGGAGTGCCAGAGGCTAAGGAGTGACCTTATAGAGGTTTATAAAATCATGAGAGGCATGGATAGGGTAAATAGATTAGGTATTTTCACCAGGGTAGGGGGTCCAAAACTAGAGGGCATTGGTTTAACGGGAGAGGGGAAATATTTAAAAGGGACCCAATAGATAACCTTTTCACGCAGAGGGTAGTGCAAGTACAGAATAAATAGCCAGAGGAAGTAGTGGAGACCGGTACAATTTCAACATTTAATAGGCATCTGGATGGATATATGAATAGAAGACTTTAGAGGGATATGGGCCAAATCCTGGAAAATGCGGGTAGATTTAATTAGGAATCTGGTTGGCACGGATGAGTTGGACAGAAGGGTTGTTTCCGTGTTGTATGACAATATGACACTATGACTGACAGAGGCATGTGGCATTTGGTTTAACCCTTAATGAGATGCTGAGAGACTATGTGGTATGTGTGATTAATGATGTAACCATTCAAAAGTGCCTACTAGCTGAAGCCCAACTGGACTTCAAACAGGCACCATAACTAACTTAAGATAACAAAGTGTGAAGCTGGATGAACACAGCATGCCAAGCAGCATCTCAGGAGCCCAAAAGCTGACGTTTCGGGCCTAGACCCTTCATCAGAGTGCTTTTGTGCTCCTGAGATGCTGCTTGGCCTGCAGTGTTCATCCAGCTTCACACTTTGTTATCTTGGATTCTCCAGCATCTGCAGTTCCCATTATCACCATAACTAGCTTTATCATTGGAAATGCAGCAAGTGGGGCAGTGAGTTGCAGGGTATTCTGATGGATGTGGACACCCTTGCCAGTCCAACTGAGTTTGGGGTACACCACTTGGGTGAAGGTAATTACATATTCAGGACATATCCTGAACAGAGGGACCCTCGGTCAAAACAAAGCCAAGCCTCAGCCATACGGTTAAAATTTCCTTCAGGGCCCAGGCACGAAGGCCATTGTATTTGCTGCTGGTCTGCAGACTCGGGGCAGCAAAACCGTCTCACTAGAACTAAATTAAGTGAGAGAGCTCATAGGATATTATCCAGGTGAATACATACCCTGGAAAACTCATCTGCATCTGGCTTGGAACAGTTAAATTGCTTGGCAACATCCGAATCAGAACCATCAAAACAAATATCTGATCAAATTGTCACCCAGCTCTAATGGAGCTCAATATTGTGCGACTGTTGGAGTGATTGCAAAACTGGTCTTTAACAAAATTGACAGTGGACTTCAATCCTTAAGTTTATGGAAGAAATAGACTTAGAACCTTTAAAGATTAAGGGAGCAACTTCAGTTCCAGTCTCTCATGAGTCACCACTGATTGCAGTAAGAGGCTCAGGCCCAAGCTAGATGGGGTGACATTGGTTGAGAAAGATTCACCATGATAGGCTCAATATTTTTTGGTTAGAAAATGGCTGCCTGAATGATGTTCTATTTAAATACGCCAACCATTCCAGGAAGTTCTAGGGACTATGAAAGGATCCAAGACCACCTTCTAAATTGACCAGGACATAATTCCACAATTCTGCAAGGCCTGCTTTTGTGGGCAAAAGTAGAGGAGGAAATCACAAGCCTAGAAAAGGAAGAAATCATTAAACCAGTCTAGTGTGCAGAATGAGGGGCACTGGTCATACCAATTGTAAAGCCCAAAGGATCGGTTCACTTTTGTGGGGACTTTAAACAAATGGTAAATTGCTTGTCATAGCAATCCCCAATCCCTTGTACACAGGTCCTTCATGAAGCTAGATATGAGCAATGTGTACTTACAATTATGTTTAGATAAGGATTCCCAGAAGTATGCTACAATTAATATTTGTAAGAGACAGGGGATGGGCTCTCCCTCTCTGCCAATTATAGAAATTCACCAAAGGTCCTCAGGCAGCACCTTTCAAATCCACAACCACTTTCATCTAAAAGGACAAGGGCATCAGATATATGGGAACACCACCAAATCACTCACAATCCTGACTTGGAAATATATCGCCGTTCTTCACTGTCGCTGGGTCAAAATCCTGGAATTCCCTCCCTAATGGCATTGTGGGTCAACACATTGCAGGTGGACTGCAGCGGTTCAAGAAGGCAGCTCGCCACCACCTTCTTGAGGGCAACTAGAGATGGGCAAGAAATGCTGGCTCAGCCAGCAACACCCATATCCCACAAAATGAATAGAAAAATATATCTTGGAATCTGAAATAGATATGGTGAATGTTGCCACCTCGATGTCTTTACCACCTGAAGAGGAGAATGAATTTCTTATGTGATGCAAGAAGAGAGTTACTGTGTGTTACACATCGCCCTCATCCGAGGCAGAGTTGGAGTAACCTGACCTGGTGCTAAAACACCCCAAAAGAAGATACTAAGAGAAAGAACCAGCCTATGTCTTCAGACTCAGAGGGGAAGGGATGGAATGGTTGTAACAAGGCCAGCTGGGTGGAACTCACATAATATGACATCCCTCGTTGGGATTATTAATCTGGGCCAATCAGGGAGCCCTGGCTGACAGATATAAGCAGGAGTGTCAGAGTTTCTGTTCACTCTGACAGCTAGCTCGGAGGGAGCTGGATCTGTGTCAAGGACGGTGAGGGTGAGGGTGAGGGTGAGGGTGAGGGTGAGGGTGAGGGTGAGGGTGAGGGTGAGGGTGAGGGTGAGGGTGAGGGTGAGGGTGAGGGTGAGGGTGAGGGTGAGGGTGAGGGTGAGGCTTTGTGGAGTTATGTCAGTCTGGACTCACACACGAGAGGAAATATCCTTTCCATGTCCACCTTGTGAAGAGTTTTCAGGATCTCAAAACCTCCAATCAAGTCACTCCTCACTCTCCTAAACTCCAGTGGTAACAATTCCAGTTCGTCCAACATTTCATTGTAAGACAACACACTCTTTTCAGCTATCAATGAAGTAAACCTCCTCTAAATGGCATCCAAACTATTTACATCCTTCCTTAATATCACAGAGACATGGTTGCAGGGAGTTCAGGACTGGCAGTTAAACATCTAAGGATTCACAACTTATCAAAAAGACAGGGAGGTGGGCAGAGGGGGTGGGGTTGCCTTGTAAGTTAAGAATGAAATTAAATCTATGGCACTGAATGACATAGGGTCAGAGGATGTGGAGCCTGTGTGGGTGGAGTTGAGGAACCACAAAGGCAAAAAAACCATAATGGCAGTTACGTACAGACCTCTTAACAGTGGTCAGGACCAGGGGTGCAAGATGCACCAGGAAATAGATAGGACATGTCAGAAAGGCAAGGTCATGGTGATCATGGGGGACTTCAATATGCAGGTGGACTGGGTGAATAATGTTGCCGGTGGATCCAAAGAAAGGGAATTCATGGAATGTTTACAGGATGGCTTTTTGGAACAGTTTGTGATGGAGCCCACAAGGGAGCAGGCTATTCTGGACTTAGTGCTATGTAATGAGAGTGACTTTATAAAAGATCTTAAAGTAAGGGAACACTTAGGAGGCAGCAATTATAATATGGTAGAGTTCAGTCTGCAGTTTGAAAGAGAGAAGGCAAAATCGGACGTAATGGTGTTACAGTTAAATAAGGGTAATTACAGGGGCATGGGAGAGGAATTGATGAAAATCGACTGGAAGCAGAGCCGAGCGGGGAGGACAATAGAGCAACAATGGCAGGAGTTTCTGGGTGTAATTGAAGACACAGTACAGAGGTTCATCCCAAAGAAAAGAAAGATTATTCAGGGTGGGATTAGACAGCCATGGCTGACAAAGGAAGTCAGGAAATGTATCAAAGAAAAAGAGACAGCCTATAAAGTGGCCAAGAGCACTGGGAAATCAAAAGATTGGGAAGGCTACAAAAACAAACATAGGATAACAAAGACAGAAGTAAGGAAGGAGAGGATCAAATATGAAGGTAGGCTAGCTAGTAATATTAGAAATAATAGTAAAAGTTTCTTTCAATACATAAAAAACAAATGAGAGGCAAAAGTAGACATTGGGCCGTTCCAAATTGATGCTGGAAGGCTAGTGATGGGAGATAGGGAAATAGCTGAAGAACTTAATAAGTACTTTGCGTTAGTCTTCACAGTATCCCAACAATTAAGGAGAGTCAGGGGGTAGAGTTGAGTATTTTTAGGCATTACGAAAGAGAAACCTGCTAGAAAAGCTAAAAGGTCTAAAAATTGATAAATCTCCTGGCCCCGATGGACTACATCCTAGAGTTCTGAGGGAGGTGGCTGAGGAAATAGCAGAGGCTTTGGTTGTGATCTTTCAAAAGTCACTGGAGTCTGGGAAAGTCCCAGATGATTGGAAAATTGCTGTTGTAACCCCCTTGTTTAAGAAAGGATCATGGCAAAAGATAGAAAATTATAAGCCGATTAGCCTAACCTCAATTGTTGGTAAAATTCTAGAATCAATTGTTAAGGATGAGATTTCTAAATTCCTGGAAGTTCAGGGTCAGACTAGAACAAGTCAGCATGGATTTAGTAAGGGGAGGTCGTGCCTGACAAACCTGTTAGAATTCTTAGAAGAGGTAACAAGTAGGTTAGAACAGGGAAACCCAGTGGGTGTTATCTATCTAGACTTCCAAAAGGCCTTTGATAAGGTGCCTCACAGGAGGCTGCTGAGTAAGGTGAGGGCCCATGGTGCTCGAGGTGAACTACTGGCCTGGATTGAGGATTGGCTTTCTGACAGAAGGCGGAGAATTGGGAAAATGTCTCTTTTTCGGAATGGCAATGGGTGACAAGTGGTGTCCCACAGGGTTCAGTGTTGGGGCCGCAGCTGTTCACTTTATACATTAATGATCAGGATGAAGGGACTGGGGGCATTCTAGCAAAGTTCGCCAATAATATGAAGATAGGTGGACAGGTAGGTAGTACAGAGGAGGTGGGGAGGCTGCAGAAAGATTTAGACAGTTTAGGAGAATGGTCCAGGAAATGGCTGACGAAATTCAACGTGAGCAAATGCGAGGTTTTGCACTTTGGCAAAAAAGAATACAGGCATGGACTATTTTCTAAACAGTGAGAAAATTCGTAAAGCAGAAGTACAAAGGGGTCCGGGAGTGTTGGTTCAGGATTCTCTAAAAGTTAACTTGCAGGTAGAGTCTGTGATTAAGAAAGCGAATGTAATGTTGTCGTTTATCTCAAGAGGGTTGGAAAATAAAAGCAGTGATGTGCTTATGAGACTTTATAAAGCTTGAGTTAGGCCGCATTTAGAATACTGTGTCCAATTTTGGGCCCCACACCTCAGGAAGGACATACTGGCGCAGGAGCGTGTCCAGCGGAGATTCACACGGATGATCCCTGGAATGGTAGGTTTAATGTGCAATGAACGGCTAAGGATCCTGGGATTGTACTCATTAGAGTTTAGAAGGTTGAGGGGATATCTAATAGAAACTGACAAGACAATGTACGGCTTAGAAAGGGTGGATGCTGGGAAGTTGTTTCCGTTAGGCGGGGAGACTAGGACCCGTGGGCACAGCCTTAGAATTAGAGGGGCTAAGTTTAAAACTGAAATGAGGAGACATTTCTTCAGCCAGAGAGTGGTGGGCCTGTGGAACTCATTGCCATGGAGCGCAGTGGAGGCCGGGACGTTAAATGCCTTCAAGGCAGAGATCGATAAATTCTTGATCTCACAAGGAATCAAGGGCAACGGGGAGAGTGCAGGGAAGTGGAGATGAAATGCCCATCAGCCATGATTTAAATGGTGGAGTGGACTTGATTGGCCGAATGGCCTTACTTCCACTCCTATGTCTTTTGGTCTTATGGTCTTATATAAGGAGAACAAAACTGTGCATAATATTTGAGGAATGGCTTCACTGATGCCCTGAAGAACTGAAGCATCCTTCAATTTCCATCATAATGGAGAAATCCATTCCATTTGCCAACATAATTATTTACTTTAATTTGTTAATCATGCACTAAAACACCTAGATCCCTCTGAACTTTGAAATTCTGCAGTCATATACCAGTTAAATAATAAATACTCTCTTATTCTTTCTTTCAAAGTGAACTATTTGACATTTTACTCCATCTGCCAGATTTTAGCCCACTCACTCAACAATTGGAAGGCAATGGCCTAATTATATTATTGTTGGAGTGTTAATCCAGACACCCAGGAAATGTTCTGGAGATTCAGGTTCAAATCCCACATCGGCAGATGGTGGAATTTGAATGCAATAAAAACCTGGAATTAAGTGTCTAATGATGATTATGTATCTGTTGCCAATTGTTGGAAAAGACCATCCGGTTCACTAATCCCCTTTAGGGGAGGAAACTGCTCTCCTAAACTGGTCTGGCCTACATGTGACTTGAGCTCCACAGCAATGTGGTTGATTTTTAGCTACCCTCAGAGTAATTAGGGATGGGCAACAAACACTGGCCAATGAATGAATACAAAAAAAAATCCATCTGTCAACACCATGTGCTCTCTTCACTGCATTTCTGTCTTTGGATCACCTGCACCTTTAGCCACTAAGCCTTCAATCCCCTCATTGATGTATATTGCAGAAGGCTGAGTACCCAGCACAGATCTCGGCAGAATTCACCACATCACATTGTGCCAATCAGACAAAAAAACCTTTATGTGTATTCTGTCTTCCATTAGCCAGCCAATCTTCTACTCATGCTGCCCTTTAGACCTTGTGCTTACTGAGATAAAGAGGAATTTCTTCAGCCAGAGGGTGGTGAATCTGTGGAACTCATTGTCTCAGAGGGCTGTGGAGGCCAAGTCATTGAATGTATTTAAGACAGAGACAGATAGGCTCTTGCTTGGTCAGGGGATTAAAGGTTACAGGGAGAAGGCAGGAGAATGGGGATGAGAAACATATCAGCCATGATGGAATGGTAGAGTAGACTCAATGGACCGATAAGCCTAATTCTGCTCTTATATCTTACAGTCTTGTGCACAAAAACTTTTAATGCAGCATCACATCAGCATAGCCCTGAACAACTGAAGCATGACATCCTTACCTTGACGTTCAATTCCTCTCATAATGGAGAAGAATATTCCATTAGCCTTCTTAATTACTTGCTGTAACTGCCCACTAACATTTTGTTTCCTTTGCACTAAATCTAAGTAAAGCAGGTGTCCAGGCCTTCCCTTTTTCACAGCACATGTTACTCCTTCAAAAAGCTCCAACAAATTAGTTAATATGATTTCCCTTGTACAAAAGTATGCTGACTCTTCCCTACTGAGATTTTTTCCAAGTGACACTCAATAACTTCCTTCATGACTATACATAATATCTTCCTGTATCGGATGGGCTGAAGGGCTAAACTTACTGATGATATCGGACAGCTTCATGACCTTGAACGAGTCCTGTGAGCATTCCTGTATGTGCTGAAGACAGCCCAATCAATGTGTTTTTCTGTAAGTGATTTTTTTCTGTGCCTTGCTGTTTCTTACACTGTATAAGAGAGAGAGTTTTGTTCCAAGTCATTGGACTTAACCTCAAACCTGAATCGTGAACAGTGTCAGGAACAACCCTAAGCCTCTAGACCAGCCATTGATTGAGGAGACCCTGATGGATAGAAGGGCATGAGATTTGTTGCTTTTTCTCTTTTCTCTTCCATTGTTCATTGCCACTATCATCATTATTACCGCTTAATAAACATTCATATACAAGCAACCTGCTTATATATGTTGAGCCTTTGGTTAATTATATTTAACCAAATCCAAAAGAGCCACTTGGATACACACTGTGATCCAGGACAGTTCCTCATGACAAACGTTAAGCTAATGAGTCCATAATTTCCTCTGTGCTGTCCCCTTTCTTGATGAGAGGGGTTAGCTGCATGACTCTGTGCTGTTAGATGCTGAACCACCTGGAAATAAATGGGATGAAACTCCTCCAATTGATCATTCTCTGGCTTGTGTAGTTTTATCAATAACACTCTTAACATTGGAATCTAACACAATGATCTGTGTGTCTTTGTTGTGATCTGCCTGTAGCGCTTGTAAAACAAAACTTTTCACTGTACTTAGGTACACATGATAACAATAAATCAAATCAAATCAAATCAATTAAAAAGGTACAGAATTGTTTAATTTTCCTGGGGCTGATTTTCAAAGAAAAGCTCAGTGAAGCAGGTTTTGTTTCTATTTAACAACAGATATGAAAGTTTTTTCTTGTTCTTCCATAAAAAGAGCAGTTTAAACTTTTACAGAAACTTATACAATAATAAGAATGCAGCATCAAAATTTTCATATAATGGCTATGAAACAGCACCCTCTGCTGACCTATTTGAGAAGGTGAACCATTCTCAGCTCAGAATCTCAATTTTCTATTATTATTTCAGAAATAATATGCTGAAAGAGATGTAGGCATACACAGCATGCAAACAAATTTTGTATACTTTTTAAAACTTCGAAAAATGTTGTTCAAGCCTTTTTAAGCTTGATAAATTCAACTTCATCATCAAAAGCACATAAAATGTCAGATTGTTTTGGCTGGTGATTGTTTTTATAAATAAAATTTCAAACCCAAAAGGCTTTTAAGCTACCAATGCGTATGTTACACAGCATGTTATAAAGTGCTCATAGGAACATAAGAAGCAAGAGCAAAACCAGGCAATGCAATCCTACTGAAACAATGAAGGTTTTTGTAATCTTACAAAAAAAACACTAAAATAAAAATCTCAGGTGGCAAAATTATTCACTCATTACAAATGATGGATTTAGTAATTTAAAAGATCAGTTTTGAAACTTGGGAATTTCAGAGATTATTAACCCAACTCATTTACCTTTTTTTTACACCAACAGATGTCAAATAACCCCTCCTACCCTGACCCCCATTCCTCCTATCCTTTCTTCACAGTGTGGAGGAAACTGAGAGGAGGTACAATTGAGATGTGACATATTATAGAGGAATAAATGGATAGGCAGGAACAAACCTTTCTCCTTGATGGAGGGATCAATGACCAGGAGGCATGGATTTATGGTACAGTGCAGAAGGTCTGTAGGAGGAAAGCTCCACTCACTGGAGCTTAAAAGAGTGACGGGTGATCTCAACGAAACATACGAGATTGTTAAGGCACTTCACAGTGTGAACACTGAGAGGACATTTCCTGTCACAGCAAAGTCTAAGACCACAGGGCATAGTCTCAGAATAAAGGGGTACCAATTTAAGACTGAGATGAGAGGGATTTTGTTTTCTCTCAGAGGATTGTTAGTCTTTGGAATTCCTTGCCACATAGAGCAGTTTGTATTTAAGACTGAGATGGATAGATTTTTGATCAGTCAGGGAATCAAAGATTGCAGGGAAAAGGACAGGAACGTGGATGTGAGGTATGTCAATAATCCTATTGAGCGGTGGAGATGGGGCCGAATGACTTACTTCTGTTCCTATTTCTTATGGCCTAAAAACATTCTCACCCAGCGGGCAGTGGGACTCTGGGAACTCTTTGTATGTAAGAGTTGTAGACGTAGAAAGCCACGTAACATTTAAGTATTGATGTGTGTGTTTGTAATGCCAGATCTTACAAGGCAATTTGCCAAGTGATGGAAAATGCGATGAGAACAGTTACGTGGTTGTTTTTGACTGGCCCAGACTCGGCAGGCTGAATGGCCTATTTCTGCGCTGCAGACCTCTATGAATCTGTGACTCTACCTCAGCAAATACATTTTATAAACCTGTATATATGATGGAAAAAATGTCACTGTTTGAAAGTCACAATAGCAATAGCTGAAATGGTAATTTTTCTTTTGGATAATCATCCAGTTATAATCCTTAAGTGTAAAACTGCACCACTTCAGCAGTTTGATAGACTTCATGTCAACCTAATTGTTACTTTACTTCTGTGAATGAATTGCACTAATTGTGAGCAAATTATCTATTTCTTAATCAAGACTACTTTTTAAAACAAGCTTAATGTCGCAACTGAAAGTACCTGTTATACAAATTGATGGCATTACTTCAAAGGCCTCTAAGTCTCCTCAATATTTTGAAATCAGATTACATAGTGTCCTGGGAATGTCTCCCTGTCAGGACAATGTATCACCACTGAGTCCCTTAGGACCACAAACCAATGTCAATTAATGTGAAGACAGACAAGGTAATTCTCTTCAATCTTCCTTGTTTAGGCACTTTAAATATAAAAGTTACCATGATCTTATCAGACCATAGCGCTGCTCTCTCACTAAAAAGAGCAACTCATGGAGGATTAACCGGAAAGTCACCATGCCTCAGGTGAGGGGAGAAGTTGAGAAGGAGAGTCCTTCATGGTTACTTCAGGCTGTATGGGAATTGAACACATGCTGTTATGGAATCATACAGCATGGAAACGCACCCTTCGGCCCAACTTGTCCACTGAACTCTGAAGAAGAGTTATCTAGAGTCAAAACATTAGCTTGCTCTTTATCCATAGATGGTGCTTTATCCACTGTGATTTCCAACATTTTATGTTTCCTAATTGATCTGGTCTAATTTGCCTGCTTTTAGCCCATATTGCTCTAAATATTGCCTATCCATGAATCTGCATGTTACTGCTTAGTTTTGTTGTAATTCTCTTTCAGTGTAGCGTAGATTATTTCAGTTCTCATAGAGGAGACTGCATGGGCAGCCATGTAACAGAATGCGATGATTGTATCTCTATTTAAATGCAGTGCCGCTTTAACAAATGTTATGTACAGACACTGCAGTGTTCTCTGTGTCCATGCAAAAGATGCAGAGAATAAGTTCAATGACACACACACACACACACACACACACACACACACACACACAGACCCAAACACACATACATAAACATAAACATGGACATACAAAGACATAAAAATAGACACAAACACATATGTACACACACAACACAGACACACAAAACAGAAAACAGACACATACAAAAACAGACAAATACAAAAACACACATACATAGACATATTAAGATACAAAAACTGACACACACACATATGTCGACACACACAGACACACACATATACACACATATACTTACACACAACACAGACACACATACACATACATGCACATGTATGTATGAATATTTTAGGGAGCACTGAGACTGCAGATCCAGTTTTGCCATAATTGAGGAAATCAATTCACCAAAAAAATTGCTATAACCCCCACAGGAGCTATGAATACTTGTAAAAATTCACTCCTTGGTTGAATCAAGTACCACTATATCCATCCTCATTACCCTGTAATGTGGTCCAAATTTGTTGTAATTATATGCTTTCATATCTTCCTGTCTCCTGGCCTATAGGCTTTCTGCTATTGGATCCTGCCTTACTCAGGAAATTCCAACTACAAATTGCTTCTTTTCCAGGTTCAACATCTCGAGTAAATACCAGGGAGATTAACTTTCTGTCATACAGGAACCAAGGATCATTCATGGAAATAGTCATTGGTCAAAGGTTTCCTTAGATAGAAAAGTAAAGGGCTGGTATATTGAGCAGAATCAAGTGATCAGTCTGCTGAAGGATACATCTAGGCACTGAGGCCTGGATCCCACAGATCCAATTTGCTCATTTATTTTAAACTCAGTTCCTCCTTATTTTGGCAGCGTACCTGGACTTTGGACCAGTTTGTGCCTTAATGCTGCCCTGTCTTCAGACTTACAGCAAGAATGGGCCCGATGACTTTCAGCCTCATCTTACTAGAGATTTACAATTCAGTCTTGTGCCCTTTCATTGCACATCTGCTGAAGAACTTCACAAATTTCATAGCATCGTCACTAGTTTTGTCATGCAAATAATAATATTTGTTTTGATTGCCCTGTCATATTCAGTTAGCGACACCTGCTTAATAATTCAGTCCAGTGTTGCATCCCAGTTCATCCTGTGGAGAGAGCCCAAGTGCCAGTTCAAACTCATCACTCGATGCTGAAAATCTACTTCAACACGAGACAGAAAGATCATCACCACGATGCCCTCTGCTGATGAACAGTATGGTGACACAATAATAGACATATTTAATTTTATTCATCTTGCCAAACTTATAAATCTTTATTTAACAGATATTCCTTTGTGCCAATGTTGAATATTCAACATATTGAAAATTTTTGATGTAAGTAATTTTTTTTTATTGTTAGGAATCTCCAACATTCACTGTAATGGCCTGAATAATGAGCACTTGTAGGTTTCATCATTCTGTGAGAGGGTATTTTAACAGTAGCTACAGTGGATACATTTGCAAAACGATTGTTTCATTCACAATGCACCCAGCCTGAAACATTGCAGTGAAAAGGTTTATTCTGGGCAATAGGGACAAGTCACCTTTGAAAGATATTACAATATTTTTGGTTTCAAATATAAAATTATAGAAATGAACAGATTTTTAAAATGTCAAGTATATTGATATTGCAATTTCTAAAATCTCTCACAAGTCAGTTTGGAGATGGGACAGAAATACTAAACCACATAAATGTAATGGATTTTGTAAATTTGAAGTAAATTTTTGGAGAAAACAGTAGGTTAACCAGTGAAAAGTAGCAACTTAACATTATCAAAACTTACGAGTTTAAAAGAAGAAAATCTAAAGATACGTTTGCAGCCCTATACTCAAATAGTAAACATTCAGTAAGGATGAGCTTGAAAACACTGGAAGAATTTTCATTTATATAAATAACAGGACAAAGTAGCTCACTTGATTGGTTCCACATCCTCAAATACTTACTCCCTCCACCCCCGACACTCAGTAGCAGCAGTATGTCCTAACTACAACATGGCTCTGTGAAGGGCAGGTCATGTCTGATAAATTTAATAGAATTCTTTGAGGTGACACAGGCAGTGAATGAAAGTAGTACTGTGAATGAACTTTCAGAAAACATTCAATACAGTGCCACATGACAGTTGGTTAGCAAATTAGAAATGTTTGGAATTCATGGGTCCTCGGCAGCATGGATTGAAATGTGGCTAAAAGACAGGAAACAGACGGTGAGTACAGTGGGACATTTCTCAGACTAGAGACAAGCTCAGCGTGGTGTTCCTCGGGATTGGTATTGGAGCCCTTGCTTCTTCTGATTTAGATAAAAGACGCAATGATGGGTGTTGAGAGCAAAATTTCTAAATTAATAGATGATGCTGAGCTAGGGAGAATAGTGAATTGTGAGGATGATGCTAAGTGACTTCAGAGGGACATTGACAAATTGGCCGAATTGGAAGACACCTGGTAGATGAATTGTTCTTCTGTTCATAAGTTCATAAGATATAGGGGCAGAAATTGGCTATTCAGCCCATTGAAATCTGCTCTGCTATTCAATCATGATGATATGCTCCTCACCTCCATTTTCCTGGCTTCTCCCCATAACCCTTCAACCCATTGACAATAAAAAATCTGTCTAACTTTTCCTTAAATTTACTCATTCTCCCAGCATCCACTGCACTTTGGGATAGTGAATTCCACACATTCACAACCCTTTGAGAGAAGTAATTCCTCCTCAACTCTGCTTTAAATTTGCTACCTCTTATCCTAAGACTATGATTCTTCATCCCAGAATCCCACACAAGAGGAAGCATCTGCTCCACGTCTATTTTGTCTATACTTTTTATCATCTTGAAAACCTCAATTTGATCTCTCCCCATTCTTCCAAATTTCGGAGAGTACAGACCTAAACCGTTCAATCTCTCTTCTTACAACAAACCGTCATCTCTGGGATCAATCTAGTGAACTTCCTCTGAACTACCTTCAATGCCTCTACATCTTTCCTCAAAGGGACAGAACTGTATACATTAATCCAGGTGCAGTCTCAACAATGCCTTGTTTGGTTGCAACAATGCTTCCTTAACTTTATATTCAGCTATAAAAGCCAACATGCCATTCACTTTCCTTATTATTTGCTGTACCTGCAATGCTATTTTTCTGTGACTCATGAACAAGGACACCAAGATCCGTCTACACTGGTGTACCTCAAAGTCTCTCCCCATTTAGATAATAGGTGACCTTCCCATTTTAGAGTCATAGAGATATACAGCACAGAAACAGATCCTTTGGTCCAACTCGTCCATGCCAACCAGATATCCTAATTAAATCTAGTCCCATTTGCCAGCATTTGGCCTATATCCCTCTAAAACCTTCCTATTCATATAGCCACCCACATGCCTTTTAATGTGGTAATTGTACCAGCCTCCACCAATTCCTCTGGCAGCTCATTCCGTACATGCACCACCCACTGCGTGAAAATGTTGCCCATTAGGCCCCTTTTAAATCTTTTGCCTCACACCTTAAACCATGTCCTCCAGTTTTGAACTCCCCGACACCGGGGGAAAAGACCTTGCTTATTTACCCTATCCATGCCCCTCGTGATTTTATAAACCTAAATAAGGTCACCCCTCAGCTTCCAATAATCACTACCCATTGTTGATAGTTAGGGTGTAACATTTAAATAATTTGTCAAACCTACATGAGTTTTGCTTGTTAATTTCAATTTGGAGTAGCTTCATATACATGCCTTTCAAATTTCTTAACTTTAATGTAGACAATTTTGTATAACACACACGTAGAAATTAAATGTTTCATTGTAAAAAATTCCCCTCCTCCAATTCGTTCCAGTGCAAATGCTTGTACAATGGGCCACTTCTCAACAATGAAAATATCACTTCTCCACATGAAACTCCATCTGCCACATTTTGGCCCACTGTCCTAACCAATCTATATCCAGTTGTAAGTTTCTTGTTTTCTCATTGCTATTTACTGTCCTGATTTTATTTATGTTATCTGCAAATTTGGCTATAGACCCTTCTATCGCTATATCCAAGTTGTTAATATAGAATGTAAATAGCCTGGGTCCAAGGACTGAACCCTGTGTAACTTCTTGCCATCCAAAAAAAACCCATTTATCCTGACATTCTGTGTTCTGTCCATCAGCCAGTCACCTACCCAAATTAATAAATTATCCCTAATCCCATATGATGCAACCTTGTGAATTAACCTTTTGTGCGGCCTTTTATCAAATGCCTTCTGTAAGTCCAGATATATTACATCAATAGGATCACCATTATCCACTTTGCTTGTTACATTTTCAAAGAGCTCTAGCAAATTAGTCAAACATGATTTGCCTTCATAAAATCATGCTAACTCTGATAGACAGTGTTTTGACTTTCTAAATGTTCTGATTATGCTTCCTTGATAATTGATTCTAACACTTTGCCACCAACAGGCATTAAACTAACTGGTCTGTGATTTCCCACATATTGCCTTCCTCCCTTTTTGAGTAAGGGCATTCTATTAGCATTTTTACAATCTACTGGACACTTTCCCATATTTAAGGAATTTTGGAATATTGTAACCAATGGGTCCACTAACTCCACGCCACTTGCTTTAATATCCTACAAAATAGGCCATCAGGCCCAGAAGACTCGTCTACCCTCAGTCCTAATAGTTTGCTGAGTACTTTTTTCCCTATTGATATTGCTTGTCCTAAGTTCTACCCTTTCTGTTGCCTCTGACTTGCCCTTTTCAGTAGAAATGCTACTGTTGTCCTTCACCATGAAAACTGAGGCAAAGTATTGATTTAGCATCTCTGCCATTTTAGTATTTCCCACTATTAACTCTCCGGTTTCATCTTCCATGGGACCAACATTCACCTTAGCAACTCTCTTCCCTTTTATATACCTATAGAAGCTTTTGCTATTCTTTTTGACATTTTGTGCTAGTTTTCTCTTGTAATTTACCTTAGCTCTTTTTTTTAGTATCTCTTTGTTTATGTTGGAAGGTTTCCCAATCCTCTTGCCTGCCACTGGCCTTTACAATATGGTATACCTTAGTTTTTGACTTTATATTATCGTTGACCTCCTTGTTTATATTTTAGTTGTGAGAAATTGAGTAGTTCCTTAAACAACTGCCACTGCTCATCTGCTGTCTTGCCTTCTAGCCTACCTGCCCAATCTACTTGGGCTAAATCTATCTTCATGCATATGTAATTTCCTTTGTTTAATCCCAGAACACTACTGCAGGGCTTTCTAACCCGCTATCTGAAATTAGATGGTTTGGGGCTCAGTGGGAAGAAACTGTAGCAGCCAGTGAAAACCCATACAGGCACAGGGAGAATGTACAAGCTCCACACAGACAGTCACCCAAGGCTGGAATCAAACTGAGCCCCTGGCGCTGTGAAGTAGCAA
The DNA here is from genome assembly GCF_030684315.1 of Stegostoma tigrinum. Lineage (NCBI taxonomy): Eukaryota > Metazoa > Chordata > Chondrichthyes > Orectolobiformes > Stegostomatidae > Stegostoma > Stegostoma tigrinum. The sequence goes on along the minus strand of NC_081358.1, from coordinate 32,313,607 downwards.
TGCCAATCACTGAGCCATCCAGAGCTTGTACACATTGGAATTTAAGAATGAAACGAGACCTTACTGAAGCATATCAGATCTTTAGTGGACTTGACAGGTTAGATGCAGAAAGATTGTTGCCCCATGGAGGTGAGGCTAGGACCAGAGGACATAATCTCAAATCAAGGAGTCACCCATTTAAGACAGAGAGTGAGGAAGCATTTTTTTTCCTCTCCGAGATTAGTGAATAGGAGCCTTTCCTTACCTCAGAGGATTGTGGAATTGAGGACATTCAAGGCTGAGATAGGCAGATTTTAATCAGCTAAGGAATCAAGGATTATGGGGATAAAGCAAGAACACAGAATTGAGAATGATCAAATTGACTGCTCTCATTGAAAAAAGCAAAACAGATTTGATGAGTCAAACAGACTACTTCATTTCGTACATTCTATAGCCTTATTTCTGGTACACTTACATAATACTCTAATACTCCAGAGTCTCAGCCCTTCCTATACTTATCCTGTGCCAACCCCTGCAATGGCAGGGCTGAAATATGAGGCTGACTGGATTAGCTAGGACTATATTCACTGGAGTTTAGAAAAATAAGGGAAGTGCTAAAAGAAACCTCTAAAATTCCAACAGAGTTAGACAAGGTAAATGCAGGAGGTATGTTCCCAATAACTGGGAGTCCATAACCAAGGGTCACAATCTAAGGATATCAGATAGGCCATTTAGGGCTGAGATGAGGAGAAGTATCTTTTCCCGGAAAGTGGTGAGTCTGTGGAATTCTCTGCCACAGAAAGCAGCTGAATATTTTCAAGCAGGAGTTAGATATAATACTTAAAGTCTAAAGAGATCACTGGGTATGGGAAGAAAGTGGGGTCAGGGTACTGAGTTAGATGATCATCCATGATCAATTTGAATGGCTAAGCAGGCTCAAAGGGCTGAATGGCCAATTCCTGCTCTTACTTTTCAAATTTCTATGAACTCTAGGTTATGTCTTGGGTCCTGGACAACCACAGATGCTGGACATGTTATCAGCTGGAGGAGCTGAAGCCCCAGGTCTCATAGATGTTCGAACTGAGGTGGCATCACTGCAATGTGGCCTCAGGGTGTGATTTCAGGAGGCAGTCACCTCTCTCTTTTAGACCACAACTACACATCCAATTCCACGATATTGCCTCCCAGGTGCCAAGATCTACCATATCACCGAACAGTTGCAAAATGTTCTGAGGAGAACTGATGAACAGGCAAAGGTTGCAATCCACATTGGTACCAAACAGAAAAAGAGAGAAGAGGTTCTACAGATAGATTTTAGGGAATTGGGATAGAAATTAAAAGCAGAAACTTATAGTAATCCCTGGACAATTCATGATGAAATGCTGGAATTGTTCATTTTGGAAGAAAGAAGAACACTATTATTTAAATGGAGAGAAAATGCAGAAAGCTGCAACACAGATGGACTTAGGGATATTTCTACATGAAAGCTAGCACACAGGTGCAGTAAGTAATCAGGAAAATCAATGCTTTATTGGCCCTTATTTTCAGGGAGTTGGAGTACAAGTACTAGGGAAGTCTTACTACAAATGTACAAGATGCTGGAGAGACCATGTCTGGATACCATGAGCAGTTTTGGTCACTTTAACTTAAGGGAGGCAGGTCACGCCATTGGAGGCAGTTCAAAGAAGGTTCACTGGGATGATGCCCAGAATGGAGGGATTATCTTAATGAGCAAAGGCTAAACAGGTTAGAACTCTACTCATTGGAGTTTAGAAGAATGAGAGGTGATCTCATTGAAGCAGATAGGACTCTGAACAGGCTTGACAGGGTAAATGCTCAGAAAATGTTTCCCCTCATGGAAGGGTCTAGGATGAGAGGGCATAGTCTCAGAATAAAGGGGTACCAATTTGAAACCGAGATGAGGAGAATTTTTGTTCTCTCAGGATTGAGTCTTTGGAATTCCTTGCCACAGAGAGCTGTGGGGGTGGGGGTGGGGGCAGAGTCCTTGTGTAAATTAAAGTCTGAGATAAATAGGCTCTTGATCAATAGAGGAATCAAGACTTATGGGAAGAAAGCATGCAAGTAACATATCAACCATGGTCCTATTAAATGATGTAAAGGGATCGAGGGGCCGAATGGCCTACTACTGTTCCTATTTCTTATGGTTAAGTTCTCTCAAGGTTACAGTCACTGTTCTGTCTGACAGTTTTAAATGGCTGAGGAAGTTCACCTACAACTTTCATCTCTCTAATGTACAGCTCAGAAGGAACCAAAGGTTCAAGGCCAGTTTCAGGTAATGTTAAGAGTTAAAGATAAAGACATTTCTGAAACACTGTTGTTTATAACTAGACATGCTCCCCACTCACATCAATGTAAATGCAAGTGTCAGTTAAAAATGAGAAAATGAGTTTAGACAATGATTGTAAGCTTTGAAAGCCTAGATAAACATTAGACCACATCACACTGAAGGCAGATTCCAAACCGATCTGCTTAAAGTGGAGATTCAAAGAAAATTGGTGGCAGCTCTTAAACTGAACAGATCAAGTAAAATATGTGTGAAATTAGTTGATACTTGTTGACATATGAATGGTCAATGCCAACTAATATATTTTAGGCCCACACTTTTTTAAATTGGAGGTTACAGCAGACCTGCTGAAAATAAAAGCTAAGAGGACACCCAGGAATGTTACAGACTCTAACAGTTCAGATGGGTGCTAACTCATAGGAGGAAAACTTTCCTCAATACGTCATTCAAATTAATAAGCCTCTCAGGCAATCTTTGAAGCAAGATCAGGCCTAGTGTTAGAGAGAGCATCTATTATGTCCATTTGACTCAATGAAGCACATGCTCATTTCATGCAAGATCCTTAAACAGTCCTTGGATAAGCATATGGATGATGATGGGATAGTGTAGGGGGAGGGGCCTAGATTAGTTCACAGGTTGGTGCAACATCGAAGGCCAAAGGGCCTGTTCTGCGCTGCATTGTTCTACGTTCTATGGTGCTACTACAGAAACAACAGGTTAGTATGAATAGATGGATGGCCGGAGTCATGGTGCACAAAGCCAGAAACTGGAGGAGCAGCATCTCATATTCTGCCTTGGAAGCTTACAACCTAATAGTCTCAACGTGGATTTTACTAGCTTCAAAATCTCCCACTCCCGGCCTCATCCCGTGACCAACCCTCCCTCTAATCCCTGCCGCCTTGACCTATCCATCTTTACTCCCACCTCACTGACCAATTCCCACCACCACTACCTGCACTCACCTATCGCCATCCCACATTTACTAGGTTCGAAATCTCCCCACCCCTGGCCTCATCCCAAGACCAACACTCCCTCTCATCCCTGCCTCCTTGACCTAGCCGTATTTGCTCCCACCTATCCGCTCTCCCACCTCACTGACCAATTCTCACCACCACTACCTGCACTCACCTATCGCCATCCCACATTTACTAGGTTCAAAATCTCCCCACCCCGGCCTCATCCAGTGACCATCCCTCCCTCTCATCCCCACCTCCTTGACCAGTCCATCTTCTCTCCCACCTACCTGTTCCTCCAACCTCACCGAACAATTCCTACCACTACCTACCTGCTATCACCAGCTCAACCACCTTCCCCAGCCCAACACCGCCCCCCCTATTTATTTCAGATCTTCCTTCCCCTTTCCCATTTCTGCAGAAGGGTCTCAACCCACAATGCCAGCTTTCCTGCTCTTCTGATGCTGCCTGGCCTGCCACTTCCTCCAGCTCCACAGTGGATTATTTTAGATTTCCATGGTATCGAGACCAGCTCCAGAAGAGGTTGGCCCCATAAAAACAAATAGTTTGCCCTTTTACAAGATGGGACCAATATAATTGGGGACAGTTTACTTGAGCCGAGGAGAGTCTAAACAAGCTTGGCAGTGGAATGGAAAGCTTAGCTTGGATTCAGAAGAAGGAGAAGCAAAGTTGGAAATGAACAACAGAAACTTGTGAGTGTTGCAAGCAGAAGGAACAAGGGCTAACAAGGAGACAAAGGAATTATGACTGACGAGGTGCGGCAAGTTAGTTGGAAGTATTTCTGAAATAGAACATAGAACATAGAACATAGAACAGTACAGCACAGAACAGGCCCTTCAGCCCACAATGTTGTGCCGACCATTGATCTTCACGTATGCACCCTCAGATTTCTGTGACCATATGCATGTCCAGCAGTCTCTTAAATGACCCCAATGACCTTGCTTCCACAACTGCTGCTGGCAACGCATTCCATGCTCTCACAACTCTCTGTGTAAAGAACCCGCCTCTGACATCCCCTCTATACTTTCCTCCAACCAGCTTAAAATTATGACCCCTCGTGCTAGCCATTTTTTCCCTGGGAAATAGTCTCTGGCTATCAACTCTATCTATGCCTCTCATTATCTTGTATACCTCAATTAGGTCCCCTCTCCTCCTCCTTTTCTCCAATGAAAAGAGACTGAGCTCAGTCAACCTCTCTTCATAAGATAAGCCCTCCAGTCCAGGCAGCATCCTGGTAAACCTCCTCTGAACCCTCTCCAAAGCATCCACATCTTTCCTATAATAGGGCGCCCAGAACTGGACGCAGTATTCCAAGTGCGGTCTAACCAAAGTTTTATAGAGCTGCAACAAGATCTCACGACTCTTAAACTCAATCCCCCTGTTAATGAAAGCCAAAACACCATATGCTTTCTTAACAACCCTGTCCACTTGGGTGGCCATTTTAAGGGATCTATGTATCTGCACACCAAGATCCCTCTGTTCCTCCACACTGCCAAGAATCCTATCCTTAATCCAGTACTCAGCTTTCAAATTCGACCTTCCAAAATGCATCACCTCGCATTTATCCGGGGTGAACTCCATCTGCCACCTCTCAGCCCATCTCTGCATCCTGTCAATGTCCCGCTGCAGCCTACAACAGCCCTCTATACTGTCAACGACACCTCCGACCTTTGTGTCGTCTGCAAACTTGCTGACCCATCCTTCAATCCCCTCATCCAAGTCATTAATAAAAATTACAAACAGTAGAGGCCCAAGGACAGAGCCCTGTGGAACACCACTCACCACTGACTTCCAGGCAGAATATTTTCCTTCTACCACCACTCGCTGTCTTCTGTTGGCCAGCCAATTCTGTATCCAGGTAGCTAAGTTCCCCTGTATCCCATTCCTCCTGACCTTCTGAATGAGCCTACCATGGGGAATCTTATCAAATGCCTTACTGAAGTCCATATACACCACATCCACAGCTCGACCCTCATCAACTTTTCTAGTCACATCCTCAAAGAACTCGGTAAGGTTTGTGAGGCATGACCTGCCCCTCACAAAGCCGTGTTGACTGCATTTATCAACACTGTAGGTGTACATACTTCACAAGGACTGCAGTATTAAATCACCATCAGATCACCAGCGCCTTCTCAAGGACAATTTTAGATAGGCAATAAATGCTGGCTGAACTATAAATACCCACATCCTACGAATGAATAACTTGGTCATTCATAGGAGTTTGGTTTAACCCATACAAACCTTCTATTTGGAGATGGTGCAAAAGAGGTTTACCAGGACATTGCTCGAGTTAGAATGCAGTAACTATAAAGGCATATTGGGCAAGCTTGGATTGTTTTTGCTGGTGTCTCAGGGGAGGTCTGATAGAAGTATATTGGGCTACAAACAAGAGCAGAGGTGTACTGCTGAGCCTGTATAAGGCTTTGGTCAGATCACATTTGGAATATTGTAAGCAGTTTTGAGCCTATATTTAAGGCAAACGTGCTGGCATTGGAAGGCGTCCAGAGGAGGTTTACAAGAATGATCCTGGGGATGAAGGCTTGTCATACGAGGAGCAACTGAGGACTCTGGATCTGTACTTGATGGAGTTTAGAAAGATGAGAGGGGATCTGATTGCAACTTACAAAATACTGAGAAGTTTTGGATAGGGTGCACAGGGAGAAGATGTTTCCAGTAGTAGGAGAGACTAGGACCGGAAGGAATTGCCTCAGAGTGAAGGAAAGACTCTTTAGAACTGAAATGAGGAGGCATTTCTTCAGGTAGAGGTAATTAATCTGTGGAACTCATTGCTCCAAGGAGCTGTGGAAGCCAAATCATTGAGTGTATTTAAGACAGAAATAGATAGGTTCTTAATTGGTAAGGGGATCAAAGGTTGCAGGGAAAAGGTAAGAGAATGAGGTTGAGAAATATATCAGCTATGATTGAATGTCGGAGCAGACTCAATGGGCCAAATGGCTTATACCTTATGATATTATATAAAATTATGAGAAGCATGGACAGGCGAATACTCAAACTTTTTTCCCAGGATGGAAATATCAAAAATTAGGGAGCATAACTTTAAGTTGAGAGGGGCAAAGTTTAAAAGTGATGTGGAAGGCAAGTTTTTTTATTCAGAGGGTGATAGGTGCTAGGAATATGCTGCCAGGGAGGTAGTAGAGGCAGATACGATAGCAACATTAAAAATGCTTTTAGACAGACACATGAACGGGCAGGGAATAAAGGGATACAGACCACATGCGGGCAGATGAGATTAGTTTAGATTGGCAGCATGGTGGGCTGAAGAGCCTGTTCATGTGCTGTACTGTTCTATGTTCTGTTCTATTTCATTTTAGGTGCAAGAGAGTCAACAGGCTGAATGGCCTACTCCTGTTCCTATGAAGTGCATGCTCACAGTGGAGCCTTGACATCATATTGGCAGCTAGCCAAATAAATGTGGAAAATATTGTCTGCAGCTCAAACTTAAAGATATGTTCCAGCTTAAAGGCAAGAGGCAACTAATAAGACATTATTTAGTTTTAGTGTTCAAAACAGGTTATAGTTATTTGCCTTTGTCAAGTCTTGGAAGTTTTTTTTTGCATATTCATGCATGGGATGTGGATGTCACTGGCTGGGCCAGCATTTATTGACCACTCCTAGTTTAAGAACATGGTTATGAGCTGCCTTCTTGAATTCTTGCTTTCCATTTTCTGTAACTATACACATAATGTCATTTGGTGGCGGGGGATGTCTAGAATCTTGAGCCAGTGACACTGAAGGAATGGTGAAATATTTCCAAGTCAGGATGGTGAGTGGCTTGGAGGGGAAGAGTGGTTTTCCTATATATCTCCTGACCTTGTCCTTCTAAATGTCCCTAGTCATATGTTTGGAAGGCACTGTTGAAGAAATCTTAGTGAATTTCTGCAGTCTTGTAGATGGTATGCTATTGTCAGTGGTGGAGGGAATAAATGTGGTGGTAATCAAGCAGGTTTTTTTTTGGATGCTGTCAAGTTTCTTGAGTGTTTTTGGACTTGCACCAGGTAAGTTGGGAGTAGCCACCACACTGGACAGGCTTTGGGGATTCAGGAGGTAAGATACTTACTACAGGATTCCTAACCTCTGATCTGCTCTTGTAATCACAGTATTTATACGGCTAGTCCAGTTCAGTGTCTGGTCAGTGGTAACCCCCATAATCCTTCTTCATTTTATACTTGGGATATACACTTCCCACTTAACACTACTTGATAAATGCATGCCTCACATATATAACTCTCCTTTCCAATAACCACCTAGTAACTCTTACACTTTTTAAGAGGATAAAACGGTGCAAATTAATATTGGTAAGAGCAAGGCCGGGGAGGAGCACATGATCTACAATGGTAAGAACCATGTCTTTTTATTTTTGTGTCTTTTAACGCTTGGTACGAGTCCAGAAATAGTGAGGCACAATTTATGGCAGTCTACTTGGGTGGGTCAGAGTAAAATTTGGGGACTTGGTTTGGTTTGGAGTTGGATTGGAGTTGAATTGGTTTGAATATGCAGACCATGAAGATTTGAGTGTGTTTTAATATAGGAGTGGAGGAAAACACCAGGTTCTATACTGCAGGTGGCAGAGTTAACCCTAGTATTCTTAAAAGATACTTCAAAACCAAGTCTGGTTGACTTGGCAGGTAAACTGGAGGTGGAATTGCCTGACAGATTTAAAAAGGATAAGATGGGGTAATAACACATCACTTGGGTTGAGAGGAAATACAAAACAAGTTGAATACTTCAAGTTGTGGAATACCAGAATTAAATGATATTTAATTGCAGTTAAAGCAGCTTGAGTATGAGGGGAGAATTTGGAGCTGAAATTCCTAAGAGAAGAAAAAGACAAAGGAAATGCAGAAAAAGATAAGAAAAGTACAATGGAATTAAGAAAACAGACAACGGAAAAGAAAAAACTGGAAGTGAAATTGGGAACATTAATATTAGAAGTGCAAGAGAAAGATAAAGTGAGCGATTGTGAATATAAAGCTTAAAATGATGCAGAAGGCATCATATGCTGATGCAGACTCTGCCGGGGAGAAATTAAGATAGAATTTTAAATCCAGTGAGGAAATGTTTAAGTAGCACTGGCCGTACAAAAGTTTGAGAAAGAAGGGTGTGGAGGCATTCTTCACGTCATTTGAGAAAATAGCTAGGCATATGAAGTGGGCAAAAGACTACTTGGCATTACTTATGATATGGTGAAGAAGACAATATTGGCTGCAAACAGTTAGTACCTGAGGCTTATAGGCAAAGGTGCCAGAATTCAATGAAGCAGACTGGGCAAGCCTATATTAAATTTGAAGGAGTAAGCAAAGTACTTTTGACACGTGGATAAGAACACCAAAAAGTTTAACCATGTAGGAAGCTCTCAGAGAAGTTATTCTCTTAAAGGAATTTAAAAACTCACTATCTTCCGTAATAAGAAGTCATATGGTGTAAAGATGGACAGAAATACCAATTCATCATTCTTAACAGGATTTTCAAACAGGGATGGGGAAGGGGTGTTAAAAAAAGAGGGGGCAGCAACAGTGGCAAAAGAAACAATGAAGTCATGAGGAGAGATCATACATGAGAAGGAGCATCAAATTAGGCCATGAGAGTTACACTGAAGAACACTAAAGAGGAAAAGCTGAGTTGTGGACTGTACAATAGGTCCTAAACAGCCAGTGGGAGATAGGAGAGCACATTGTTTGATTTCTTCTCAGACATTTGATAACCATAGAATCCCCACACTGTGGAAACAGGCCATTCAGCCCATCGAGTCAATGTCAACCCTCCAAAGGACATCCCACCCAGACACATCTCCCTACCCTATCACCCTGCATTCTCCATGGGTAATCCACCTAGCCTACCCACCCCTGAACACTATGAGTAATTTAGCATTGCCAATCCACTAAACCTGTACAACTGTGGTCTGTGGGAGGAACATGTTCAGACACAGGTGGAACATGCAAACATCACACAGACGGTGTGGTGAGGCAGCAATGCTTACAACTGAGCCACTGTGCCGGCCTTTAACAGGAATAATATGGGGAGTTTCCACCACTCTGATGATAACTGGGATAGAATCAGCATAAAAGATAGTGGGGACAGAGCTCTTAAAATACATCCAAAAGAATTTGTTTGTTAATATTTAACTCGCACAATAAGAGAAATAGTCCAGGACTTAATTTTAGCTTTGGGGAATGAAACTGGGCAGGCAGAAAGGGTGTCAGTTAGAGAACATTTTGTGTTGGAAAGATCCGAATTCAATTAGATTTAGTTTTTAATAGGAAAATTCAAAAAAGACCAGGTGTGAATGGGGTGAGCCGATTTTACAAAACTGAGATTTGATATAGTAACCAAGGAGCCGAAACAGCTACTTGAAGCAAACCATTGGCAAAGCAACGGGAAGCATTTAAGGAGAAGATTGTAAGCATTCAAAACAAATGTTTCGCCAATTATGGGTGAGCTCCGAATCTACAGCCTTGGATATCAAGGAGCATGCAGGGTAAGATGAGACAACAGTGACATTTATGCTAGTCACTGACAGCTCATGGTTTGGAGGTGCCAGTGCTGGACTGGGTTGGACAAGGTCAAAAATCACACCACAACAGGTTATAGTCCAACAGTTTTATTTGAATACACCAGCTTTGGGAGCGTTGTTCCTTCCTCAGGTGTCACTGGTGCCTGCACACAGGGGGCATAGGTGGGGGCAACAAGGGTTCATTGTCTAACCCTTTCTACTTCTTCCTCACAGTCCACTATATGTAGCTGCACCCTCTACTTCCTGGGTCCTAAACTCTGGAATTACCTCCCCAACGTCTGTGGCTTTCCTGCTTAAACAGGTTCCTTTAAACCTCCCTCTAAGCAACATTTCATCACACATCTCAGTACTTTCCTCTGTAGCTTCAGGCTCAAATGTCAAATTGGCAATGATCCCTGTAGGTTATTTTACATGAATAGAGTCCCAGTATCAAGACAGACTGTTGCTGTGTTTTAACAGACATTTTTTTTAAACTAACGGAAGTTGGACTGCTATATATTGTTAAAATACCAGGATAGCTTTGCAACTTCAAAATCAAGTGGTATCTCTTCTTTTGTCTGCATAAATCATGAATGAGTGTGCCTGTATTTTGGGGTTTTTGATGGGGTACAGTTTAAGTTGGGTGGACTATTTACTCAGTTGGCTGGGCAGCAGGTTTATGATGCAGAGTGACACCAACAGCATGGGTTTAATTCTCACATTAGCTTAGATGATCATAAAGGTCTAGCCTTCCCAACATCTTGCCTTGTGAGGTGACCCTCAGGTTAAACTACCACCAGGCATCTGTCTCTACAGAGATAATAGGGACTGCAGATGCCAGAGAATCCAAGATAACAAAGTGTGAAGCTGGATGAACACAGCAGGCCAAGCAGCATTCCAGGAGCACAAAAGGTGACGTTTCGGGCTTAGAGGCTCTGATAAAGGGTCTAGGCCCAAAACGTCACCTTTTGTGCTCCTGGGATGCTGCTTGGCCTGCTGTGTTCATCCAGCTTCACACTTTGTTATCTGTCTCTACAGTTCTCTGGGGCGATGGCAACCTTATTTTTAACCTTTGGTTTAAGATGCACTGCAGATTAGAAATCCTTCCTTTGCTCTACCAGTTGTTAAAGTCAAATGAATTACTATAGCTAGTCATAATGTTAACAACTGAACCATTTCACGAAGTTCATGGCTGATCCAACATTCCTCACACCCACTTTCCTGCCCCAACTGGTCAAAAGTCTCTCAGCACTAAAATGACAAGGACTGTGATAATGAGTTCTGAAGTCTCAGCACCCTTAAAGAAAAAGATATTCCTCCTCATCTGTATTAAACTGACTCATTCATTTGAAGGCATGCCCTCTTGAGTCTCACAGCATTTCCCTATCAAGCCCTTTAAAGAACCATATATTTCAATGAAATCATCTTTTATTCTGCTAAATGGCCATGATTCCCAACCTATTTAGCCATTACTCATAAGAGCATCCATCCATACCACGGATCATCCTAGTGAACCTTCTCTGAACTACCTCCAATGAAATTTTTTTCTTAGATAAGGGGGACTAAAATCGGCTCACAATACTCCAGCTGTGGGATCACCGGCACCATGTACACCTGCAGTGAGGCTTCCCAACTCAGTTAAAATCAGGGCCAACATTCCATTAGCCTTCCTGGTTGCCCAGTATACCTGCATGCTAGCTTTCATATACAAGTACTCCCAAGACCCGCCATATTGCAGCTTTCTGCTATTTTTCTCCATTTAAGTAAAGAATGTTCTTTTGTTCTTCCTTCCCAGTTCTTTATACTCCACTTGCAATTTTTTTTTGCCTGACACTTAATTTTTCCAATATCTCTGAACTGTTTTCATCAACCCAGCTGTGAGAAGGATGCAGTGGGCAGGAGAGTGGCAGATGGAGTACCAACTCTGACATTGTGAGGTAATGCATTTAGGGAGGTCAAACAGTGAAAAGGAATACACAAAAAATGGGAACATACTTGGGGGGGAGGGGGCAGTGCGGTTGGTCGATGAAGTGAGAGATCCTGAAGTGCACATATACACGTCCTTAAAGGTGGAAGTACAAGTACACAAAGTTGTAAAGGTAGCTTATGGAATGTTCTCCTTCATTGGCAAAAGGTATAGAATACTGATGTAGGGATAAAATGATAAAACTATAAAAAGAAACAGAAGCCATAACTGGAGTACTGTGTGCAGTTCTGGTCATCACATTACAGAAAGAATGTATACACTCTCTCTCCAGATGATGAGAAGAATTACTATTACATAGCCAGAGGTTCAGAACTGTAGCTATGAGGAGAGATTGGAGGGGTTGGGGCTGTTCTTCTTGAATTACAGAAGGCTGAGAGGTGACATGATTGAGGTATACAAAATTGTGAGGGATAGAAATTGGGCAAATAGGAGGAACCTAGGTCCCTTAGCAGAAAGTTGAAAGACAGGAGTCATGGAATCAGACTAAGCATCAGAAGGATTAGGGAGGACATGAGGAAAAACATTTTACGCAAAGGGTGGTGGGTGTCTGGAATTCACTGCCTGAGCTGTGGCGGAGGCAGAGACCCTGAACTCTTTTTAAAAATACCCATTTCTTCACCTTAAGTATTGCAAACTGCACAGCAATGGATAGTGTGCAGGAAGATGTGATTAGAAAGGGCATCTGCTGTCTTCGAATCAGCATGGACAACATGGGCCACGAGGCACCCTTCTACGCTGTATCACTTTCATTGTTCTAACCTGCAGCTTGATGCAAAATTACAAGGAAAATAGCTCATAACGCACAAGTTGAGGTCATGCATATGCAAGAACTATGGGCTCACAATCTCAGCGTCTGGGATGCCAGCTGCATTTACAATTCTTATTTCAGGATATTCTCAAAACATACTGCAACCATAACAAAAGTACAGTAGAAAAGATGGTGTTAATCAATTTTGAAACTGTACCAAAAGGTGTCCAGATTTACTCAAACATCTAATGTAAATACCTAAATACTAAATCACCTAATAACACCACAAAAACTGGAGCAGCAAAGAAAGTATTCTCAGCTTATCAAGCAGCTATTTCATTCTAACATGGGGGGAGGAAAAACAACAAATGGCATTTTGTGGAACTGATTACAGAATGAGTACCAGAAATTTGAAAACAGTCAATCCTCCTATAAAACAACACAATTCCAAGTGGTGCCACAGAAATTAGCTGTTGGACAACTTCAGAAAAAGGTTATGCAGTTCAGCTATTTAAAATAAACTTAAAAAGAAAATCGAGATAAGAGTGTGGAGCTGGAGGAACACAGAAGGCCAGGCAGCAAAGCAACACGAAAGCTGACATTTCAGGTCAAGAACCTTCTTCAGAAAACTCTTAAAAAGAAATCAAATGACTTTGGATTCCATTATTCTTTCCCCCAATCCCCCGAACTATAGTGAATGAAAGACTCAACCAAAGCCAAATTACGGATAAAATCTATAACTTTTTTTAAAAACTGTTGGTCTTGTCCTCCCTTTCAATGAATAAACATCTTTTCATTTGTACTGCGGTTGACAGACCGACTGATCTGTGCCACGCAGAAACACAGATTAATGTTTCATTTCACATGATTTACAAGACTAAATATTGAATGGGAATCTGCTTGCACAGTATCAAGTACTTGTTCCTAAAACGTAAGAGAAAGTGGGCACAGGTGACATTAAAAAAAAACTCATTTTTAAAATGTGGAAATGTAGTCCATATACAATATGTTTAATGGAAAATGTAGTAACACAGTGGAACATACAAGCTATTGGCACAAACTAAATGTCAATTACTTGAATGTAAATTAACAACAAAGATTTATATGTAGAATATTGTACATTCCTGTCACCTCAAACAAACATTTCAATTGTCAAATTATTCATTGTTTTAATACATGTTATCTGACAATAAAACAAAATGTTGCATTGTAACAGCAAGGCATTGAGTACTCAAAGTGCAGTTAACAGGCTTTTGACGGTTTTATCTAACTGTTGCAAAATCAGATTAAAAGTCAGCACGTTGGTTCATTTACTGTACATTGATCAGAGTGCAACTTTTATGTACAGAAAAGACTGAATATTAATAAGTTTCAAGGATAAGTTGCACCAAAAAGCAGAACGAATTTCAGCATTCAGATGGAAAACAAAAAAGGCATATGTAATGAAGGCTTTAGAATTTGAACATAAAATTTAAGGCAAACGTATGCAATCCTTTAGGTCTCAAGCAACTGTGAGTACTTGAAATGCCAGTGAAATATGTAACATCAAAAAAAAAGCATAATTCATGCACAATTCTCTTTACATTAACAAAGAGATTTTCTGTACAACATTCAAGTGATAGAGCTGAACATGGGTACCCTATGTAGGATGCTGCAGAAGAATCCATCCAAACTCTGGTTGCTTAAGCTTCACTTTTCATGTCATTTGGTATTGATGTGGACCCGTTGGAAGAAAATAATAAACACATGATTGTGAGGCAATTTAAATGATAAAGGCAGAAAAGGATCTCTTCTATTACTGATGGCTTAAATTCTTGTTTTAGTGAAAATGCAGTATATGTAAAGCCTCTATAAACTGTTCTTGCATTACTGCAAATTGCACTTGACAATTCACCACAACAATGGGAAAACAGCTCCCTGTTTCCACAGTCCTACAAATACCCAAGTCTGGTGCAACTACAACTACCTGTCACCAATAAAATGATCTTGATAAAAAGTTTGCTGCTGTACTGAACCAGCCGCCACCAACTTCTTGCTTATTCCCAACACGGGACACAGCATTGTCTCCATCCTTTGCGGGACTCTCATCTTCGGGCAAGTAGTCTGGTAAATCTGTATTCTCCTCTACTTCAACAGATGCGCCCTGGAATGGAACTAGCATCTATAAAAAAAGATTAAAAACTTCAAACAGTATCAGTGAACAGCATTTGGAAGGTGTGGAAATATTTCCATTGGTTGTTTTAAAATGTGTTCTTTTAAAATATGTTTTCTATTTTACACAGTGTAGCAATTAGGTTTGTCAATAAAACACAGCAAGATATACATCAATGCTTTTATGCAAGTTTTATTCTAAAGGTTTTATAATGTCAACGTTTTGATAAAATACAACTGTACGGTCTAGTCTATTTACTTCAACAAGCATTTCTTAACTTTTGTTTTGAATTCCAACACTAGCTCAAACACAGGCAAGTAAAAATCCAATCCATAATGAATGGGGAAACTACCCATAATTCTACCACCCAAAACAAAAACACATGCACAAATGAAGAAGCATGGATTACCGCTAGAAGCAATATTCTTTTCTATACATTAGGAACATTAATTTAGGTGTAGGAAATATGCATTTAAAGTCTGCATTTGAATCACAAGTTAAATGCAGTAAACTATGGAGGAAGGTGGTAACAGCATCATGAGGACATGGACAGACAGTTGAAATGAGCAGCCAAGGCCAACGAAATACAACAGAGTCAATAAGCAATTTATCTATCAACGTTTCAGTAGCACAGAATTTAAATATTGCTTTAAAAGAAACATGTTGGCAAAAATTTACAACTTTCATACATCAGAGCAAATACAACAATGTCAAATTTCAAATAATTACAAAACACATAAGAAACTAACTGGTTGGCAAGTCAATTGACTGAGGCTTTGCCATAGAGAAAGCTATGGGGAGCTATAGGTTTCCCAAATTTTCAGGTAAGGTAATACAGATGCAGCATATTCCTTATAGTTTACAGAGGATCGGTCCATATTTATTTTAAATTGGTGGTCAGCATAGCAATTAGTGTTCTTAAGGGTTATTCAGCATGTAATATCCTGTCGTGGAATCACTAACAGCAAACATTTAGTTTGAGTGTTGCAAGTGTGGGCTGATTGAGTACAGTCAACACTGCCTACAACAAACAACCAAAGGAACATATTGTTTGACTTGATCAGTTGGTTGCTGGGATACACTACCCATGTACCTGACGTTGCACAGGTACCGAAACTGATACACAAGATCACTCAATTGCATGGGAGGCAAAAACTGTTATTGGAAAATACCATTCACGTAGCTGGTACAAACAGGCAGTGGGTAGAGTGCTTGACAATAGCAATACCAATACTAAATCAAATCATTGGTCAACACATACCATGTAAATGGGCCAAAGAATTTTACTTTTAAATCTGAAGAGTGCCTATTCTACCTCACATTATGCTGGAAAACAAGATGATAGAGAATGTGTGGCATACTAAGGTCATAGCATTAAGAGAACATTCCTAGAAATTGAATTACCAACAGTCTGACATGATTTATATTTAAAATACTGTTAATAGATTGATAGCTTATGTAGTTTAGCAAGGACAGAGTTATGGATGAGTGCATCTTGGTGAGGGATGCAATATAGGCATTATAGTTTTATACAAGCTAAAGTTTGCAAAGATTGGAGGGTGGGATGCCAGCCAGAAAAGCATTGAACAGTGGAATCTGAAACTGGCTTGGGAGTGTTGTATTATGAACCTTAATTCAAGGCTCTGTCAAATCAAAGATTTCACTTTTATTTAAAAAAATGCTTTCATAAGATTCTATTCTATGGCCACTTAACTGATTTCTGAAGTCATTTAGGTCACTAATATATCTCTGTTTAAGAGGACCATTTTATGAATTATTGCTGCGAGTAGAAAGCACTCCTATGAGCATACAAACAAGAAACAAGAGTAGGCCACATGGCCCCTTCAGCCTGCTTTGCCATTCAATAAGATAATAGCTTATCTGATTTTAACCTCAACTTTACACTCCTGCATTTCCCTGATAAACTTTCATTCCCTTGATAAGAAATAATTTACCTCTGCCTTAAAATATTCAATGATTCTGCATCTGCTGCCTTTTGGGGAAAGAAATTCCAAAGGCTCTCAATGGTCAGGAAAAAAAAAAACACGTTTCCACATCTGTATTAAATGGGCGCCTACTCTGATTCTTCTGAAGTGTAGAGGATACAAGTCTAGCTTGTCTAGCCTTTCCTCAGAGAGGCAATCCACTCATTCTAGGTACGTAAGTAAACTCTGGACAGACTAATTCATTAACATCCTTCCCTAAGTACAGTGACCAGTACTGTGCATAGTATTCTAGATATGGTCTTACCAATGCGTTGTGTAACTGCAGCACGACCTGATTGCTTTTTTTCCCCACTGGAATTCAGTTCATCCAGCTTCACTTGTCATTTTTGTTATCTCCTTTATTTCACTATAGCACATAAAAAGGTTTGATTGTCTAAAATCATTTCCAGCCATAATTAGCTAAATTATCTACCAGGCTGTGTTTCCTTAATACATTATCTTCCTTCCAAAGAAAAAGTCCAAGACGGATAGACACGTTGTAGAATGCTTAGTTACCTGTTATGGGGCCCATTTCCTTCTCAGTGAGATACGCAAATAGGCATGTGCCAACGCAATATTGGGCCTGAGTTGTCAGCAGAATTAAATTAAAAACATCTCTAAATTAGCCTTCTCTGGATTACTCAGGTTAATGGATTCTCACATGCTGGGTAAAAGCAGCCCTGGTCAAGCTTCAAAGGCAGTTAAAAGGATAATTCCTATCTTTAAAACCCTTAATTATTACAGGAGAATTAGTCTTTTTATTGTAGGTTGACAGATTTGAGAAGAAATTAAACTATGTTGTAGAAACTAAACATTTGAACTCAATAGTTTAGCAAAACATAGGCTTGCACAGTAAACAAGGAACTATTAGCAGGTTCTTCCATACTTAAAGGATGAAGATATTGCAGGCAGGAAAGCCATGCTTTAGTTAGTTACAGTAAACAGGCTCTAAGATTATCCCATGATCATGTGGACAAGGAAATTTTATAGTAAAAGAAAATCCTTCTCCATGTTCTCAAAAGTGTTATCTTTTATTAATTTTCTTCCTAATTTTCACACTATCTTGAAAGGATACAGTCTTTGTATATTTCCTGCCCTTCCCCAACCATAAATCTGCATTAGTCCTCTTTAATATGAAATCAAATCTGATGAGGTAATTTCAATGTTGACTTCAAAACAACCAATAAATCTAGAATAAAAATGAATATTTGCACAAGTGTCACCACAAAATGCTTCTCAATGCCCAGACACTAGTTTTAAAATACAAATGTTTGGATATTGCAAAATGTCAGACAACTACTTTACTTGGGTATTAAATAGAGGTTTGCACACAGTAGTGTGAACCATTTCAGAACACTAAAAACTTGACGGGATTGGACCTAATGTCATCAGAACAAATAGAATCACTTATCTGAAACCAGAGGTAGTTCCACTTGTGACTCAAGTTTAAGAAAACTACCGGTCCTCAGAGGACTTTATCACCAGAAAGACTCCTTTTTAATTCAATAGAAAGATTGACAATATAACTACATAACCAAGAACTTAAACTATAAAATCTCTCTATAAAAGGTCATGTATACCCACAAAGGGCACTACATTTTTAATGAGAATCACTTAGGACAAACAAACTAATCCATTAAGACTATGACAAGTTCAATGCGTAAATCAAACAGAACACTTGCTAGGTAATCTGGCATTAAACTTTCTAATGTGAATATGTCTACATCAATATTAAACTTTCTGTATTATACTCAATACAAAGGCATTTTGATCAATTTTTACTGCTCTGATCATTTAACCTAGGATTAGATTAGAACATCCAAACCTAGAAATTTTTCTGATGAATTTACAAAAGAATGCTTAGAAGAAATTTACTGCTAATGTTAAATGATAAAAATAGTGTTGTATAAATCCCACATGAAAAGAGGAACATGAGGCAAAGCAGTGCCTATGTCTCTTCTGGTTTCACAGTTGAGAGTAAAGTATCTTATTAAACAAAACGCAGGCATTCACTCATATCCATGAAAATGTAGCCATCTTTCGGGCCCAGCAAGTTGGTGGTATAAAGTCAAAAATAAAGCACAAAACATCCAGAAAGAGAAGGGTAAAGAAGAATCAGGTCAAGATCTAGTTCCTCCCAGGTACCTCATAGGTGTTAATTTTTGATGCAACCAATGTTTATATTAATACCAAGACTAGATTGGCAATACGACAGACAACCAAAAGACAAGAGGGCCTTGGGGCTCAAGAAGAAAAATGTAATGTTTAAATGATTTCTGTGATAGACATATCTTACCTCTTCTCCGTTTTCATTTTTGATCACTTGTTGTGCCTTCAGAATTTTGGTTGCTGCAATAGCAGATGCCAGTGCCTACAATAAAAATAAACAGAAATAATGCCAATAGTTAGGCTCATGCTGAGTCATAGAAAAGGGGTAATGCAGGGGTTTGACATTTCCACTGCAAAATTCCTATCAGAGATAATAGGAACTGCAGATGCTGACGAATCCAAGATAACAAGGTGTGGAGCTTGATGAACACAGCAGGCCAAGCAGCATCGTAGGAGCAGAAACACTGACATTTCGGGCCTAGACCCTTCAAGTTTGAGAGAGACCACAGAATGCTGATCATTTTTTGATCACCTGCTGGAATAAAGCAGTTCA
The DNA here is from genome assembly GCF_030684315.1 of Stegostoma tigrinum. Classification (NCBI taxonomy): domain Eukaryota; kingdom Metazoa; phylum Chordata; class Chondrichthyes; order Orectolobiformes; family Stegostomatidae; genus Stegostoma; species Stegostoma tigrinum. Next base: position 32,294,304 of record NC_081358.1, on the reverse strand, counting down.
CTTATCCCAGTTGTGAATAACTTCTATAAATCAGGGCATAAATTGAGAGCAAAACTCTATCGTTACAATCCCTTTATTTTTCCATTTTAAAAAAATTGAATGTCATGTAGTATAGGAAATGGTTAAACTAATTTTCAATCTTTCTTTTTTGGAATCTCTGGATCAAATTTGAAACAGAGGAACAAGAGTGTCATTCAACCCAGAGCCTATTCCACCATTCAATGAGATCATAGCTGATCTGTGGCTTAACTCCATATATCAGCCTTTGCCCCACATCCCTGAATACCTTCATTTAACAAAATTTGAAATCTGACCATAGATAAATTTAACAACTGATCCAACATCCGCTGCTGTTTGTGGAAAGAGTTCCAAACATCGATCATCCTTTGTGTACAGAAGTGCTTCCTAACATGTCTCCTGAACAGTGTGACCCTAATTCTCAGACTATGCCCCCTAGCTCTCGAATTCTCAACTAGTGGAAGCAGTTTATCTTTATCTACCCCATCTTTTCCTATCTTGATATCTTGGAGGCTTCAGTCAGGTCACCCCTTAGCCTTTAAATTCTAGAAACAAATCAGGCCTAATTTGTGTAATCTCTCCTCATATCTTAACACCTGAAGTCCAGCTTGTCTACATGAAATAACTCCAAAGGCTGGAATCCTGTCACCAAGTCACCCTTTATTTACATGTGACAAATCCTCAACTCTGGCACAGCCTCATCAGAATCTCTTACACTCTTCTTTTTAATCTGTCAGCCAGGTTTCTCTAATTGGACCTGATTAACAGCCCCAATCAGAGAACGCACATTCTACGATGTCCAGCTGACTGATCTTGTTATGATCACTACAAACCTACATTAAGTTCCTTGCATGGCCACGGATGCAAAGATAATAAAGGAAAAAAAAACTAAGGCTTACGACATTGTAAATGTCAGTGGCAGGCTAGAGAATTGGGAATCTCTTAAAGACCAAAGATAGAATGTCAGACTTACCACGGGTATTGTCAAACAGTAGTCACATTTTTTTCACAAACAGACTTACCTCTGCTTTTAGATCAGAACGGATCCGTACAATACATCTTTTTACAGTCATTTGGAAAGTAAAACTGATGACACCTTTAATTTTCAACAACGCTTCTTCACACATATTCCTCCGTGACTAAAAGAAAACCCCAAAAGAGCATTTAAACAGATCAATTAATTTGAAATAAACTGAATTTACATGATAAAATAAAAAACTGTCAAAAGTAAAAATAAACACTTATCAGCGTGAGAAACTTTGAACTTCGAGGGGATGTCAGAGGCAGGTTCTTTACGCAGAGAGTTGTGAGAGCATGGAATGCGTTGCCAGCAGCAGTTGTGGAAGCAAGGTCATTGGGGTCATTTAAGAGACTGCTGGACATGCATAGGGTCACAGAAATTTGAGGGTGCATACATGAGGATCAATGGTCAGCACAACATTGTGGGCTGAAGGGCCTGTTCTGTGCTGTACTGTTCTATGTTCACCAAGAAAGACCCACAAAATACACTGCTTTATTAATTCATGCTAAAAAACGGAGTGTATTTATATGCCATATACTTTTAATGGAGCAAAGCGTAATTGCTGTGGTTTGACAAAGGTAGCGATTATGGACTCATTCGCGGCACTGAGGGAATCTTTAAATTAGCAGCAGGTTGTAAAGCACTGGCTCCTTCCTACATGTATACAGCAAGTTTCATAAAATCGTAAGAAGCCAGCAGAGGTTATCAACTTTATGTTGGTTGTTCATCTACAATGTTCCGGTTTTGTTTATTCATAAAGTAGCAAGAAATAACAACAAACAAACTGTTATAGCACAGCAGCCATTGTGTCCACACCAGGTGTTTGCAAATTGCATTTACTTAGTCCCATTCCATAGCTTTCACTTTTTTTCTCTCCGCGCCCCCCCCCCCCGCCCCACCCAACTTTCTCATTCAATTCTCTCCCAATATGACACAATGTCAGGGAGAATAGTGAATTATCAGGATGACGCTGAGTAGCTTCAGAGGGTCGTTAACAATTGGCCAAATGAGCAGACACCTGTTAGATGGACATACAACACAAGCTCCATGGCAAAATTTTGAGGCGAGTACAGGAGCAGAAGGACCTCAAGAATCGTGTATCTGGGCATGCGGTGGTCACAGATTCCATACTTAAGTATCTGTACCCGGGTATCCTGTACTTAAGATGGTGCCATAAGCAGCAACATTGTAAACTTTTCACTGCACTGATTCGAGCGCACGTGACAATACAGCTAATTCAATTCAATAACGCTAATTCATATGAGGTTTCAAAAGAAAGCTAGATATATCTTTGAAAGATGAAGAATTTGGAGGAGTCGGGGCAAGAGAATGGGACTACAGGGATTGCTCTTTCAGTGGCTCATAGCTCAAATGGCAAATTCTATGATTCAATAGGCATTTTGGGCCTATTCCCATAACCTTTTGTTCCAACAACTCAAACGTAAAGACTGTTACAATTCTAAATTGTGAATCTTTCATGGTCTTCCACTACCTCCCTCCCACGCAACCATCTCTCCTCATCCTCTACATCCCTATTTCCCCTACACTACTTCACCCATTCTCTCCCATTTCGTCTCAGCTATCTCTCCTCCCCAGTCTCTTCTTCACCCACATCTCTCCTTGCTGCTTTACGCACTACCCCACACATTCTCTCTTCTTCCACACCCCCAAACCACCTCCACTCCCTCTTTCCTTCCCATTCCTCTCTTCAGCTTTTCTTCTCCTCTTTCCCTTCCTCTCATCTCCCCAATCCTACCCTACTGCCATTCTTTCACTCCCGTCCTTTCCACTTACCCTTCCTCTTCCGTCCTCCCACCGCAATGTTTTGCCTTTCCCTCCTCTGTTGACTTCAAAAAGGTGAAATATCTCAGATTTGATGTCTTACCGCATCATCCAAACCATCTATCTGCAGAGTAACTGTTTTCGCCCGTTTGTTAGTGCTCCCCAAGAAAAACTGTGGTTTGCGCCTATGTGAGTTACGATCATTTGTGTAGTCAGACTCTTCACTGCTTGATGACTGCAAAATTTCATACACTTCATTTGCCAAAATCTTAGTTTCACCAGGCGTCGTTGTTCTGAAAAGAAATGACAAAATGTCAAGGCGTTGAATTAATTCAAAACACCTTCAGAACAGTCAGATTTATGTCATTATGACCTGCCATCCAACATGTTCACAGGTGAAATGGTCACTGGCGATTGCAGTGTTCAGTACCTTTTGTAACTCCTCTGTTACTGAAGCTTTCAATGTCCACACACAGTAAGACCTGGGCTACGCCAAGCAAGTGCAAAGAATCTCCAACAAGAGAGGATCTAACTGTCTCCTCTTGATATTTAGTGTGTATTATCACCAAATCTCCTGTCAACATCCTAAAGTCACTTCACCCAACAAGGGTGCAGCGCCCCAAAGGCTTAGGATTTCAAATAAACCTGTTAAACTATGATCTAGTGTCATGTGACTTCTGACATTCTTCTGTGTGTTGTGAACAACGAATTCAACTTTCAGCTTCAAACAACCAAATAACAAGGGTTTTAACCAAACACTTTGGTCTGGTCTCAAGCTTTTAAACTAAAACTTCTCTCACTGAGGTAGCTTCTTCCTAAAAACAGTCCTCAACCACTTCCCTTTCTCAGGAGCAACTGTTTGTCACATCCAGGTTCAGCAAAGACTTCTGAGAAACTGCTCCAAACTGAAACTAAAAAGCTTTCCCAGCGTTTCCCTAAGCCCAAAAAATTTTTCTGAATTTTCTATCTACAAGCCTGATCCACTACACTGTTTACTTTGTTCCCTCCTCATGTAAACAAAACCCTTATATGCCCCAGGAAATCTCTCAAAAACTGAATTTAGAACTAAATCAACAGGATCACGATATAGAAGTTAGTCGTTAAATTACATTTGTTTTTCTCCCAGTCTTAAGACATTGGAATGTTTTTCAGAGGGTCAGTGTAGACTTGATGGGCTGAATGGCCTCTTTCCCCACTGAAGGGATTCTATAAACCCCTTCAAACTTAGGAAACCCATATACCACTGTTTCAAAATGTGAAATCCAAAACTGAAGGATATTAACAAACAAATAACATGACATCAGAGACTGATCAGCAATAGTGACTGGCCTTGCCAGTGATGTTAGCGTCCCAAAAAAAATAGAAAGTGGAAATTAATTACACATTAAAATCCTACGAAATATTCTATTATAAAGCTATCTCTATTCACCAGCAACACATGTTGCACCAATAGGTGGTGCTGTGATAGATGTTTCCAATAACAAATCTGTCAGGGATTCCCTACAATTTTATGAATTACACATGGTGCTGCGCAAGATATGCTAATCATTACAGAGCATATGATATTGGTAAATTTATGCCCAGAGTACAAGTCTTATCACATCATTCTTCTGAGGGAAAGGACACCAATGTTCAAAGGACTCTTCCCTCCCTCTCCCACACCACCACCCAACCCCCATCTTTTATGTGAACACAGAAACAAGGTCTTCCATGGCTTAATGAAAAGGCCTCTTTAGAAGAATATCCAAGAATGGTACCTTCGCTATATAAAAAAGATACTGCAGTTCTCAGATTTAGAATTAATCCAGTAATACAGCCTTACTTTTGGATCACATTTTGTAAACTCAGCATCATGCCCAGTTCAGTTTTCATTTTCTCTCTGCTGGAACGGCATTCTGCCAGATAGCGCAAAGCCTAAGATGCAGAGGGAGAAAATAATACAGCTGAATTAGTTATCAACGCCAACAGAAAAATCATTTACAATAACAACTGATGAAACCAATTAAGATAGGTAGAGAATGCAAATGAGACTTTTCTGTATAACTTTACTCCCTTAATAGCATTACTATAAAGCTCATTACAATTGCAATCATATTGTAATCACGGTTTTGAAGGCAGCAGTTTCCCATCTATCCTTCTTATCAGTTAAAACACTTATTTGGCTAATCTATACACCCACTTGCAACAAGGGAGGAATATGGAAGTATTCATGGTAATAGGGTTATTAAAGCAATATAACGAGATTCAACTTGAAAAGATGCCAGGATTCTGAAGTCATTTAAAGCAGCTGGGAAGTCGCAACCTATAGCTGACAGACAAGACTGTAACGTATTCCTCAAATGTAGAGGAATGATTTATTACAAAGAAATGGATTTCTCAAATGTTCCCATCAAATAAAACCAGTCACATGATCACAGGTATAAGCATGGAATGCGGCGATTGAAAGCCAGTCATCTCATGATGAGTTCTTCCAACCCCGAAACTGAAACCCACAAACTATTAAAAATGTTGCCACTGTGGTACAACACCCACAGGTTTTACAGCAAATATAACTGTAGGTTTCATATTTATACATCTTCTACACAAGGAGCAATTAAGGGGTAGGTTGGCTTACCAGCTAAATAACAGAATAGCACAAAACACAGTCACATGCAAGTAATTCCACGGAAGATCTGGATACCTTAAAAAGATTCCTATTTACTAATGTGGATCTTACAGTGATGCAAAGTTTGCTATTCATTGTCATCATGTGACTTTTCTTGTATTTTCTGCTTCAGTATATATTAGCAGTGCTGCCTCGCAGCGCCAGGGATCTGGGTTCAAATCCACCCTTCGGTGACTGCACAGAGTTTGCATGTTTTCCCCACGTTTGCCTGGGTTTCCGATGGGTGTTCCAGTGTTTTCCCCCCACAGTCCAAAGATGTGCAAGTTATGTGGATTTGCCATGCTAAATTATCCACAGAGTTCCAGGATGTGTAGGTTAGATGCATTAGCCATGGGAAATGTAAGGTTAGAGAGATGGGATAGGGGTTTCAGCCTGGGTGGGATGCTCTTTGGAGGGCCGGTGTGGACTTGTTGGGCCAATTGGCCCGTTTCCACGCTATAGGACTTCTATGATTTCACCCTCGTTCTTTGGTACCAATATTGTACAGTTGTGGTATACGAATGCTCTTAAGCACTGTGGAAAACTGTGCCCATTTCCAAGATAGATTGTTTTCAGTCACACAGCACGGAAAGAGACCCTTCAGTCCAACATGTCCATGCCGACCATGATCCCACTAAATTAATCCCACTTGCCTGCGTTTTTCTCCTATATCTCAAACCTTTCCAATCCTTATACAAATATGCTCCCTAGTTTTGAACACTCCCATCCTAGGGAAATGACTCTTATTATTCATTTTATATATGCTGCTTATGATTTTATAAAACTCAATAAGATAACCCATCAACTTCCCACACTCCACTGAGAAAAACTCCCAATCTATTTTTATAAATCAAACCCTCCATTCCTGGCAACATCCTGGTAAATCTTTTCTGAACCCTCTCCAATTTAACAGTATCCTTCTGATGGCAGGACGACCAGAACTGCACACTGTGCTCCAGAAGAGGCCTCACCAAAGTCCTGTACAACCTCAACGTGACATTCCAAATCCTATCCTCAAAGGTCTGAATTGTGAAATATTTCAAATTGTCAGAATTGTTAACCATTTTGCTAATGAAATGGAATTTGTTGTATTTTATAGAACAGAATGTTCCCATCAGCGCACAAGGTCTATCTACCGTATATTCAGTTTTGCTACACTTTTGTTCTTTATTTGACCGGATGTTCATTGGAAATTTGCACGCATCTCTTCATCAGTGGATGTGGATTTATTGAGCTCTGTTTTAGTTTCTTTTGGTCCATTACCGGGCATTACTTTTGCATATCACTATTCACACATCATGGAATCCATGTTTGGATGAACCGTTCTGACACAAATGATTAAATCATACCTATAGAATTCAGTGTAAAAAGATTGACAATACAAGCATGTTCTTACAAATGTGCCTCATTTTTACTGAATGTGAATTCACCATTAATTGTCCTAATTTTGGATTGAGATTCCTAAATACATTCAAGGCACTCAAACCTGCTGAGGCCTTTCTTTAAAATTGTAGGGTGGGAACAGGTGGTGGTGGTGGTGGTTGTGGCTAGGAAGTAAAAGGGAAACAAGGTAAGTATCTGCTTCTTCATTAATATTCAAAAATTTCATAAGTATAAAACAATTTACAGCTCCCTCATAATTGAACAAGCAGATTTCTTTGGCATGTTTTAAATCATGGTTCCAAGTCAAGCAAAATCACTCTCTCTGCCATACTGATTCTTTACATCAAAATAATTCAATCTTAATCACAGCCATACTATGCTGGTGCTAAGCTTTATCCTACTCAACTGAACACGGAAGAAATTGCCAGTTGGCCCCTCATTCAATACAGATGCTGCTCATCAACGCTCTTGACTTCATTTTTCCTAACAGGCTTTGGTCAACAGGATACAGCGTCATTCTATTCCCCTATCATTGTTAACAACAGGTACACAAAGCATGTCAATACGATATGATTTTGAATATTTCCTGTGTCTGGTAAAATACAATTATTAAAAAGCAAAATCCATCTGCTAGGCAATCCTAGAAGTTCTATAATTTAAAGTTCCAAAGCATCTCATTCCCATCACTGCCCTAAACCTCCTGTCCTGAGACTGCTTTTACTCACCCAAGATGCAGCAGGCAGGGAAACAGCCACATGGCACAATACCATATCAAACCCTTCATAAAAGGTTATATTTCATGACATCATCTTTCATTCTTTAAAGCTCGAGAGCATAACAATCTGGCACAACAACTGCACTGCCCAGGACTGTAAGAAACCACAGAATGTTGTGTGCACAGCCTAGGCCATCATGGAAGCCAACCTCCCATCCAAGGATGCCATTTACACTTGTCATTGCCAAGGAAAGGCTGCAAACATCAAAGACCTCTCCCACCCTGGCAATGCTCTCCTACAACCTCTTCCATCAGGCAGAAAACACAGAAATTTGAACACAAGTACCAGCTGGTTCAAAAACAGTTTCTTTCCTGCCATTATTACACCAATGAATGGCCTAACTTTAAATAATGCTGATGTTGATCTTGCCTCACGGTTGCCGTGCGGCATAACCTGTATGCCTTACTGTGTTCAAGTTTTTTTTCCACCCAATGATCTGAATATCATTGCTTATTATGATCTGCCTGTATTGGTCGCATACAAAGCTTTTCACTATACTTAAGTATACATGACAATAATTCAATTCAAGCATAGGCCTGTTCTATTCAATCTCTTCATTGACAACCCTCTAAAATTGTTCGCTGTTTCCTTTGCTGAGATTCAAATGATTCATGTCCAATAACAGCACAAATCAACAAAAAAAAAAGCCAGAAGTTGACCAGGTTGTTTGGAAAAAACAATGTTATTTGACTTTACAAATAGAGACACAGACTAATCAAGGAAATTAAGACAAGCATTTATAAACAAAGATAACAAAGTGTGGAGATGGATGAACACAGCAGGCCGAGCGGGCAATGGGGTGCGGCTTAAGGTGGGAGGAGGGGATAGGTGAGAGGAAGAACGGGTTAAGGAGGAGGGGACAAGCTGGGCTGGTTTTGGGATGCAGTAGGGGGAACGAGAGATTTTGAAGCTTGTGAAATTCACATTGATACCATTGGGATGCAGGGTTCTCAAGGGGAATAGGAATTGCTGTTCCTGCAACCTTCGGGCAGCATTGTTGTGGCACTGCAGTAGGCCCAGGATGGACATGTCGTCGAAGGAAAGGGAGGGAGAACTGAAATGGTTCGCAACTGGGGGGGTGCAGTTGTTTATTGCAAACCGAGCGCAGCTGTTCTGCAAAACAGTCCACAAGGCTCCGCTTGGTTTCCCCATTGAGGAGGCCACAATGGGTACAGCAGATGCAGTATACCACATTGGCAGATGTGCAGGTGAACATCTGCTTAATATGGAAAGTCTTCTTGGGGCCTGGGATGGGGGTGAGGGAGGAGGTATGGGGACAGGTGTAGCACTTTTTGCGGCTGCAGGGAAAAGTGCCACGTGTGGTGGGGGTTGGAGGGGAGTGTGGAGTGGACAAGGGAGTCATGGAGAGTGTGGTCCCTCCGGAAAGCAGGCAAGGGTGGGGATGGAAAAATGTCTTTGGTGGTGGGGTCGGATTGTAGATGGCGGAAGTATCGGAGGATCATGCTTTGGATCCAGAGATTGGTGGGGTGGTACGTGAGGATAAGGGGGATTCTCTTTTGGCGGTTATTGTGGGGATGGGGTGTGAGGGATGAGTTGCAGGAAATGCAGGAGACACTGTTCAAGTTGATCTCCACCACTTTGTGTGTGTGTGTGTGCGTGCGTGCGTGCGTGCGTGCGTGCGTGCGTGCGTGCGTGCGTGCGTGCGTGCGTGCGTGCGTGTCCGTGCGTGCGTGCGTGCGTGCGTGTCCGTGCGTGCGTGTCCGTGCGTGCGTGTCCGTGCGTGCGTGCGTGTCCGTGCGTGCGTGCGTGTCCGTGCGTGCGTGTCCGTGCGTGCGTGTCCGTGCGTGCGTGTCCGTGCGTGCGTGTCCGTGCGTGCGTGTCCGTGCGTGCGTGTCCGTGCGTGCGTGTCCGTGCGTGCGTGTCCGTGTGTGTGTGTCCAGGTGAACTTGAGGTTGGGGTGGAAGGTGTTGGCGAAGTGAATGAACTGTTTGAGCACCTCTTCGATGCACAGGGCAGCGCCGATACAGTCTACAACGGAGGTAGAGGTGAGGTTTAGGGCCAGTGTCAGTATGGAAGAGGGATTGTTCCACATAACCTACAAAGAGGCAGGCATAGCTTGGGCCCATGCGGGTACCCATGGCCACCCCCTCTGTCTGTCAGAAGTGGGAGGAATCAAGAAAGAAGTTGTTCAGGGTGAGGACGAGTTTGGCTCGGCGGATGAGGGTGTTAGAGGTGGGGGACTGGTCGGGCCTGCTCAACAGGAAGAAGCAGAGGGCCTTTAGGCCACCTGCGTGGGGAATGCAGGTGTATAGGTACTGGACGTCCATAATAAAAATGAGGTGCCGGGGACCAGGGAATTGGAAGTTCTGGAGGTGGTGGAGGGTGTGGGTGATGTCACGGACGTAGGTAGGGAGTTCCTGGACCAAGGAGTCCAGATAGGTGGAGATGAATTCGGTGGGGCAGGAGCAGGCGGAGACAATGGGTCAGTCAGGTTTGTGGATTTTGGGAAGGAGACAGAAGCAGGCGGTGCGGGGTTGGGGAACAATGAGGTTGGAGGCTGTGGGGCGGTGTCCAGGAGGAGGACTTGTGTTGGAGGCGGGTGAAGGGGTCAGTGGAGGGAGGGTCAGGCTCATGGTTAGAGAAGTAAGCTTGGAGGCAAAGGCGGCAGAAAAACTGCTCGATGTCCATACATTTGTGGTATTTGTTGATGAGTGGGTGGAGGGGGAACAAAGGTGAGCCCCTTACTGAGCACTGACTGTTCGTCCTCAGTCAGGGGAGGTCTGGGGGGGATGGTGAAGATTCGACAAGGCACAGCTGCTGGCTGTGGAGACTGTGGGCGGAACGATATTGGCATCAGCTGTGGGCAGAGTTATGTCGGTGGTGGTGGATGGAGTTGCATTGGCGTCAGCGGTGGGTGGAGTTGCATCTCCTGCAACTCATCCCTCACACCCAGTCCCCACACTAACCGCCAAAAGAGAATTCCCCCTTGTCCTCACGTACCACCCACCAATCTCCAGATCCAAAGCATCATTCTCTGACACTTCCGCCATCTGCAATCCGACTCCACCACCAACGACATTTTTCCATCCCCACCCTTGTCTGCTTTCCGGAGGGACCACTCTCTCCACGACTCCCTTGTCTGCTCCACACTCCCCTCCAACCCCACCACACCCGGCACATTCCCCTGCAACCGCTGGTAGAGCTACACATGCCCCCATCCCAGGCCCCAAGAAGATTTTCCACTTCAAGCAGATATTCACCTGCACATCTGCCAATGTGGTATACTGCATCCGCTGTACCTGTTGTGACCTCCTCTACATTGGGGAAACCAAGCGGAGGCTTGAGGACCGCTTTGCAGAACATCTACAGTCAGTTCGCAATAAATAACTGCACCTCCTAGTCACGACCCATTTCAAAACCCCTCCCCTCCCATTCCTTCGGCAACATGTCCATCCTGGGCCTACTGCAGTGCCACAACGATGCTACCCTAAGGTTGCAGGAACAGCAACTCATTCTGCTTACGAACCCTGCAGCCCAATGGTATCAATGCGGATTTCACAAGTTTCAAAATCTCCCCTCCCCCTACTGCATCGCAAAACCAGCCCAGCTTGTCCCTGCCTCCCTAACCTGTTCTTCCTCTCACCTATCCCCTCCTGCCAACTGAAGCTGCACCTCTGTTCCTTACCTACTAAGCTCATCCTGCCTCCTTGACCTGTCCGTCCTTCCTGGACTGACCTATCCCCTCCCTACCTCCCCACCTACACTCCCCTCTACTGGCTCCATCCCGGCCTCTTTAGCTTGTCTGTCTCCTCTCCACCTATCTTCTCGTCTATCCATCTTCGATCCACCTCCCCCTCTCCCCTCCCCCTTTTCTGATGATGAAGGGTCTAGGCCCAAAACATCAGCTTTTGTGCCCCTAAGATGCTTGGCCTGCTATGTTCATCCAGCTCCACACCTTGTTATCTCGTACTCTCCAGCATCTGCAGTTCCCATTATCTCTCATTTATAAACAAACACTGGTTAGACTTTCAATAGATCATGTTCAATTTTGGGTATCACTCTCCTTAGAGCAGACAATTAAGGACTTATCAACTGCAAAAATCAGATGGCTTGTTTTTTTTTTCTGGATTTGCCAGCATTGGCTGGTAGAGTACAGTCTGTACTGCTTAACATCACTGACTGTACTAATTTTGCACTAACCACCAATTAAAAAGTAAAACAGATCATTTACACTTGCTTGAAGCAACATACATTAGGCAGGGACTCATTCCTTACAAAAATGAATACGTTTGAGCCTTGTGCTTTTTATGTAACCGGGATGTTAGAAAGGATTTGGTTCCCAGCTGCTTTCTCTATTGCAACGGCACAGCCAGAGTTGACTTTCCAAATAATGAGAACTCTTTTTCTCCAGTACAAATTGTTGCAATTATTTGAAATTTGGGATACTTGCAATTGACCTGAGTGTAAGATGAAATGTTTTGGTAATAGCTCTCTATTTTAGTAAATATTAAGTTCAATAATTGTTACAATTGCAAATTTTTGCAGGAATTACAACAGGGAAGAGTGAGTTGATATTTACTGAATCTAACAGATAACCCAGCTGTTGTTCTTGTTCTTTGAGTCACAAGTTAAGAACAACGAATAATACAGCACAGGAACAGGTCCTTCAGCCCTCCAATGCCTGCGCCACCATATTTTGCTCTTCTGTATTAAAACTGTCTTCACTTACAGGATCCATATCCCTCTATTCCCTACCTTTTCAACTATTCGTCCAGGTGCTTCTTGAATGCTGCTATTGTGTTTGCTTCCACCACCTCCTCTAGCAGCGTGTTCTAGGCACTCACTACACTGTGAAAATCTTGCCTCATACATCTTTTAAACATCGCCCCCTCATCCGTCGAACCTTGAACTGGTGTCCCCAAGTAACTGACCCCTCTACCCTGGGAAAAAGCTTCATACTCTCCAACCTATTCATACCATTCACAACCTTATTAACTTCTATCAGGTCACCCCTCAACCTCCTGCATTCTGGTGAAAACAAACTCAGTCTATCTAACTTTTCATCATAGCCAAAATCCCCCATACCAGGCAACATCATAGTAAACCTTTCCTGATCCTTCTCCAAAGCTTCCACATCCTTCTGGTGGTGTGGCGACCAGAACTTTATGCAATATTCCGAGCATGGCCTAACTAAAGTTCTATAAACTTGCAGCATAACTCGCCTATCATTATACTCAATGCCCCTTCCAATGATGTAAACATGCCATAAGCCTTATCTACCTGTGCTGCCACCATCAGTGATCTGTGGACCTGCACGCCCATTTCCCTCTAGATATCAATATTCCTAAGGGTTTTGCCATTCACCATTTAAATTTTCCAACTGTACTTGACCTTCCAAAATGCATCACCTCACATTTGTCCAGATTAAACCCCATCCGCTGTTTTTCTACCCATACCTCCAATTGATCTACTATCCTACTGTATCCTCATTTTACACAACTCCACCAATCTTTGCACTGTCCACAAACTTACTAATTAGATCGGCTAGGTTTTCCTCCAAATCATTTACGCAGATCACAAACAGCAGAGGTCTCAGTACGGATTCTTGTGGAACATCACCAGTCATAACCTCCATTCCGAAAAGCATCCTTCCACCGCAACCCTGTCTCCTTTGATTTAGCCAGTTCTCTTTCCATCTTGCCAGCTCACCCTGATATGATGTGATACCTTTTGTACAGTCCGCTTGAGGGACCCTGTCAAAGGCTTTACTGAAGTCCATGTAGACAACAATCGCTTTTCCTCAAATCATCGTCAACTCCTCAAAAAACTTGATCGAGTTAGTGAGGCACAACCTCCCCCACACAAAACAATGCTGTTTATCGCTAATGAGTCCATTTGCTTCTAAATGTGAATAGATCTTGTCCCTAGGAATCTTTTCTAATAATTTCCCTGCCACTGATGTGAGACTCACAGGCCTATAATTTCCAGGATTATCCCTGCTACCCTTCTTAAGCAATGGGACAACATTGGCTATTCTCCATTCCTCTGTATCCTGTTTTGTTACAGGTGAAGTCCCAAAGATTTGTCATTGCTCCAGCAATTTGTTATATGGCTTCCCTCAATAACAAGGGTAGATCCCATCAAGATCCGGGACTTACCTACCTCAATACTTTTTGCATTATTCTGAAATGAGTCTCAAAGTGACAAAACACAACAATCCCATTTGACTTCACCACCCCCCCCCCACCACCATCAGTTGTGCCAATAAAGCTCTTAAGTTACCCAAGTTGTAAATCAACTATAAACATGTATACATACAGTGATATAGACACGATCTTTGAGTAAACATTGAACTTGTATCAATAGTCAATTCTAAAAACAGGGCTACATTGAGCAGACAAGTCAACACTTACCAATAGTGCAGAGTAAACAACTTGAGGATTTGAGTGGTCTAGGAACAGGATTAACCCAGGCAGACATCCCTGATCCTGAACAATTGCTCGCCTGTTTAAGGGGTCAGATGCTAAATCTTGCAGCTGGTTTACTACTGCTAGGGCATCAGGCTCCCCACTCATTGTGCCACCATCCACTATGCCATATGTTTTAAGCAACTTTCAAGAATTCCCTGCAAAATGAATACACATTAGGCCAATGACAAATGAAATACATAAATAACATGTACTTAAACTTGAGCAATAATTTCCAAATTACACATATTCAATATTCAGTTAAACTTAATTTAAGCTATCAATGTAGACAACACTCTGATTGATCATGTAGCAGCGTTTTGTATGTTAGTGAACACGAGTAAATTCATTCACGAACAATGAGATAACAAAATGCAAGTGCCATTTCATACATTTCCAAAAGAATTAAACCCAAGTGAAGCTACAGGATTCAGACGACAACACCAGACCAAGACTGGAAAATAACCATTGCAGTACCTAGAGTCCAACTAAAGTCACCACAGTCTTACTAGACAATAAGGCTATGTTATTATCACACAGCTAGGACTGGAGGTAAGTTAACCTGAGGGTCACCATGCCTCAGGCAAGGGGAAAGAGGTTGAGAAAGTGAATCCTTCATGCTAACCTCAGCCAGTGCATGAATTGAATCCATGCTGTTGGTTTCACTCTGCATTGCAAACTAACCATCCAGCTAAATGAACTGACCGAATCGCTATAAGTCTAACTGATCACTTATTTAAAAAAACCCAGAGCTGAAGCACCAGAGATCAAGAGCAGTTACTTCAGTATAGAATCAGTGTGAAACAGACCCTTCAGTTCAACCAGTCCACTAAACTAGTCCTACCTGCCTGTGTTTGGCACATATCCTGCCAAACCTTTCCTATCCACAAACTTATCCAAATGTCTTTTAAATGCTGTAACTGTACCTGTATCCACGACTTTTACTGACAGTTCAATCCACACACAAAGCGCACGGCGTAAAAAACGTTGCCTCTCAGGTCTTTTTGAAACTTTCTCCTCTCAACTTTAAAATTTCCGAAGAAGGGTCCCAACCCAAAACGTCAACTTTCCTACTCCTCTGATGCTGTCTGGCCTGCTGTGTTCCTCCAGCATCAGCAGTACTTACTATCTCTTAAAAATGTCCCCTAGTTTTGAAATCCCCCATCCTCGGGAAAAGACCCTTGTCATTCACTTTATAAATGCTCCTCATGATTTTATAAACATCAATAGGGTCACCCCTCAACCTTACACGTTTTATCAAACTGGATTGTGTCAAAGTGGAGTGAGACTAACTGCTGACAGGCCTTCTTCTGTGATGTAATGTTCTCATTCTAGTGCCATATCCAAGGTCATGGTGTTTATGGAAAAATGGTAAGATTATCAAAGCCTTGCGTATTCTATGCAATACGAAACCGGATTTATGCATTGTAAACCAGCAGCTGTGAATCAAAGACTATAACACACACGTAAAGCGCAAAAAGATTTTAAAAAATCAAAACCCGTTGGCTCAAGCATTACTATCGTTACCTAAAACAGAAATTGCTGGGAGAAACTCAGCTGGACAGGCACCATCTGTAGTGCGATAAAACAGTTAACGATTCGAGTCCAGTTTTATATTGCTGCCGAAAAATTACATTAAACAGAGAGAGGTGAGATTCTAAGTGCCGGCCTCAATTCCAGAAACATTTTTTAAAAATACCGGTTAAAACAAGATGGAGTGTAAATGAAATGAAAACCCTGATGAGCACGAGGGATGGTAATGGGGTGGGTGGAGGCAGGCGAGGGAGAGTTTAAATGTGGGAGCTCACCGGCCTCAGAGGCCGCCCGGGCCCCGGTGCCGAGCATAGGCCTTCGCCTACCTTGTTATTCCCGCCCGCCTACCACCTTGTATGACTCATCAACAATAACCCCGCGCCTATCGATCACTCGCCCGCAAGCTCCATACGGAATAAACCGACACAAGGCCTCAGTGAGACATGAACGACAGCCACTTTCCACCGACACAACCCGGAGCTCTCCGCTCGACCCTCTCCCTCCCGTCCCCGTTCCTAACCCTGCACCCACTCAAACCCCGCCACCTCATTGGCTCACATCCACCCGCACGGCACAGCCTATCGCACGACGTCTTATTGCCGCCCCCTCCCCCAGTCGGCAACCTCCTACCGGTGTGGATTTGAACGTGCCGCCGTTTATTTTAATTTTTAGAAGCTGAGTAATGGTGAAGTGAAGCCGTGCCGATTGTTAAACGCACGCCGTTACACGGGGCTGGGATTGTGGTAAATATTTTCCGCGCGACGGCGGCGGTTAGAGCCGCACCGGAAGTGGGTGTCCGCGCGCTCTTTCAGGACACGGGCCCGAGGGCAGACACAGAGCCGGCAGGGCAGAGGCCGGAGGGTGGGGTGGGCACTGAGCTGGCAGGGCAGAGGCCGGAGGGTGGGGTGGGTACTGAGCTGGCAGGGCAGAGGCCGGAGGGTGGGGTGGGCACTGAGCCGGCAGGGCAGAGGCCGGAAGGTGGGGCACAGCGGACAGGGCGGGGGGCACAGTGCGTGCTGGGACCCGGGGGCGGGGCTGAAGCGAGAGAGCGGAGCGGCCCTGGGAGGGAGGAGGGGAAGACCGGACCAGGCGGGGCTGTAGCGGGAGGAGTGGGTCTGAATGGATCTCATTGACATCGGGGTCTGCCAGTAACCAGTGAGAGCTAAGCCTGTTTACTGTTGGGATTTACTGGCATTGACAGAGCCTCCAGGCCGGGCTGCGTGACTCTGATTCAATGATTCATTCAATCATGTGAAACCTTGTGCACACTGTTCTCTTTGGCGAGAAAAGACGGATCTGTTATCTCTGTACATTGGATTTTTTTTGCTATCTGAACGATCAACCACATTATCGAAGAATTCAGGGGAGCCCCGTATCTACAAGGTTCTAAAAATATTTTTTCTGAAATAGCATTGTGTGCCGATTGTGTCAAATAAATCTTACTGCACACGCCGCTTGTCAAGACGGATTCGCATGTCGCTATTCGCTTGTACTGCAATGAAACCAACATGATAGTCGCATTTAGTAATTATTCTTGCTTCAAGTGTCTAGGAATGCTATTCGGCTGGGATTGAGCATATTGGTGCCTTTGTTATATCACTGACAAAAGAAACCAAGTAATGGGTGTGAGGTGCATCATCAGGCAAATCGACTTCCAAAATTTATGAATTCTATACTAACAGCACCTTTATGTTCACTAAGGGATTTGGATTCATGTTAAATTTTTGTTTAATTTTTCTGTTGCTGAATACTTTGAGGAGATTAATAATTTGTACCAGATACTGAAGCAAAATTTCATTAAGCTTCCAATGTGGAACATAACACTTTGAAAATGGTTAGAAGAAATTGAATGTCTTGCTGATTTGCATCTGGTTGTTCATACAACTAGCTGTAATATACCTTTTTATTACTGGATTGCATGACTGCGGGTTCATTGTATTCATTGTTCTTTAGTTCTCTGAATTTTGAGGTGACCCTCATCACTTACAAAGATCTTCATGCTGGCTAGCCCTAAGTATGAACTTTATAACTGTGTCCAGACCAGTCTAGAACTCATTCTGAACATTCAGCAGTGTTAAAAAGGGTAAGTATATAACATAAGCAGCAGACATTGAAAACCATGAGCTTAAACTTTAAAAAGCAAAGCTATCTTAATATGCAAATACAGATGTTTAAAGATGTAAAGTATTATAGATTATAGGATACCTTTTGTGAACATTGAATGCTAGGATGGTTTCATACTGACCTTTTTTAATTCACTCATGGACTGTGGGTGTTGCTGCCTACTCCAGTGTTTATTGCCCGTCTGTAGTTGTCCTTTGGTGGTGAGTGCATTCTTGAACTGCTGGAACCTGTTAGGCCTAGGTTGTTAACAACAATGTTGTTAGGGACATGGTTCCAGGATATTAACCTGATGATGTTGGAAGAGTGGTGTTTGTTTTTTCAAGCCTTAATGAGTGGCTTGGAGGGGACCTTGCAGGTGGTGGTGTTTTCATGTATCTACTGCCCTTCTCCTTCGAGTTGGTGATGGTCATGGGTTTGGAAGGTGCTGTCTGAGGAGTGTTGGTGAAGTGCTACTGAATGTTGGTAATGGAGGAAGTATATGTTTGTGAATGTGATGCTAATCAAGTATGCTGCTTTGTTCTGGATCATTTCAAGCTGCTTGAGTGTTATTGGAGATGTACTTGTCCAGGCAGGTGGACACTATTTCATCAAACCCCTTATTTGAGCCTTCATGATGTTGGACAAGCTTTGAGGAGTTGGGAGGTTAGTTTCTCATTGCTGGATTCCTAGCTTGTGACCTTATCTTGCAGACATAATATCTATTTGGCTAGCCTATTTTAGCATCTGGTCAATGGAATGCCCCCTGTTGGGACTTTCAATTATGATAACATTGACTGTCAAGGCAAAATAGTTAGATTCACTCATGCTAGCGATGGTCTTGGCATGGCATTTGTGTGGTTCACATGTTATTTGTCAGCCCAGTCCTGGATAATGTCCAGGTCTTGCTGCATTTAGACATGGGCTGCTGCAGTGTCTGGAGAGTCAAGAACATTGCAATCATCAGCAAACATCCCAACTTCTGTCTTTATGATGGAGGAAAGGTTGCTGATAAAGCAGCTGAAGATGTTTGAGCTTCGGACTCTCTCCTGACAAGTTCCTGTGGAGATGTCTGAGAGTAAGGTGCTTCACTTCTAACAACCGCAATCATCTCCCTTTGTGTCGGATACAGCACTAACCAGTTTTCTCTAATTTTCATTGACACCAGTCTTGCTAAGCTGCCTGATGTCACAGTTGATTTAATGTGGCCTTGGTGTTAAAGTCAGTTGTTGTTGCCTCTGCTCTGGATTTAAGCTATATCATCTATGTCTGAACTAGACCTCTGAAGAGATCAGGAGCTGAGTCACCCTGGGAGAACCCAAAATGAGCATCTGTTTGCAGGTTATTGCTAAGCAAAGTGCTGCCTCATGGCACTGTGTTGATAACACCATCACTTCTCCGATGTTCGAGAGTAGACTGAGAGTAGAGTAATTGACTGGAATGGATTTGTCTTGTGCATAGGACATATCTAGGCAACATACCACATTGTTGGATAGGTGCCAATTTTATGTATGCACTCGATCAGCTCTGTTAGGGGTTGAGCTTTGCTTTAGTCTCATTTTGTTTCAATGTACTAAATATAATGCCAATACCATAACTCCTCAAATGAACAACCAAATTACTTTTTGAAAAGTAAAGGTTTAGCACCATTGAAGCAGTTTAGCTTTCTGTGGTGTTAACAGGGAGTTAAGGACCAAAGCAGCACCATTTTACAAGGATGTTACAGAAGCAATGCAGTACCTTCAGACAGACTTTTTTACTCAACTGCTCTTGGCTTATATAGTATCTCTAAGGTTTTGGAGTAGATTTGTAGCTCAGGTTGTGGTTAGTTGGCTTGCCAAGCTGGTTTGTTGTTCTGCAGATGTTTCATTACCCTGCTGGGTAACATCATCAGTGCAACCTCCAATGAAGCCCCATTGTGTTTTCTTGCCAGGTTTTTAAACTCTGGAGTCTGTTGAGCTGGATTACCTCCCTTCCGGTTTTCCTTCGCAATGCAGTGTATATGGGGTCAGGTTCTATATCTTTGGCTTTGTTCATGGACTACCAGGCTTCTAGGAACTCGCGTGTCTGCCTCTGCTCTGCTTGTTCCAGGATCTTGGGGTTGTCCCAATCGAATTGGTGGTTCTCCTTATCCACATGGATAGAGACAAGTATTGGTCATGTCTTTTGTAGCCAGTTGGTGTTCATGTATCCTTGTTGTTAATTTCCTTCCTGCTTGTCCAGTGTAGTGTTTGTCACAACCTCTGCAGGGAATCTTTTATATGCTGTTGGTCATGTCCATAGTGGGTAGTGTGTCTTTGGTTTGGGTGAGCAGTTGTCGTAAGATTGATATGGGTTTGTGTGCTACTCTAATGTCCAGTGGTATTATATAGTATAAAAGTTTGCATTTGTTCTGAGTTGAGCTTTTTCTTGGCTGAAAAAAAACATTTTTAAATGTTTCTCATGACTTTTGTTTTAAATTATCTCTGTATGTAGCTTTCTGATTATATTGTATCTTCCCTTCAGCTGAACAATGGGACTGCATAAAGCTTCTAGACTCCCAAGTTATGTGGATTGCAAAGCTGTGATTTGGCCTTAATGTTATTATTCCTCGTTCAGATGATTAGAATGATGTTGGAATATGCTGGAATAGACATGGATTCAGTAAGTTAAATATTTCTTTCCTGATTTACATTTTTAATTCAAGATATGATTTCCCTCTGAGGTTGCATAAGTAATCAAAATTTATGTACAAAGGTCTGAATGTGAACTTATGATCCAGATTTCAGGACCAAATTACTGCGTGCTGGAATCTGTACTGAAAACAAAAATTGCTGGAAAGTATAGCAGGTCAAACAGCATCCATGGAGAGAGTGTGCAAGCTAATGTTTCAAGTCTAGATAACTTTTCACTAGAGACATGTAGTTACTGTAGAGACCTTTGAAACATTAGCTTACTATTACTCTATGAATGTTGCCTGACCTGCTGTAATTTCCACCATTTTTTCATCCAGGATTACAGTCCTCTCTCTCAAATTTATTCTTTTGTGGATGTGGTTTTACTACCAAGATCAGATTTTGTTATCCATCCCTGTTGCCCTTGAGCTTGCTTGGGTCATTTCAGAGGGCAATTAAGAGTCAACATGCTGTGGTCTTGAGTCGCATGTTGGCTAGGCTGCATAAATATGATAGGTTTCCTTCCTTAAAGGGAACTGAATCAGATGAGTTTCTATAACAATTGATGGTTTTTTGGTCACAATTGCAGAGACTGGCTTTAAACTTATGTATGTTATTCTGTATTTTTACATGGCATTTGTTTTTGGACCTTTAGATAACTCATATACTCTTAAAGAAAAATATAATCTGGCGACAATTTGATTTATTAGTAATTCAAACATTCACTTGTAGCTGAAAACGAACTTCTCATAAATTCCATTCTCTAACTGTTATTTTTTCCCCACTTGTAGCCGTTTTGGTCAAACAAGCCATATGGTTCATCTCGCAGTATTATTCGCAGAATAGGTTCTAGCCTCCCTCTTAAACCATGTCCAAGAGTTCACTTTCAGGTAAGACAAACCAGTAACAAACTATGTTTGAATGTTTGTGTTTCCTTAGTGCTGTAGATAGAGGAATAATCACTAATGTAAAAATCAATGAGAATTGTAAAATTTCTTTCAAACATTTTTTTTATTTTGTTGTGATAGTGGCAGCCTGCAATAGTGTCTGGTCTATACCCATGATTGGAAAGGGAGGGAAAACTGATAGTGAATAATACATTTGGTTTAACAGTGCATGTGGCTGGTTCAAGAACAATATTGACAGATGACTGAGTGAGGTAGTAATCCTCTGTCAGGGACAGTGAAGGAAAATTTGACTCTGTGTGGCAGAAACATTTTGTCTTGATTAATGACTAGTTTCTATTTTGTAGAATTTTTTTGGTACTATATAAAGCTTTTATGTGCTGCAACTAAAATTGTGTGGTGAAATCTGATGGCACAGTTATTCACGCATGCCATTATTATTTCTTAAACATGTCATCTGGACCAAAAGGAAGAACATGAATCCTGTTTCAGAGATGGTAGGAACTGCAGATGCTGGAGAATCTGAGCTAATAAGATGTAGAGCTGGATGAAAACAGCAGGCCAAACAGCATCTGAGGAGCAGGAAGGCTGACATTTCTGGCCTAGACAGAAAAAAGGTTCTGAAGAAGGGTCTAGGCCCGAAACGTCAGCCTTCCTGTTCCTCTGCTGCTTTGCCTCCTGTGTTCATCCGACTCTACACCTTGTTATCAATGAATCCTTCTGCTGAGTTGGGGTTAGTTATTAGTGTTTCTCAAGTATGGATCTGCAGAGACTTTCAGAGCTCTGAAATAATGTAAAATCCAAGCCACAAGTTGGGAGTGGATCGAGCTATTATATGCAGGGCGTAGGAGCAGTGCATACAGCAGTAGACTCTGCTGTAGAAAGCAAATTCACCATAAATCACTTGCATCTTAAGTGAGTACTTGTTTTCTTAACATTATTAAATCAATCTTTTTTGCATGCAGAAATTTCATATGACTAGTACATTGTGTGATTTTAGGTGGGATTTCATTGATTACTAATCTGTTTGGAAAGGGGGTTTTCAACCAAATAAGTTTGAGAGCTTTTTAAATTACTGGGAGGCAAAGTTGAAATAGGTTATATATTTCACTGGAGAGCGGAACTTGCCTTGATACAACTAAGTTGGCTCAGTGTCTTCAACCATTTAAAGTCTTGTAGTCTGAAAAGAGATATGGTACATTTCCTTCTACTTGATAGGGGGAGAAAAGTGAACATGGTATCATTTTGGTATCTCAATGTCAAACAAAAAACATGTTGTTTTGGCTATTGCAAATTAATAAAAGTGGATAGAATATTTTTCAATTATAGGTTGAATGTAGCCTTGAAGTGAAAAATTGCTTTAAAGTTCAGATCCTTACATATACCTTTACTAAATATTATTTATAGTTTCTCTCTTTTTTGTCTCTATCTTTTGAATGTCCTAACTGGTTCTGTTAATATTTCTTGTAACGGTATCTTGCCCACAACATAATGATAAAATAAACTTCTGTTTGGCATTAGAGTGACGCATTGGTTGAATATCCACAACTGTCATATTATTCACTAAATATTGCAAAATAGCTATTTCTATCCCTTTCACATATGCTAGCCAAAAATTAGTGAAACTAAGTGAGGTTGATATATTTTTGTAGCCAATCCATTTTGATCCAAAGTTTAACCTTCATCACCCTGCTCTGAGTAGCTTGGAGGAGGGAATTTTTAATTACATTTGAAGGCTAACATTTGGCAATAAACTTTGAATTGATTTTCAAAAATAGCTGTGGTTTAATTTGTCAAAAATTACCAAGAAACTAATATGCCGAACAGACCAAAAAGAGTTTTTGTGATCTGGACATTATTGTGTTTTTTAACTTCATTTCTACTTGAGTCATACTTGGCTAATCACTTACAGTAAATCATTGAGGGATTTCAATGTTCAGAATCTCTTAGGTGATAAGCATTTACTCATCTTTACTCAGCTCTTCATTTTTATAATTTTGTTTTAAATTTTCTCAGCTAAGGGAATTAAATTGTTATTTTTTGACAAACAGTGTACAAGACTGTTGTGGGGGTAGCAGGTTGCTTGGTGAATTGTTCCTACAGGTAGACTCTTTAGGCCAAGTAACATCCTTCTGTGCTTGTAACCATTCTGACATTATCCAAACTATTACTGTAAAATGCTTACCAATAACATGACACAAATCCTCTGATATCTGAATGTCTGACTATTTTCTCTATTTGCCAGCCTATTTTTATTCTCTCTTCCTGATAGTTCTAGTCACATTCTGATCAAACTGTGCAATGTACCTGATACAGGTCAGTGCCCATAATTGTTTACTAAATATTTTGTTTTGGAGTTGCATGCAAAATTGTGTTTGTCCAGTTGTTAACCAAAATATAATAGCCCAGTTCCTCTGAGTTCCAGACCAGTGAAATCTGTACTTAAAGCAGTATTATGAGTCAGGTTCCTCTAGCAGGTTTGGGTGGCACATACACTCTCTCTGTACTTGCCCAGGAAGTTTAGACTCTCCATTGACTGATTTGTGCTGTCAGGGATTCAGTGCATATTTCTCTAACGTAAGTCATGTGTAGGAATTACCTACATTTAAAAGCCTGGAAATAAATATTGACGTGACTTGTCAAAATTTCAGCATGACTGAATGAACATAACACAGACTCCAATCCCCAGGCACTCTCTTGAGGCAGCTATAATCCCCAAACTATCCTGACCCAACTAACCAACCTGAGTTCAGGACATCCTCTGGCCTTAAGAGGAACTTACAGTTGGAACACTCAAACATGCATATTGGTAGCAGAAGTAAGCCACTCAGCCATTTAGCTATTTCTGCTATTTGTTAAAATCATGGCTGGTCTGATTATTCCATATTCCTCTGTCTCTCCAAAAACCATTCAACTCCTTGCTTAACACAAATCCACCTACCTCTGCTATAATAATATAAAGCAAAACTATACACATAGATGAACTGGCTATTTGATTCATTTGCAATTTCAGGTTAAGGGAAGTGCTGTACAAACTTTTAAATCCACCTAGGTTAGCATGCAGAATATCAGCTTAATACAATGCTGAACTGGAGTAGAAATTTAATTTTTTTATGTTTGGCACAGGGATTGAATCCACAATCTTCTGGTAAAACTTTGCCTTTTGAGCCAAATGAACTAGACTAAAAGGGAGAATCCATAGATGATGGCCCATATAAGTACCAACAACACGAGTAGATCTAGGGAAAGAGTGAGTATGAGTAGCTAGAGGCTAATCTTTGGCAGTAATATCTAGATTACTAATTGAATCACAGGCAATTTAAACATTGGGTAAATAAGATCAGAGATTAATCAAAAATTGGTGTTTGGGGCATGTGCTTTGATTTCTTCATGCACTGACACCAGTATTTTGGAAATTGGGGGCTGAACCATGCTGGGACCAGAATTCTTCTGTCACCTAACTAGGTAGAGGAAAGGATTCAAGTGAGTGATGATATGGCAAAGTATACAGTAAGAGCAAAGCGATGGAGCAGGGCAGCAGTTTGGGTAATAATTACAAGCTTGGCAGGTAGGGACAAAATGTAAAATAAGTGCATTAGTACATAAGGCCAGGAATAGTAAAAATAGTTGTAAGCATTTGTAACAAAAGTATGAATTGATAGCAACAGTAGGAGGTATATGTATATAACCTGTTGGGTATTACAGAGGTTGAAAGGTGATCAGAGCTGGGACCTGAATGTGGAAGTGCATTTGAAATATTGAAATGACAGACTGGGGAAAGCTGGTGGAATCATTCTGTTAATCAAGGATGGCATTAGTTCGGTATTGAAAGATGAGCTTAATTTAAAAGATCAAGATGTAGCATCAGTTTTAGTAGAGATAAGAAATAAAATCGCTGCTGTCCTCAAGGACAATCGTGCTGCTGTCTTTAGAGATAACCTGAGGGCCACCAGAACTGAGGCGAGAGGACAGTTTGAGAAGGAAGGACCTCAAGCTGCAACAAGAATTGAACCTGCACTGACGTTACACTGCATTGCAAACCAGCAGTTCAGCCAACTAAGCTAATTGACTACCAGATAAAAAAGCCAAAAAGTCCTATGTGGGTGTAGTTTATTGACCCCTTAACAAGTGAATAGAGGGTACAGGAAGAATGTAAGTGTGGCATATAACGAAATGTAATGCAAGAATCATGGGTAACTTTAATCTACGTGTAGAATGGGAGAATTAGATTGGCAAAGGTGTCTTAGAAAATTAATTCATAATGTCTTCAATATAGTTTCTTAGATGAGTACATTCTGGAACCAACCTGACAGCAGGCTATCCTAGACCTAGCAATGTGTAATGAGATAGGATCAATTAATAACCTTATGGTTATTGTGACGATGATGGATCTGGGAATTTTTTTTTAAGATTGACCCTGTGTGAGCTAACTGCATAGTAAGATACCAGAAGCAGAAACTTCAGTTAACTTGAATAGTATAAACCATTCTGCTGCAAGGTCTTCATTTTTTACATTTCAGTGGCAGTGACGTGAAGATGGCATGAGTGCAGCAAATGTTTTATATTTACATAGATTTTACAAATGATAAGCTGTTATACATATGTCGTGGTGTATTTCAGGGCTTGGTAGCTTTGAAGCAGTGTGTGCATCCTAGAATCATTAATACTGTTACTTCCTAGATTAAATCTGATAGGGAAATTTTATGCATCATATTTTCAGCACACTTTCTCGTCTAGCATGAGATAACAGTATGAAAATTCAAATGCATTTAAATTATCAAAGCAGTTGTATTCGTATAAAGAGGTAGGATCATAAGGTTTCTACTTAGTAACATCAAAGGAGTAAGTATCTCTCTGATTTTAGTTTCCTATATGCTTGGGTGGGCAAAAATTATCCAAATTAAGGATGTTTTCCATACCAAAGAATTGTGTACTGTAGCAGCTGCAGAATTTTTCAAACAGCTCATTAAAAATAATTAGATGTTTTAAGTTAACCTTCACAAAAATGGCTTCAACTCTGAACTCTGCCCCAAATCATCTTTAAGCCACAGATACTAAATTTTAAATTAGAAGACGGATAAGGATTTAGCCATTGTGAGTAGAGAATAATCATCATCTTTTAAAACATCCTGAATAGATTTTCCATGGTTTTGGAGAAGCTGATCAAAATTCTACGGAGTCAGACAATGGTGCAGTTGCTTCCCTGGCTGATGTAGCCTGGATTGTGTGTGACCAGGGGGAATCATTTAGCAAGATGAGGTATTTTTTAATCACCTTTCTATTGTTAAAACTTGAAGTATGTTGCAAATGGTTTTATGAGCTATATCCTGCTTTAGGTGAATATTAACAATGTTGAATAGGACACAATGCTGAAATGTAGCACCAAAAATATCTTTATTTGTCAGTTAATTTACATTTATTATGTAAACTTCTTAAGCACTGTTTTGATAACAGTTATGTAAATGGTCTGCGAAGATAAAATTGCAAATGCCTCCAAACTCGCCAATTCCAGTGCACTCCTGCTAATATTCCATATTGCTGTAACCTCGATTCTCCTGGTAGTACCCGTCATTGCTGTGCTCATTAATTTCCTTTTGTTCCTGGTTTGCAAAAGACTCGGATTTTAAATTCTCATCTCTACCCTCGAATCCCTTCATTGTGTGGTTACTACTTATGGCATCAAAGTCCTTGGCCCTACAACTCTCCAAGACATCTGAATTCCTCTACGTCTATCTTGTGACTTCTCCAAGCATTTTGTCGTCAGTGGTTGTGCTTTCTTCTGTCTAGGCCTAAAGCTCTAGAATTACCTCTTTAAACGTCATTGTCTCTATCTCTATCCGCCTTCAAGGCCCTGCTTCAAAACCTCCGTCAAAGCAACAAATGGCTGGTTGGCCTGTGGACTAGTGACCGGATATCAATAACAAAGGCCTTCTGCCTGCCGACAACTGTGATTTGGTTCTCTGATAGCTGAACAGCTCAAGTCAACTAACAAGATAAGGAAAGTCATCTAGTTGCTAACAGCTCAGAAACTCACTCTGTATCCTCTCCTGTAAAACCCACTTTAAGCCTGAAGAAAACTGGTACATTCTTCCATCAGCAGTTGCTGCAAGCTGCGACTTTTACTAAGTCCCTTTTTTCAGCATAAACCAACCATCCTGTGCCTCCTACAAATCAGTGAAAGCACCTGAAGAAGGAAGACCCAAGTTTTGATTAGAACAAGAACTATCTCCACAGATTATGTGAATTATATTAACTATTTTCCCTGTTTTCCCTATGCCCATAACCCTTTTTTTGTGTTGACCGTTAAGTGGATTAGATTTTTAACTGATAGAATTATCTTGCTAGCAAGATAATTCTTTACATACAGCTAGATACTATTTACTTGTAATAAATAGTCGTTCTTATTTAGTATAGAAACCTGGTCCATACTAGCTATCAATGAATCTAAATGTGGGTGAAGTGGAGAAGCATGCTTTTTAAAACATAGTAACTTCTGTAACAACTCCAGGAATGGCAGGCTTGAATTTCAATATGTTACACCAGAATTCAAAAGCAATAGAACATAAGACCTTGTTTTATAGCTAAAATTCAAGTTATTTTACCAATTTATATAAGCACAAAAAGTCAAACATAGCTATACATTTAAACATTGAACGCATTGTTCAAATAAGCAATATAATAAAAATTGCATCTCTCAAACCCAAGGTAATCTTTTTGAAAATAATGTTTTAAACATTTGAGTCTTTTAAAAAGTAACCTGGTATATTAAAATGCCTAGTGCACCAGGCTGCGTGAGTATTTATCTTGCAGAGCAATAAGTATCTTTATGACTATCTAATTGTATGGGACTTTGTCCAACTTTTAAATTTTCTTTTTAAGAACTCTAGTTAAGTTTCCAGTGTTTCTGTCTCACATTGACACAATTTTTTTGTGTTCACAGGTCAGAAATTCGACTTGATGGTGACCTTCCCAAACGTCAGGCGTCATCTTGTCCAAGGCCTATCAGCAGGCAAGCTTCTTTACCAAATTTAAGAAATTGCAAAAAGGAATCTGCAACTCCCACAATGGCCAGTGATGCAGCATTGGAAAAAATCAACATATTGGAGAATGAGCTTGCTAAGTTACGGGAACAGATTGCCATGATTGTAACTATACAAGAACAAAGAAGTCCCTTGGCAGGTATGGCAAATATACAATATTTATTTTTAAAACAGTATCCATTTAAATCATTGCAATTTTAACTGATTGAAACAATACCCACTTATACATATGTGTACCTACTCATGCCTTTGATAGAACCGTACTGAAATTTCAGGAGTTAAGAGTTATTTTGTTGGGGCAGACTTGAGGATTGTTCACAGATATTCTTATATCGAACTTTGCTATCTATCCTTTTGCAATAGTACACACTCAGCATTTCATCTCTGCAGTCTCTTAATATTTAGATATGATTTTTATTCTTCTAATCAAAATGAGCAATTGCAGCAGTTTTCCCAAATTATATATCATTTGCCAAAACTTTGCCCACTTAGTTGTCTATCTATATCCCTTTGTAGCCTCCTTATTCCTCCAATGCAAATTACTTTCCCGTTTGTCTTTGTTATCTGCAAGTTTAGCAACTTGGCTGTATTTCTCTTTCTGTACCAGATTTGACAATTTTAGTGTACCCATTTGTACTTTCATCATCAAACTTTGTGTTAATAATGTACAATCCATCAAACTGAATAGTTCATTTTGTTCTCTCTATGGTGTCACACCATTTTCGTCTGGCACTTACAGCAACCTGCAGGGCAAAAATGACATTGTACAGAATGTAGGGCATATGCAACTAAAAGTTGGTACCATTCACGGGCTGCTGGAACAAAGTTTGGGCCGATATTAGATGTAATTACTAAAGCACCATTATGATATTTTCCAGTTTGTGAACAGGTTATATTCTTATTTACTAAAATTGCTCATTAGTGTTGAATTTTTAGGCAATTTTATGTTGTGGGTATGTCATCCGGACACTAGATTCATACAACTGATTTTTTATTTTCATGTGAGAAGCTTGCAAGGTAGAAAGAATTTTTTCCCCAGCTAACTATGTGGTCCTGGGGTCCAGTGCTGAAAAAGCAATTTGTTGTCACCCAGATTCAGTTTTCTCCTCTCATTTTCTTCTTCTTCCCTCTAAGTAGCTTAAAATAACTTACTTTACAAAAAAATTCATAAGCTATGCTTTTTTGTAAGGCAATTCAATTTTGCCGTATAACTAATAAATGGAACTGGGTTATAATACTTCACCATATTTTATAATAAACATATAGAGAATGTATTTCACAGATGTGAAAGAGAATTTAACATGTTGTTTTTGAGAACAAGTCTGTATGATATTAATGATTCTGAAATTCCTGTTGTTTTTCTTCTGGTTCAGTGACACCAGGTGTTATTCCATCTTGTGCTGCTCCACCGCTGCCTCCACCACCTCCCCCACCTCTACCACCCTCACCTGCTCTCCAACGTAGTCAATCTGTGATTGACCTCATCAAAGAAAGAAGAGGAAAGAAACCTGACAGTAGTCAAATCACATGTAATCATAAACAGGAAAATCTGCCGAACATGTTAGATGTCTTAAAAGATATCGATAAGGTGAAACTACGCTCTGTAAAGAAGTAGGTATTTTTAAGATTCCTTCCCTTGTTCTTAGCTGCAAAGACAACACACTGTAGAGCTGGAGGAACACTGCAGCATCAGGCAGCAACTGGAAAGATGACGTTTAGGGTCTCAATGTCAACTTTCCTACTCCTCTGCTGCCTGGCCTGCAGTGTTCCTCCAGCTCCACACTGTTGTCTCCGACTCCAGCAACCACAGTTCTTGCTAACTGTTGCCCTTAACTTTTTTTTCCCCCTCCTGGTTCACCAAGGCTTTTCAGATGTTAACAAAGGAGCCGAGATAAAACTGTCAAGATTATAACTCACTTATGTTATTCTTTATGACTAATCAAGTTTTAAGATTATTTTGGGAGTATCACACTGGAAATATGTACTTCTGTTTATAAAACAGATGTTCTAAAAGCATGCACTACAAATGATGGAAATACTCAGCAGTCAGGCAGCATTAGTTGGAAAGAAAAGTAGAGCTTTCTAACTTTCTAGACCTGACAAGGCCATCAACTTGAATAGTTATTCTGATTTTTCTTCACAAGTGCTGGCTGAATAGCTGCGTATTTCCAGAATTTTTAGCTTTTCATTTCAACTATTGAAAATAAGTGATTTTAAAGAGTAATTGGTCAGTAGAAGGTGAGGGAGTTGGGGTAGCAAACAAAGCAAAAGTCTTGTCAGAGAGATTGAGTTGGCCCTTGTGAACAGCTACTTGTAAGAAAATGAGAAGCAGTGTAAGGGTGTGACACGACGCAAAATGAGAAAGTGTTTTGACATTTTAAGAAATTGAAACAAGCATTGGAGAAAATTTTATTGAGATGCAAAAAGTTATCAGGTAATGAGAGCATTTTAAAATAATGCTGCCACAATTTGGGAATGCACCACTTGATTAATAAGAATGTACCCTTTTAGCTTTGTTTTGTGACTGTCAAATTCATGGCTAAGAAGTAACAATAGCATGATTCATGTTTGAGATAACAGGAATCGCAGATGCTGGAGAATCTGAAATAACAAGGTCTGGAGCTGGATGAACACAGCCGGCCAAGCAGCATCAGAGGAGCAGGAAAGCTGATGTTTCGGGCCTGGGGCTAGAACTGAAATGTCAGCCTTCCTGCTGCTCGGCCTGATGTGCCCCCACACCTCCTCCCTCACCCCTATCCCAGGCCCCAAGATGACATTCCACATTAAGCAGAGGTTCACCTGCACATCTGCCAATGTGGTATACTGCATCCACTGTACCCGGTGCGGCCTCCTCTACATTGGGGAAACCAAGCGGAGGCTTGGGGACCGCTTTGCAGAACACCTCCGCTCAGTTCGCAACAAACAACTGCACCTCCCAGTCGCAAACCATTTCCACTCCCCCTCCCATTCTCTAGATGACATGTCCATCATGGCCCTCCTGCACTGCCACAATGATGCCACCCGAAGGTTGCAGGAACAGCAACTCATATTCCGCCTGGGAACCCTGCAGCCATATGGTATCAATGTGGACTTCACCAGTTTCAAAATCTCCCCTTCCCCTACTGCAGCCCTAAACCAGCCCAGTTCGTCCCCTCCCCCCACTGCACCACACAACCAGCCCAGCTCTTTCCCCCCCCACCCACTGCATCCCAAAACCAGTCCAACCTGTCTCTGCCTCCCTAACCGGTTCTTCCTCTCACCCATCCCTTCCTCCCACCCCAAGCCGCACCCCCATCTACCTACTAACCTCATCCCACCTCCTTGACCTGTCCGTCTTCCCTGAACTGACCTATCCCCTCCCTACCTCCCCACCTATACTCTCTCCACCTATCTTCTTTACTCTCCATCTTCGGCCCGCCTCCCCCTCTCTCCCTATTTGTTCCGGTTCCCTCTCCCCATCCCCCTCTCTGATGAAGGGTCTGGGCCCGAAACGTCAGCTTTTGTGCTCCTGAGATGCTGCTTGGCCTGCTGTGTTCATCCAGCCTCACATTTTATTATCTTCACCCAGCTCTACACCTTGTTATTCTCATGATTCATGTTTATCTTTTCATCTGCTTCTAAGCTGGTATCTGAATACAGTTTAAGAAGGCTAATTTTGATTTTTATTTCTAAGCCAATACGCATTGGCAGTTTTAAACTAAAATAAGAACCCAAGCAGCTAAACCTGAAAGTCTCATTTTGTCAAAGCTTTCTGTCTTGCATTCAGCAGGACAATTTGCATAAAATTAACAATGTAGAGAGAAATCCACATTTGTATGAGAAGAGAATGCAAATTAGTTGGCAGGTGGGTTCTAATTGGTAGAGGCATAATCTTAGAGAATGTAGCAGTTAGATGACAATTATCAATTTGAATGTTAAACCAGGCAGGTTGACTCAAGTCAAGGCATTGCCCTCAAAAATAAACCAGAGAATGGCTGCCTTGTATAGGTGTAGACCTGGATGAACACCAGGCCAAGCAGCATCAGAAGAGCAGGAAGGCTGACGTTTCGGGCCTAGACACTCCTTCAGAAAGTGGGGCGTGGAGGGGTGGGTGGATGGAGAAGGGAAGGGGGGTGGGGGGCGGGATGGAGAAGGGAAGGGGGGTGGGGGGCGGGGTGGAGAAGGGAAGGGAATTCTGAAATAAATAGAGAGGGGGAGGTGGATAGGAGACACAGGCCAAAGAGGCGGGGATGGAGCCAGTAAAGGTGAGTGCATGTGGGGAGTTAAGGAGGGGATAGGTCAGTCCAGGCAGGATGGACAGGTCAAGGAGGCGGGATGAGGTTCGTAGATAGGAGATGGGGGTGGGGCTGGCGGTGGGAGGAAGGACAGGTTGGGGAGGCGGGGATGAGCTAGGCTGATGAATGTGGTTGGGGGGAGGGGATATTTTGAAGCTTGTGAAATCCACATTGATACCATTGGGCTGCAGGGTTCCCAAGCAGAATGAGTTGCTGTTTGTGTAACCTTCGGATAGCATTGTTGTGGCACTTGCAGGAGGCTCAGGATGGACATGTCGTCTGCGGAATGGGAGGGGGAGTTGAAATGGTTAGTGACTGGGAGGTGAAGTTGTTTAATGCGAACCAAGGGTACGTGTTCTGCAAAGCGGTCCCCAAGCATCCACTTTGTTTCCCCGATATAGAGGAGGCCACAATGGGAACCGCGAATGCAGGATACCACATTAGCAGATGTGCAGGTGAACATCTGCTTGATGTGGAAAGTCTTCGAGCCTGGGATGGGGGTGAGGGGGAAGGTATAGGGTCAGATGTAGCACTTCCTGCGGTTGCAGGGAAAAGTGCTGGGTGTGGTGGGGCTGGAGGGGAGTGTGGAGTGGACAGGGGAGGCCCGGAGAGAGTGGTCCCTCTGGAAAGCAGATAAGGGTAGGGATGGAAAAATGTCTGTGGTGGGGTCTGATTGCAGATGGCAGAAATGTCGGAGGATGATGCGTTGGATCCGGAGATTGGTGCGGTGGTACCTGAGGATGAGGGGGATTCTGTCTTGATTGTTATTGCGGGGAGGGGGATGTGAGAGATGAGTTGCAGGAAATGCGGGAGACATGGTCGAGGGCGTTCTTGACCACTGAGGGGGAGATGTTGCAGTCCTTGAAAAACGAGGACATCTGAGATGTATGGGAGTGAAATGCCTCATCCTGGGAGCAGATACGGAGGCAAATGAATTGGGAATAGGGGATGGCATTTTTGCCGGAAAGTTGGGGGGAGATTTATTCTAGGTAGCTGTGGGAGTCGGTGGGCTTGAAATGGATATCGGTTTCTAGTTGGTTGACAGAGGTCCAGGAAGGATAGAGAGGTATTAGAGATGGTCGAGGTGAACTTAAGGTTGGGGTGGAAGGTGTTGGTGAAGTGGGTGAACTGTTTGAGCTCCTCATGGAAGCACAAGGCAGCGCTGATACAGTCATCAATGTAACAAAGGAAGAGGTGGGGTTTAGGGCCAGTGTGTGTATGGAAGAGGGATTGTTCCACGTAACCTACAAAGAGGCAGGCATAGCTTGGGCCCATGCGGGTACCCATGGCCAATCCCTTTGTCTGTAGGAAGTGGGAGCATTGAAAGAGAAGTTGAGGGTGCAGGTGAGGGTGTCAGTGGAAGGGGACTGGTTGGGCCTGCGGGACAGGAAGAAGCAAAGGGCCTTTAGGCCCTCTGTATGGGGAATGCAGGTATATAGGGACTGGATGTCCATGGTAAAGATGAAGTGTTGGGGACCAGGGAATTGGAAGTTCTGGAGGTAGTGGAGGGTGTAGGTGGTGTCATGGACGTAGGTGGGGAGTTCCTGGACCAAGGAGGAGAAAATGGAGTCGAGATAGGTGGAGATAAGTTCGGTGGGGCAGGAGCAGGCAGAGACAATGGATCGACCCAGGGCAGTCAGGTTTGTGGATTTTGGGAAGGAGTTAGTAGCAAGCAGTGTGGGGCTGTGGAGCAATGAGGTTGGAGGCTGTGGCTGGGAGGTCACCTGAGTTGATGAGGTTGTGGATGGTTTGACAGATGATGGTTTGGTGTTTTGGGGTGGGGTCATGATCAAGGGGGTACTGCACTGCCTGCTTCTGTTCCGTTGTGGCCTCATCTACATTGGGGAAACCAAGCAGAGGCTTCAGGACCGCTTTGCAAGAACACCTACGGTCGGTTCACACTAAACAACTGCACCTCCCAGTCGCAAAACATTTCAACTCCCCCTCCCACTCCTGAGATGACATTTCCATCCTGGGCCTCCTGCAATGCCACAACAATGCCACCCGAAGATTGCAGGAACAGCAACTCATTTTCCGCTTGGGAACCCTACAGCCCAATGATATCAATGTGGATTTCACGAGCTTCAAAATCTCCCCTCGCCGTACCGCATCCCA
The DNA here is from genome assembly GCF_030684315.1 of Stegostoma tigrinum. Lineage (NCBI taxonomy): Eukaryota > Metazoa > Chordata > Chondrichthyes > Orectolobiformes > Stegostomatidae > Stegostoma > Stegostoma tigrinum. The sequence continues at coordinate 32,259,631 of NC_081358.1, read as the reverse complement.
AAACTAGCCCAGCTTGTCCCCGCCTCCCTACTCTGTCCTTCCTCGCACCTCTCCCCTCCACCCACCTGAAACCCCTGCCCCATCTCCTACCTACTAACCTCATGCCGCCCCTTTGACCTGTCCGACCTCCCTGGACTGACCTATCTCCTCCCATCTCCCTGCTTACACTCACCTTTTTTACTGGCTCCATTATCATCTCTTTGACCTGTCTGTTTCCTCTCCACCTATCTTCTCCTCTTCCGTCTTCTATCCGCCTCCCCTTCCCTTCCTATTTATTTCAGAACCTCCTTCCCCTCCCCCATTTCTGAAGGAGGGTCTTGGCCTGAAGCATCAGCCTTCCTGCTCTTCTGATGCTGCTTGGCCTACTATGTTCATCCAGCTCTGCACCAGATTCTCCAGCATCAGCAGTTCCTACTATCTCTGTGCATTTTTTTATGCAAGCTCAGCCGATGTATAAATATATGCAACTTACAGTACACACAGTTGCACCACACTGCAAGCCTATGATGTTTGTCAAAATGAGGATACTGCTGTCAGGACAAAATATGTTCTGCTTGTCATTGCAAGTGAATAGCATGGTGTATGCAATTCACTGCCAGCCTGATGCTATGTTTTAAGCATAGGAACATAGGAATTAGGAAGAGGAGTAGGCAAATCGTCCTTTTGAGCTCGCTCCATCATTTAACATGTTTATGACTGATCTTATCCTGGCCTCAACTGCACTTTCTTGCCAGCTCCACATACCCCTTTATCTTGCTTTTCATCAGAAATATGTCTATTTCTTTCTTGAATGTATTGATTGATTCTGCCTCTACTGCAGTCTGCGGCAGTGAGTTCTACAGATTCGCAACCTTCTGAGAGAAGTAGTTTCTCCTCATCTCAGTTTTGAACCTACCTCCTGTCACTTTATATCTATGATCTCCTCTTTGAGACTGTCCCACAAGGGGGAACATCTGTTCAATGTCCACCGTATCAATCCCCTATAGCATTCTATAAATTTCAATTGGAAGCCCTTCCCCCCTGCCCCCAACCGACCCCGACCTCCAGCGAGTACAAACCCAAGCTAATCAACTGATCCTCAACAACAGCCTTTTCACCCCTGGGCGTCAACCTGGTGAACTGCCTCCAGTGCCACCATATCCTTCCTCAAGTAAGTAGACTAAAATTGGACCCAGTACGCCAGGTGTGGTCTCGCCAACACCTTGTATAATTATAACAACACTTTTTTACTTTTATAATCCAGTCCTTTTGCAGTAAATGTCAGGATTTCATTTGCCTTTCTTATGATATGCTGCACCTGCTTTCCTACTTTCTGTAACTCGTGCACTTTGAATGTGCTTCCCATTTAAATAATAATTTGACCTTTTATTTTTCTAGCTAAAATGGACAACCACGCACTTACCTACATGATCACATCGGTCTGAATCTGGTCAGTTATCCTAGCCTATCAATATCCATCTATAAACTCTATCTCCTCATCACAGCCTACTTTCCCACCTATTTTAGTATCATCTGCGAACTTTGCTATGTTACACTCTGTAACATTTATATAGATTGTAAATAGTTGATGTCTGCAAACTGAACCCTGAGGCACCCAACTAGTTAAAGTTGGCCATTCAGAGAAGAACCCGTTTCTCCTAACCCTCGGTTTTCTATCAGTCAGCCAATCCTCAAATCAAGCCAGTACTCTACCCTTAACCCCTTTGGGATCTAACCTTCTGCTCAGTCTTTTATGCAGCACCTTGTTAAATGCCTTCTGGAAATCTAGTTAGAGGCAGATGTCACAAAGACTGATGGATCATATCAAACATCATATCACTTTGTTCGCAACAGGCAAGTTAGTGACTGTATCCAACCAACAATACCTGCTCGCAAAATTCTGTTTCTCCAATTGGTTTATGTTTGCTAACTAAACATGAGCGTACTAAGATTTAGGATCGTCAGTCAGGCTTGCAGTTTGCTGCACTTCCACATACTGTAAGGTACACACATTAACACACAGAACACTTCTTTATAAACAGAAAAAAACATGAGCACACATTGCCCCTGTTTCACTTCAACTGGTGACAGCCATTCTCAGGCCAATAGCTCTCCCCAGATACAACCCATTGGCCAACCACTCTGCAGACCACAATTTATCAACATTCCTTAGAAATCTCAAACTATATTGAGGGATTGAAGGATAGCCAGTGTCATGTTCTGATAAGGAAAGGAGACAAAAATAAATCAAATTAACCATATCTAAGGTTCACGAGTAGATCTGTAGTTCGGGTTGTAATTGCTGTGGTTGGTTTGTTCGCTAAGCTGATTCATTAGTTCACAGACATTTCATTACCCTGCTGGGTAACATCATCTGATGAGACGCTGTTGTATTTTCCCTCCTGGTATTTAAACTCTGGGTTCTATTGGAATTGTTTACCTCACTTCTGGTTTTTCTTCACAGTGGCATACGTATAGGGTCTAATTCTTCATGTTTATTTATGCCCTTCTTGGTGGAGAACCAAACTTGTAGAAATTCCCGTGCTTGTCTCTGTTTGGCCTGTCCTCGGATCTTGATATTGTCCCAATCAAACTGATGGTTCTCCATATCCTGTGTAAATGGAGATGAGTGAGTAGTGGTCTTGCCTTTTTGTTGCTGGTTGGTGTTTGTGCATTCTTGTGGCCAGCTTCCTGCCTGTCTGTCCAATGTAATGTTTGTTGCAGTCTTTGCATGGAATGATGTATATCACATAGGTTCTGTCCATAGTGGGTAAGGGGTCTTTGGTTTGAGTTAGCAGTTGGCGTAGGGTGGACGTAGGTTTGTGTGCCAGTCTGATGCCCAATGGTCATAGGAGTCTTGTGGTCATCTCGGATATGTTCTTGATGTATGATGACGTGATGTGTGTTAGGGCGTACTGTATCTTCTTGTTTGTGTGATGGGCATCATCAGACCCAGCTGTTCAGGAATCTGTTGTCTTTAAATACTTGGTAGATGATAGAACAATCAGTCAGCATCCCCCCACTCTGATCTTGCAGCCTTCCAAAAGTACACAAACTAGAAGTAATCCTCAGACCCAGGTTAGCCTAGGAGTTACAAGGAAGACTAAAGCACCTCATCAGCAAGTCACCCCACTCAAACAACTCTGCCCAGGAGTTCCTCAATTCCCTCAAAGACACAAGAATAGACGAGGACAAAACCAAGACCATGGTGTCCTTTGACATTACTGGCAAGAAAAATACTAACAACTTCTAAAAGAACAAAACCCAAGTGACGCCATCTCCATAGACCACATGCTGAAACTACTGGACCTATGCATCATGACCCACTTGACCTTTAATGGCCAAATCTATGAACAACTCAACAGGACACAGGGGTCACCTATCTCCGGACTAATAGCAGTAGCAGTGATGCAGTGACTTGAAAGCATCGCCCTTCTGTAGATATGTGGATCGCACTTTCGTCAACATCAAATGGACTAAACTAGACGAGACCTCCCAACTTATAAACAACACTCGCCAGCATTAAATTCACCAGGGAAGAAGAAAAGAACGAACAGCTCCCATTCCTGGACTTAGAACAGAATCCCTGGTAGAACACAGGGCCAACGAGGAATTTTTGACAAATGAACACAGAAAGACCACACATACGGATCAAGTCCTGAATTTCAATAGCAACCACCCCAACACCCTCAGACGGAGTTGCATAAAAACATTATTTATACCAGTGACAAAATGGTGCAACAACCTGGAACTACGCCAAAACGAAGGAGAATATCTGTACCAAGTATTTAACAACGGATAACAAATTTCAGCAGACTCCAGAGTTTAAATACCAGGCAGGAAAACGCAACAGCACTTCTTTGGAGCTTCACTGATGATGTTACCCAGCAGGGTAATATAACATTTGTGAACTAACAAACAAGCTTGGCGAGCGAACCAACCACAGATTAACCATATATTAATACCAATAGCGGATAAATTCTTATTCTTCATTATAGTTCAAACTAATGAGTATTCAAAAATACAAGAAATAATGGAGATGAACCAGTAAAGATTTATTGAAGTAATATTTGAAAAGTGCAAGTCTTTCAATGATAAAATAATACAGTAGTTAGAATGTGTGTATAGATTTTTAGAATATGGTGGATAAGGTTTATTAAAAAGTTTGTAGCAGAATTTAGATGTATGAATTAGAAAATTGGCAACGGAAATAAAATTTGATGTAAATGGAAGAGGGTCACATTGGAAAGTAGTGTAAACTGGTGTTTTAAAATGCAGTTAAGTCACTTGAACGTAAAAACAAAAATTTCATTACAGATCTGTGGATGATTTAAAGCCCAAACCAGATCAACATACAGCTGATCCAACAGCTTTAATAGCAGCAGCTTTGAAGCGCAAATTTGCACACCGCTACAAAAATGATCATTGTAGTGAAAATCGACCTTCAAATTCTAACTTCCAGGCAGAACCCCCAAAGGTCAGTGGATTTTAAGGCAGCTTTTCATAATTCATTTCTATTCAAAGTCTTTCAGAAATATGAAGGCACTGATCTGAATTTGAGGTAATATCTTTAAATTTTTTACTTTTTAGTTTGTGATGTCCTCGCTACTATATAGAAAGAACACATTTTTCAAAATGCTGCAACACCTGCTATCTTTCAACTTTCTATCTCTATCACTGTTCTTAGTCTTTTAACTCTAGCCTTTATTACATTATCCTCCTCCATTCCCCCACCTTTGGTTTTAGAGTCTGCAGATGTCTTGGTGCTATTCTGGCGTTCTTTTCCTAACTATTTTGCTTCTCAATTCTACTTTCATCTTTAAAAACCTGCTCAAGTTCAATTTGGAATCAAACCATTTGTTATCTTTCCGACTCACTCAGCCTTCATTCCTTTATTCCTTCATTTATTATATGTATTTATTGTTCTATTCTGATGGGCTAATTTTCGATTTAAAATGCTTTGCGAATGTAATGATATGAATGGAAGGTTTGAGTTTAATACAAAATTTTATACTTTTTTTCTTTCTCATAGTTTGGACAACACATGCTGAAACCAACTGGAAAGAGAAACCCATTGTTGGAAACGTCATCTCAGTCTTGATTGGATGCTTAGGGCAGGGGGGGGGTTACGCTTTGCCTCTACTTGACTTTAATTTGCTTAGATTTAATTGTATGAAGAAATGCTGCCACTACACAATTTTCAGTAGTTTACATGAGCAATATTTATAAAATCAGGTTTCAAAAATGAATATTTTAATATTCTGGTCCACGGCTGTTTTATACCAGTTTGTATTTTGCATGTATTCACAATGAAATGACATATTTGTGCCAAATTCTAATGTTTGAAGTTATCGCATTGCTGTTTGTAGATTTGTTGTGAATACGGCACCCAAAGAGACCTAAATTGATTAGTTTTTCTCTAAATTATATTTTAAATAAGCCATAACAATTTTTTCTGCTTTGGTGTTCACATCACCACAGCTTATTATTGTTTACGTGGTAGTACCTTAGGATAAATGTTGTGGATTTATAATAGGTAATGTTGCACACTGTTCCTAAAATGTAATTACGTATCATAGACCCTTTGATTGTTTGGTTTTTAAAATTTATCAATTTTTGTTGTGTTCTTTTCATTTTAATTACGAATGCTGATGAAAATGACATTCTACGGCACTACAGTCATTGATGCACAAGGTTTGACTTACCATGAGTTAGTGTTGAGTTATCAATTGGTTTGCATCGATTATTGCTTACTGATCTTATTTAGCTTCTGAAAGCCCAATCCTTCCTGCATGAACAGAAGTTTAACAAGTGACTAAAGGATGAACCAACTAAAAAAGATGGTAATGTTAATTATTATTCTTTATAACTATTTAATTTATAACAAATCCTGATTGGTAAAGCTCTCATTTTAAGTACTATTCCTGAAAATCCAGAACACCAGAAAGCTGCAGCATACGTGCTCAGAATTTTAATAATTGGATACAAGGTGTATATGTACATCATATGTTAATGATTTTTGTACATGAATGGTGGTCCAGAGATTTAGTTTTGTATTATATAAAATGCTTTGAAATAAGAAAGTTTAGGAGTTTATAGACTACACCTGCTGTTGCATAATGCTTTGACCAAACAACAAGGTGCTTCTTAACCCATCAAAGTATTTATATCAAAACTACACTACAGATACTGAAATTCTCCAGATCCTAATGCATTGGAATAAGGAAGACCAAGTTCAGAAGACCCAAAAATACTTGAAATTTTTAACTCCCATTTTGTACAAATTGTAAATTTCCAGTGCTTATGCTCAATTTTTTTTGTTCTATTTTCACTGGGGGAACTATCGCTTTGGTGTAGTTTTTAAAATGAGGAATTTTTTTTATAACCTGGGTGCAAGCTGTTCAAATTTTGAAAAGGTGCACCATCTTCAACACAGTCAAAATATTACCTGGACATATGAGTTTAGAGAAATAGGGAAAAGTTTTTAATAAGCTGGTGTAGAAAGAGGTAAGGTTTCTTTTGAAACATGCCTCTTTTTTACATTAAAGCAGTACATCTGTTCCCCAACATCAATTTCTCCTGAAAGCTGGCAGAAAAAAAGATGTTATAGTTGTTCCGTGAGTTCACCCTCTCTACTCTCACCTTGTTCTTTCCCCACCCCCACTTCTTTGTCCCATCCTACCCACACCAGGGATTGAAGGAACAAAACCACTATTGATGTAACTTTGGCTAAAAGATATAACTTTACAAAGTTAGAAAAACATGCTAAATGTTGGCACAGCAGTCTGAAAAGTAAGAAAAATCAGTTATTCATTAAAATATATCCGTTAGCTTTAATTAATAGGCAATACAAATTGTCGTTTGGACTTAGTATTGAGAACTCTAGTTTTTAAAATGAGAAGTTTTTTTTATAACCTGGGTGCAAGCTGTTCAAGTTTTGAAAAGGTGCACTAGCTTCAACACAGTCAAAATATTACCTGAGTATTGCTGAGAATAGACACACTTTTTGAAGTTTTTTTTCTCTAACTCAAAATACCAATGGAAAGGGAAAACAGCACTGATACTGTGGGAAGACAGTGATGATTAGTTGCTAAATACTGTCTCGCTGGTCAAGGCACAGCCCTAAGAAATATACCAGAACATAGCTATCACCTGTTTGTTGAGTTGAAGTAGCTGTGTAGGTGTTCTTTCTGTCTACAAAGAATAGAGACCTGTATGTTAATACATACAGCTTCAAAAGCATGCAGATGCCACATGGGAACCTGACTGACAATCCCCAAATTGGTTATCAGCATCATTCATATCAGGTTAACTTAGCAAATGTTGCCTAATTGCCACATCATATTTAATGTTGGTCATACTGCCACTAACATAGGGTGCTGTGGTCAAGCCAAAAAAATTCCATCTATCAGACACAAACAAATAATGTATATAAAATTTCAGTGCTGGTGGGCTGCCTGATAGGGAGGTCATATGTACCAAAGACATGTAGTTACATGTCAAACAGCGTCTTCATTCAGTGTTCGCACTGCCAAGGCACTGTGTATACCCAGCCCAATCAGCTTGAATTTACAAACTCAAAGGGTATCCAACATTTTTGATTCCATGCTTGGACATTTCTTAGATAATCCTAATTGTGCTAAAATAATGTGAGTAACAAATTTAGAATTGTTAGATGTTGTGTGTACTTGCGCTCTGGATATTATTATATATAAAAATACAAAGGGACCTAATCAGACGGTACACATACTTCGCACAAACTCAATAAAAATGGTGACCGCTGTTCTTGAGTTCATAATTCAGGGCATGTTTTGGCCAGGCAACTTGTTTAGTTTAAAATTTTAAAGCTTAGCAGCTGTATGTCAGTCAACATCTGTGCATGCCACATGGCAATATCTATGGCCGAATCCAATAGCAAAGTAATTTACACCTGGGCAGTACAAATGTTCTCTCTTTCCATTGGTACTTCTAACAAATTGTTCCAATGAATGCAAGATTTTAAAAAAAATCATAAATTACAATATGCCTTTTTTCAGCAATACATATAGGTGGTCAGTAAATCATACACTACCTAACATTTCTGATAAGTGTTTGAAAGATATTTAATTGTAACCATATTGCTTTCTGTCATGAGAGCTAATGTACGTTGTAGCACCTATTCCAAGATGAATATAAAATGTGTAACAGCTGTATTAATATTCCACAATAATTTTGCATTCTTTCGGTACTCGGATTTCCAATTGTTGCACAATTTTTTTTTAAAAATGAGTTTTGTTTGAAATATGAATGTAGCACTAAGATCACGTGATGACTTTTTATCATTATTTAATAATTGGTTTCTGTTGGCCTTGTTTCTGCATATTTCACATCAATACGGTATCTTATTGTATTGTACCAAAAGCAGAGAGACAACTCGGGGGTAATGTTGTAGGGGTCTAAGTTGGAATCCTACAGTGACAGATGGTGTAAAACAAAAAGCTGGAACAAAGAATTTAACATTGACTGTTGTCGATTGTTGGAAAATCTCATCAGGTTCACTATTGTCCTTAACTGCTCTGGTTTCTTATGATGCCAGACAGCATTGTGATTGACTCTTACCTGCCCTCTAGGCATTTAGGGATGGGCAATAAATATTAACCAGCGATGCCCTCATCCCATAAATGAATAAGAGAAACACACCTACATCTGAATTCAGCAGACAAGTTGGTAGTTTAACTTCAGGCCCATTAAATTATGAAACTTTGCTTTATATTGCTCGTGATTAGCCATCCTTTTAACATAGTTTTAAATGAATAAACCTGGCCTGTTGTGTACTGTTTTGTGTAAAAGATTTCATTCTCCAGTATATCTGTGATTAAAAGCAATCAGAACTCTGTGCATGCTTTGAGTGCAGTCATAAGAGCTCTGATCCATCATGTTTAACAACAGAGTTACTGCTGAGCTTTACTGGGATAGAATACTGGAAATCAAGCTGATATTCCCAGAGTTGTCACAAAAGTTGAAGCATGTATCAAAGAATGCAGAATCCCCAAATTAACTGTTTGATGGACTGAAATGCAGGTTAATCAGAAAAAACGGATGGGATTTCAGAACTTAACAAAAATCACTATTTGTTATATATACAGACAACAAACTTTGGTGTTATGAACAGATATGGAAAACATGGAGGGAACAGTTTAATTGCACCACTCATTAGGATTTGATGGTGCCGGGGTGGGGGGTGTACCTTCAGCTTTCCAAATCCTTCGGTTCTTTCACTTCTCCAGAAGAAGCACAGAGCAATTGTTTCACAAACTGAGTCTGACCTACTGCTTAAAAGCAACAGTTTACAGCAACTGATGGAAGGAAACAGACTGGTTTTCTTCAGGCTTTAGGTATTTGACTAACGAGACACATCACCTGGCCTTTCATTTCAAAGGCTTTTTACTGTACTGTGCACACTGACCAACTATTCAGCTGTCCAGGAACCAGACTTGTCAGTTTAGGACCCTTAACATCCATGCCTAGTTAGAAGTGCACATTCTGGCTATTTCATGTCAGCTGAATCTTGCTGTGAAATGCTTTTAATCAATCTGTTCAGAGATGCTGTTACTGTATCCATCTCTGGAGCTGATGGGACTTGAACCCAACCCTCCTGGTTCAGACATATGGTCACTATCACTGTATCACATACCCTAGTGCTGTACTGTCTGTTTACACCTTTCAGTTTTTGCTAATCCTTAGTGCTTTGTTGCAAAACAGTCCACAATGAAAAATAAAGTAAAATACATTGGTCTTTCCAATGTTCAGGCTTCCATTGCTGTAGAAGCTCTTTATACAATGTCACAATGCAATACCAATGGAACCTTAGGGAACAAATATACTTTTAATTAAAAGCTTTACAATTTAAGCTAGATCATTAAAATCCATGAGGTAAGAAATTACATTTCAAATATCTATATTATTGATAATTCTGTTTAAAATAATGATGAAAGATGTCATTCTTCCTGTAGTCCCTCAGTTATGTGTACTGCTTTCACTAGCTGGTGTGTTGACAAATCTGGTACAGTGGTGTAACATTGGTTTTTTTTCCATTAAGGTCTGTGAGTGGTATGTTTTCTATATGCTGTCCACACAAACGAGTCGTCAAATAGCAGTGTTGTGCTATGTAACTAAGTTTCTGTTGAATTGTAGAATATCACCATGGTGATTTGATGGCTAATTACAAAGAAATGGTATGAACAATAATTGGTGAATACTATTTCAATTCTTTACTTCCATACTTTGAGACTTTATCGTTAAATAATTGTCATTTTTTTTTAAAGGGCCTTAAATTGTTCTTTTATCTTTACATCCAATGACAAATTATTTCTGCAAATTCAACTGTGTTATCTTTTCATGATGACATTATGGACATTGGACCAAGATAACGTTCTGCAACACGAGTTCCAATTTTACCATGGCAGATTGGAATACAATTAATATAATCTGGAATTAAAAATTAGTCTAATTGTGACCATAAAACCAACATTGATTGTCATGAAAACCTATTTGTACACTAATCTCCTTTTAGGGAAAGAAATCTACCATCCTTACCTAGTCTGGTCTACATGTAACTCCTAACCTACTACAATGTGGTTGATTCTTAGCTACTGTGTGAAATGGCCTAGCAAGTTATTCAACTCAGGGCAATGGGGATGTATAACAAATTCCAGCCTAGCTAGTAACATCCAAGATCTTGTAAGGGAATTCCTTTGTTTTTTATTTTTCCTGAAAATGGGGGGAGAAAAAAGCTAGGCCTCTTATTCACATATCTACTTGCAAAAGAACCCATAAGTGTGGGTATGATCAGCATCTAACCAACGAAGACAAAGATCCTTGGACGTTTGAGGCACGGTGACAGTCAGTCAGGTTAAACCACTATCAGCCGTCTCCCTCTAATAAGAGGAGTCTTCTGGAACTATAGATTATTTGCTTGCGATTCAGAATAATGCCCTGGGGTTTGATGTCCAATCCAGCTAAGGTAAACTTCAATTCTGTCTCTTCACCCAGGCAGATTGTTTAAAAAAAAAGAAGCACAAGCTGTAGTTCAGTGATCCTCTAATAATTGTGGATGCTGCTTTGTATTAGCATTTCCTAGCTACTTGCTCCTCAATGAAGCAGTCAACATAGTTCTTTAGTTAAGAAAAACAATTTTTCATAGAAATGTTTCAGGATATAACAAGATAATAGAAAGGGGAACAAATGTATTTGTCTCCAAAAATATTTTTTTGTAAAGGTGCAATTTTTGGCAAGTTGTTTATAGAATTGGAGGTGGTATATCAGTGTGGGGATTGAGGGCTGGTTAACTTACAAATGGTTCCAGGAAAGGGTTGTTTTCAGGATGGCAAACTGTAATTTGAGCCATTGGAATCAGTGTTAACAACCATGATCTATATTAATGACTTGGATGGAGAGGCCATCTGTATCATTGCCACATTTGCTGATAGTACAAAGTTAAGTTGTGGGGAAGATGGAAAAGTACATATGTAGATTGTATAAAATATCTGCTAATCTTTTGCTCACTCAATGTGGGAAGTTGTAAGGTTGTCTACTTCAATGGGAAGAAAACTAGAATATATGTGTAGCATAACCAGAGTAATCTTGGGAGTGTAAGCTGGGGGTTTTTCTACATAAATCTCAAAACAAATTAATGTGCAGGCACAACTGTACAGGACATTAATGAGACTACACCTAGAGAATTGTATATGCTTTAGTCTCCTTAGGGTCAATCTTGGAGGCAGTCCAGAGAAGGTTCACTAGGATGATCCTTGGTATGGAAGGATTGTCTTTTATCAAAAGGACAAAGTGGTTGGGACTCTATTTACAGGAATAGAGAATTGAGAGGTGATCTCATTGAAACAGCATTTACCCTGTCAAGAACCCTGAGTAACTTCCCCTCCCAGAAGATTCTCAGACCAGAGAGGATATTCCCAGAAGAAAAGGATGCCAGATTAAGAGGAATTTCTTCTCTCAGAAGATTGAGAGCAATGGGGAAAAGTGTCCTTGTGTATACTTAAAGCTGAGCTACATCAATTCGTAATCAGTAGGGGAATCATGGGTTACAGGGAAAGGGCAAGTAAGTGGATCTGAAGAATATCAGATAATGCATGATCCTACTGAATGGCAGACTGAAGGGAACATACATGTAGTCCTGTATTGCATAGCATCTTGTTTTCAGTTATCCTTGGGTAATAAGATGCAAAAATCATAGGCTAAGCTTAATGACTGTAAGAGGACAATATAAAATGTCATCCTAACACGGAGGGGAGAAGTGAACTTAGAGCTGGTAGTGACAATGTCATAGCTCCTTTTAATGCTACATATCATTCAGAAGCATGGTACAAAGTCTACTTCAAAATTAGTTAATTGGTTCTAAAACAAATTGATGTCATTAAGCCAAGAAAGGTGATATGTACATCATTAAAACAAGAAATGTTTTGGATTTATGTAACTGGACACTTGCTTCAGAAACACCAAGGCCAACTGTAGTTGTTTGTTTCAATCACTCCTCGTTTGAATATTGCAATGTGTGCTGGGTGATTATTCTTACGGTCTGTTGCATCACTGGTCCTTCATTCTATTGCACATGATCAGTTAAATCGGCTTAAATCAAGAGTTTTATTTATGTTTACAATTGTCATTGTCTCAACTGTACAAGTGTCTTTCCTTGTATGTAACTAATATTGAACAAAACTTGGGCAGCAATGGCATTACTTAGTTTATTTTCACATGTTTCTTGTTTACACTAAATGCAATCTTTCTACATATCTTAGCTGTTGGTTGATTTATTATAGTCCCAATATGAAAACTGTCAAATTTAATTAAGCAAGTGTTTACATTGAAATGCAAACTGTTATCACAGATCAAATAGACAAGTAGTTCAAAAGGTATGTCAATTTTTTTAATTCAAAATTTTGAACAGCAACAGGCACATATCAAAATATGGCATCCCTGCCAACAACTTGGTAATGTCCTTAAGCTTAACATTGAAGCCTTCATCTCTCAAAGATGGCTGTTGCAACAAATTGTAAACAGAATTCTTTTAAACAGTCCTGAAATACAAGTTCACAAAAAAAAGGAGAAAAGCACCAAGTTTGTTTCACTGGAAAACACCAAACTTAAGATACAGTTCTGCTTTACTGTACATAATCAACATCTATTTAAAACATTGTAAAGTACAAAAATGGAATGTTTGAAGTTTAAAATAACATCTGCAATTTTATCGGACCAAAGGTTCATCTTTTCACTCAAACCAGGCCCACAGGGGAGTAACAATTCACTCGCAAAAAGATCGAGGAACAATGCACTTTTCAAAATAAAAACAGATTTGGTCACTTAGCTTTGTGCATAGTTTTAAGGCATCTGTAGCAATGTTGAGTTTTTCTTCAATCTGGCTACATAGATGTCACATTTTGAAGAAAACTAATTGGTGAAAGTGGCACTTTGTTCACATACTTATTCTTGGGTACCACAATCACATGCTCCAGAAACACAGGCAAATATCCTGAGCTGATCCTTATAACAATTTACTGCCACTTTCACTAAGTTCAGTTCATGCATGAAAACCACACATTGGCTTCACCCACTAATCTGTTTTTCTATTTCTTCAAATCTCCCCCAAAAAAAGGCAAAGGCCAGCAGCACACTTTTACCAGATTTGCTGAAGTAAAGCTGGTTGTGGTCAGAGATGAAGGCTGGATTCACAGTGCACTAAAGGAACACCATGGCAGAAGAGAGGCTTCCATGGGAATGTAAAGGGCATCACAAAAGATGAAGATCGAGCTGCAGCATTTATTTTGTTCTATCTTCTTACCAAAGAGCATTTCTGAATTTTGTGGTTCCTTTTCCACTATGCTTCAAGGCAAGAACCAGAACCAAACAGTATCAAAAATACAGCATTGTAAACAAATCTCTGAGGCAGAAAAAGGACTGGCTTCTTTGCATGCAGTCACTCAAATGGTGGGAAGAGAACAAAAACTCTTCATTGTACCAATGTCAGAAGATTTTCACTAAGTTCATATTTTAGCCATCTAAATTAAAAAAACCACAGAAAACCCCAAGTGCAGAAATTCTAAATATCAGTCTGTATTACAAATATTCAAACTAACCGTTGATAAATGGCACTTTCTGGGACACTGTCACCCTCCTTTCTCCACTCCCTTCAGTTTGGCCACCACCGTAGTTTACGTGCTTAATGTCTCACAAAAGCCAACTGAGGTATTTGTGTATTGCTTTATATTCAGACCTAGCAAGGGGCGAAGAATATGATGCTTTGAAAAAAGCATGGAATTACATGAGCCATGACATGGGTACACATGCAACCGTGACAGTCAGAGCCCCCCCAACCAAAAGCATCGTCACATTTGCATTCCACTGAACAGGCAGAAAATCAACTGTCCACTTCCAGCAGAACAAGTTAGGTGGGTGGGATAAAATAATTCATGGCTTTCCTGAGGTAATAATTCAGTCCATTTCCGCTCAAATAAAATCAGTATCATCTCCACCTTGGGACTGTTCCTGTAGTAATCCCTTCCAGCTAGCTTTATTCAGGCTAAGGTGTCCAAGCATAGTCTGTGACAGTGTTGTGTTGGAGAATCGAGACCACTCCACAAAAAGAGGTTTTGCTACGTGAGTGATGAAACCTAGTGCACAAAATACAATTAACTATATTAATACATTTTAAACTGACGTTCATAGAATCATAGAATGCCCACAGTGTGGAAGCAGGCCATTCAGCTCAACAAGTCCACACTGATCCTCCCACCCAAACCCAGCTCCCTACTCTATCCCCGTAACCCCAAATTTCCCCTGGCTAATCCACTTAGCCTGCACCTCCCTAGACACAATGGGCGATTTGGCCTGTGGGAGGAAACCAGAGCACCTGGAGGACAGACATAGGGAGAATGTGCAAACTCCACACAGTCACCCGATGGTGGAATCAAACCTGGGTCCCTGCCACTGAGACAACAGTGCTAACCAATGAGCCTCCTATTACACAGGTTTTTATATACTGGGAATCAGTATCCAATATTGTTTCCTTTAAAGTAAAAATGCAAAATCAAAGCCATAGGCAAAGAATTTGTCATTTACTTCAGTAATTTTAAGAGTCCTATTAATGACTTTTTAAAAAATGTTTCCAACTCTAGTTCTAACAGAAATATGTGGCCAATGTAAAATAAATCAGGTTGTTAAGAGTAATATTGATACCAGTGTTAGAACCCTCACTGATTATTCATTAGTTTTATTTTAATCTTTTATCAATTTTTGTTTGGAACTATGCATGGAGAACTAAGAGGTAAAAATCATCTTTGAACTGTGGGCAGCTGATTGTATTAAAAACAGAAGACAGAATAAGCAAGTTGTTGTTTGTTTGCAGTTATGTCTGGAGGTTAACTGTGGGTTGAATCTTGATTAAAAGGTTCCACATATTCTCTGTCATTGGGGAAGAGCACTGAATTTAAACAGAGCAAAAGTTGGCTATTAACAAGGTCAGTATCTCGGAACCAGTTCCAACAAGTATGGAAGAGACCGTATGCTCACACATTTGGCAGATGTTGAATGGTAACTGAGACTTTGTGGAGAAGTGGTCAAAGAGTTTGAACTCATCTTTGGACTATTTTCTATGGCCAGGATTTTCCATGATCTTGGCTAAGTATGGGGATGGGAATTTTTAAGAGCAAGAAACTTACCTCCCCACCAACCAAGAAAAAGTGAGGCAAATCAAGTGGTGACCAGTCAATCTTTTTGGCCAATCAGGTACCATGACAGAATGTTCAATCCCCACCTGATGCTGCCAGCCAATACAAGGCTGACAGTTACTGTGTGTAGCAGCAACCAGTGAAGGACCACAAAGCAGCTTATAAAGCCAATTAAAAGGGACATGAAAGGAAATTTGCCAGGGGCATCAAAAATCAACAAGAAATTTTATTCTTACATAAGGGGGAAGCAGCTGGTCAGGAGCAATGTTGGCCCACTAAAGACTGAAAGTGGGAATATTGGCAATGAATGGGGAAATGGCAAACATGCTGAATAATTACTTTGCCTGAGTATTTACAGTAGAAATGCTAGATACCTTGTTTTAAGTCACAAGGAAATTAATAGTGGATGGGAGACGGACACTAAATAAAATTAACAAATAAAACTTCAATAACGGGGAAATTAATGGAATAAAAAGTGACAAATATCCAGGACCTGATGTTTCCATCTGAGGTGGTTAAAAGGAAGTAGGGAAGCATATTGCAGATACTATAACTATAGTCTTTTAGGGGGTTGGTAAGTTCAGTTGGCCAGACAATGGTTTACAAGGTAGAATTATGGCAGCAATGTGGGTTCAAATTCCTGGACCGGCTGAGGTTTCAATGAAGATCTCTCCTTTTTAACCTCTCCATTCTCATCTCTCTCTAATGAGCAGTCATCCTGCAGTCCTCTGAGGTGTGGCGATTTTACTTTTATAATCTTTCAGGAGTTCCCTAGAAATGAAAGTTATCCCTCTAGATTGGAACATTACATTTTGCTCTGCTTTTTAAGAAACGTTGAAAAGAAAACAGGAGAATAACAGACCTGTGTAGTGGGGAAATTTTCGGATGCTATAATCAAAAATGGGATAAGTGAACAATTTAAAAATGTTCAATCACAGACAGCCAGCCAGCCTGGATAGCTGACAAACCTCACTGAAATTTCTGAAGAGGAGATTTAGTTAGTGGACAGGGAGATGTCTACCGCTGTTGTTTATATAGACTTCCAGAAGGCATTTAATAAAGTTCCACAAGAGAGACTGTTTAATAAGGCAGAAGCTGTCAGAATTGGGGACAAATTATTGGCATGGCTGGGAATTGACGGAATAATGGGTAGGTACCCAAATTGACAGGTGGTGACCAGTGGCATCCCATTAGGATCAGTGTTTGGGCCTCAGTTATTCATATTATTTATTAATGTCTTGGATAATGTCACAGAAAATCATATATCCAAATTTACTGATGACACAGAATTAGGCAACGTTGTGGACTGGGTCTATGATAGTATAAAATTACAAAGGGATATTGATAAATAGGTGGACAGGCCACGCTGTGGCAGGTAGAGTTCAATGTAAGCAAGCGTGAGCTTATCCGTTTAGGAATGAAGATAGATTAGGGTTCTTTCTAAGTGGCATGAAGTTAAATACAGGGTATGTTTAAAGAGACCTGGGGTGCATTGATCCTTAAAATGTAACACACAGAGGTACAGAAAATAATCAAAAAAGCTAATGGAATGCTGGCCTTTATATCTAGACTACTGGATTATAAGGACACAGAATTTATGCTGCAGTTGACTACTCCTAGTTATTCCCCACTTGGGAGCAGTGTAGATTTGTGCACCACTCCTTCAGAAGGATATATTGACCTCAGGAGGGAGATCAATATAGTTTATAAGAACAATACTTGGACTTCAAGGGTTAAGTCTGAGAGAGATTATACAAATTAGGTCTGTTTTCCCTAGCAAAAGGTTAAGGGGTGATCTGATTGAAGGGACAGAGTCTGAGAATTAGGGGTAGACTGTTTGAAAGACACGTTCGGAAACACTTCTACACAAAGGGTGGTGGATGTTTGGAACTCTCTTCCACAAACAGTGGATGCTGGATTAGTTGTTAGTTTTAAATTTGAGATTTTTTTTTATTACGGGATGTGGGCCAAAGGTAGGCACACAGAATTAGGTCACAAATCAGCCATGATTTCACTGAATGGTGGAACAGGCTTGAGGGACTGAATGGCCTGTTGTTCCTGTTCCTGTGACACACAGAAGGTCGAGGATGTCTCGCCTGCTGGGAATGGACAGGTAAGGCCCTTAAGCGGTTGTTAATTGTATCTTTAAGGGCCTTAAGTGGTGGTAGGTCAGTAGTGACGACCACAGGGGTACTTGCACAGAAATTATTTCTGAGTTGGCAGGAAAGGAGCAAATACACAGAAATACCACCACCTGCAAGTTCCCTATCAAGCCTGTATGCCTCTTTGTCTTTTAGATCAGTACATCTTTTGTTTGCTGTGATCTGCCTGTACCACTCAAACAAAGCTTTTCACTGTATTTCAGTACACGTGATAATACAATAAAAAAAGCCACTCACCATCTTGTACTGGAAATATATCATTATTTCTACAATATTACTGGGTCAAATTGTGGAACTCCCTCCTTTATGGCATTGTGGGTCTGCCTACACCAAAAAGCAGGTCAGGGTAATGGCTCACCTCCACCTTTGCTCAGGCAACTTGGGACAGGCAATAAATGTTGGCCAACCAGTGATGCCCATATCCTGCAAGTGAATAAATACCCCTGGTGCCAACTTTCTCTTCCCCACAATCAATGACAGGGAAGATCCTACCCACTGTAACTGACATAAAATGACTAAGTGAAAATAGAGGATTATGAACAATTCATTCCCATCATGGTTTTACTAATCACTGATTTTTTAAAATACCTTTCTACTTTAGTTTTTCTCCTTTAAATACAAGCTCAAAATTCAAAACACCGTTTGCTTACTTTGAAACCACTGGGCATAACATTTATTCTAGTGATAAAACAAGATTGGCTCAATTTTTTAAACTGATTTTCCAAAATTCAGGATACCTTAACTGCAAGTTGACTTCTTGGCTACTAAATTAGTTAACATGACCACGCCCAGTAAGGGCAGACGTTAGACCTTACAAAACTCAACTACTTTGTAATATAAATGGAAACTCAAAATCACTCACCTATTTGAATATTGGCTACAGTTTCTGTATGACGATCACACAACTGACTTATATCTAGTTTATACTTCCTCTCAATATCCCCTAAACAAGAAAAAGAGCAGCTTCAAAACGTATCCTTTGAAGATCTGATGTGTTGAAAATTTCAAATGTTGTGATTTGCTGATGCATTACTCTATCACTGAACATTCATGTTTTGCTACTCAATTTTTCACAAATGTATTCAGCACTTTTCAAATTACATATACAAATTACATAACCAATAAAACTTCTGCGCAATAGGCATGTTTTTGATTGCTTTATCTTAAAATATTGAAGTTCATTTCAAATAAATATTGACTTATTTTCTGTTTAAAATCTTTTCAGAAAAATCACATATATAATTATTTGAGACACTGTGCATTGGGACAGTGTTGCTAAGTCTGTCCATAAAAGGTCAGCAATTTAAAGATCAAGGTTAGAAATTTTTTAAAAAACTACAAAATGCTGGAATCAACTGTAGACAAACAGGAGGTTGGAAGAACACAACAGGCCAGGCAGCATCAAAAGGAAAGGAGCAGTCAGATCAAGCTAATTTAGCTGCTTGCTACAAACAAATAGCTGGAAAAGCTCAGCTGGTCTGTCAGCTTCTGTGAAGAAAAAATAAATCAGTAACAGTTTGGAAGGTGACTCCTCCTCAGGATTTCTCCTTCTGCTACAGTTCAGTTGCCTCAGCAGAATACCTAGACTCATGCTTAGGAGTGACATGATCTTACCAGGTTGCTCCTGGTGAGGTTTTCAGGGAAGAACTGGCATTAACTTAAAACTCGTTCTTGGAAATGAGCCTGCATAACCAGATTCAAGATCATTGCTAGGTACAGTGCTGCTTGGCAGAAACGCCCATGCAATATCCTTTTCGGTGAGTCCTCATATCATGTCAAGACTTGCTTTTATACTGCTCTGGCTCACCTCTGTGGGATTCAAACTGAACCATATGCTCAATTGGGTCTGTGAGATGGGATTTGTAGGTATTAAAATATTATGACAAACCTCTGCAACAGGTGGCATTTGAATGTGGACTTCCTAGCTCAGAGGTAGAGACATTACCACTGCATCACAACAGCCCCAGAAGTAGGATTTTCTATCTGAAATTCCCTTTATGAAACTCAGCAGTCAATTAGCTTTTCTGATTAGCAGCTCATTTGTTATGGTTAATAATTTACCAAATATCTTGATAATTTCAAGGGCAATGTATTGTATTTATTCACTGCACATAATTATTTACTGTTTGCCAAAATTATCAAAGCTCCTGGTCTTTCCAATTCTGTTCCATTTAATCACTCCAACTGTTTTGAGCTTATTCACGAACTGAGATGAGATGAAGCTACTAATCTTATTTTCAATATTCATACAGTCATAGCATAACAAATATTGAACTGTACTAGTGCCAAAACTAAGCTCTGTGGATAAGAACGTTGTAGAATTTGAGTGGGGATTGTGTAAAGGAAAATTAATTTTACTTTCAGT
The DNA here is from genome assembly GCF_030684315.1 of Stegostoma tigrinum. NCBI lineage: Eukaryota > Metazoa > Chordata > Chondrichthyes > Orectolobiformes > Stegostomatidae > Stegostoma > Stegostoma tigrinum. Next base: position 32,239,406 of record NC_081358.1, on the reverse strand, counting down.
ATTGCCTGTCATAAATTGCTTTAAAAAAGACAGTTTATTCCACGTACCTTGATGGAAGAATTCCTGGGTTACCTTTTCACTCCATTGCTTACTCAGTTCCCAAGGCCGGCATGGGTTACTGATATCTGCACATTTCAATGCTATCTGTAACAAGAACTGAAGTTATTAGCTTGTTATGGTATCAGAGATAATGGGAACTGCAGATGCTGGAGAATTCCAAGATAATAAAATGTGAGGCTGGATGAACACAGCAGGCCAAGCAGCATCTCAGGAGCACAAAAGCTGACGTTTCGGGCCTAGACCCTTCATCAGAGAGGGGGATGGGGAGAGGGAGCTGGAATAAATAGGGAGAGAGGGGGAGGCGGACCGAAGATGGAGAGTAAAGAAGATAGGTGGAGAGAGTATAGGTGGGGAGGTAGGGAGGGGATAGGTCAGTCCAGGGAAGACGGGCAGGTCAAGGTGGTGGGATGAGGTTAGTAGGTAGCTGGGGGTGTGGCTTGGTGTGGGAGGAACCCATCCCTTCCTCCCACACCAAGCCGCACCCCCAGCTACCTACTAACCTCATCCCACCTCCTTGACCTGTCCGTCTTCCCTGGACTGACCTATCCCCTCCCTACCTCCCCACCTATACTCTCTCCACCTATCTTCTTTACTCTCCATCTTCGGTCCGCCTCCCCCTCTCTCCCTATTTATTCCAGCTCCCTCTCCGATGAAGGGTCTAGGCCCGAAACGTCAGCTTTTGTGCTCCCGAGATGCTGCTTGGCCTGCTGTGTTCATCCAGCCTCACATTTTATTAGCTTGTTATGGTACTTGTTTTTACCGTATTATCTTCCATTAGCTCACTGTTTTAAGCAACATTTTTGTTACAAAATTCTTATCATTTTATAGATAACAGTTATAAGATTGTATATTATCTTGGGGAAAAAATGACCATTCGTTGCACCAACATAGCTTATTCCAAACACTCGTTAACAAGGTACCTTACCTATGCAACTAAGTAAAATATCAAAATAGTTCATTCAACCCATCAGTCAGATACACTACTGTGGTCCCAGAGACAGTACCAGAGCTGACGTGCTAAAGAATGTTTGATTATTTTATTCCACTACCGTGATCTCCAGAAGGATAATTTGGAGACAAGGCTGGCACACAGACAGAAATGAAGATGGGAAGAGGTAAGAGTGAAATAAACACATTCACATTTCATTGGATATTATTAAAAAACATGGAATTGTATTATTGAACTTCCTAGAATTTTTTCAGTGCGAGGAGTAGAATCCATAACAAATAAAAGCAAAATAGAGTAGATACTGAAACTTTTACATAAAAACAGGAAATGCTGGAGAAACTCAAGCAGTCTGGTAACATTTGTGGGAAGCTGCAAAACTAAACCAATTGTTTAAAACAAATATAAAAATGCTACTTATGTACTATTCTTTCTTTTTCAGTTCATTTATTAGGTAAGGGTATCACTGGCAAGGTCAGCATTTATTGCCTAAACCACACTTGAGAATAAGCTGGTATAACCACACCGTTGAACTGCTGCAGTGTATATATGTAGGCAAGAGTTCCAGGACTGAGACAAAGTGATGATGAAACAACAAGGCGATATAGTTCCAAGACATGTGGTATGTGACTTGGAGGGAAACTTGCAGAAAGTGCTATTTCCATGCATCTCAAAGGTGCAGGAGATAACAAGTTTAGAAAATAGTGTTGAAGGAGGCTTCAAGTTGCTACCTTGCATTTTATAGACTGATTACACTCCATGGCTGGTGAAATGACCGTGGAGGGAGCGAGTGTTAAGTTGGTTAATAGGGTGCCAATCCAGTGACTGCTTTGCTGTGTTGACATTGAACTTCAAGTGTTGAAGTTTCACTCATCTAAGCAGGTGGGGGTTATTTAACTGACTATGACTAGTAACTTGCAGATGGTTGTCAAGTTTTAGGGTGTCTGTTGGTGAGTTAGTTGTCAAAGAATATTCAGCTTTTTAGCTGCTCTAATTGCCACCATTTTCATATAGCTGGTTCATTAAGATTCTGCTCAGCAGTAATGCACAGAATGATGAAAGCAGGAATACAGCCTTGATAACATTGCTGGATGCCAAAAGGAGGAAGTTAAATTTTCTCTTGGGTGATGATCATTACCTTCCACTTACATGATGAGAAACAAGGGAAGGATAGGTGATGGCCTAGTGGTATTATCACAAACATGATTAACCAAGATATCCCAGTAATGTTCCGAGGACCTGGGTTCCAATCTCGCCAATATGAATTCAATAATAATCTGGAAATGAGAGTCTAATGATGACCATGAAACCATTAGTAGTGCCAGAGATGCCCATAGTCAGCATGGTTCCATGAAGGGGAAACCTATAATTAGTAAAAGGTCACAAGAATTAGAGCTTGGGCTCTGATTATTTACAATATTGGTTAATGACCTGAGTGAGGGGAGTAAATACACTAGCCAAGTCTGTGGATAATACAAAAATAAGAAAGCACGTGATGAAGATGACAAAAGGAATGTGGAGGCACACAGACAGCGAGTGGGCAAACTTGACAGATGGAATATAATGTGAGGCCACGTACTTTGGCAGGAAGAGGAGTTGAATATTATTTAAGAAAGAGTACAAAAAGCTGCAGCATAAAGGGATTTGGGGTCCTCATACATGAGTCAAAAGAAGTTAGCATCTAGATTCAACAGGTAATAGGGAAAACAAATGAAATATACAAATAACTACGGATGCTAGAAATCCGAAACAACATCGGAAATTACTGAAAAAACTCAGCAGGTCTGGCAGTATTTGTGAAGAGAAAAAAACAGAGTTGAGGTTGAGTTCAGTAGCAGTTTTTCACACCTGACAAATGGAATGTTGGCCTTTGCTTCAAGGGAATCGAGCATAAAAATCGAAGTCTCCTTAAAACAATACAAGATACTAGCCAGAACACATCCAGCATATGATGCTTTGGTCACCTTATCTGAGGAAAGGCACAGTGCCTTTTGAGGCAGTTTGGAAAAGATTCTGAGTATGGATGGATTTTCTCATGAGTGATTGAGTAGATTTGGCTTGTAATCACTGGAGTTTAGAAAAGTGAGGGTTGACTTTACTGAAACATAAGATTCTTAGAGGGTTTGACAAGGTAGAACATAGAGAGGTTGTTTTGCCTTGTTGGGACAGTCTAGGACCACAAGAAAGAATCTCAGAATAAGGAGTTACCCGGAATTAAGATGGAGTGAGAAGCAGTAATTTCTTTCTGGGGTTAGTCAATTTGGGGAATGCTTAACTGCAGAAGGTTGTTGAGGCTGGGACAGTTAAAGGACACTCAATACTGAGAGAGATGATTTTAATCAGTAAAGGAATCAAGGGATTTGAGGAAAAAGCAGGAAAGTGGAGTTGAGGATTATCAGATCAACCATGTCATTGAATAGTACAGTAACTGACTAGGCTTAATGGCCTACTCCTGCTCGTGTATTGTAGACCCACAGTCACTTATCAGAACAAGCATGAATTTTATCTTGGTCTGCACATGGAATGTTTAAGTATGTACAGTATTTAGTTCCATTTAAGCTCGTCACAATCATCAGTTAACATCTCCTCATCTGACCTTATAATGGTGGGACAGTGATTACTGGAACAGATGGTCAGACCAAGGATCTTGTTATTCATTAATAACAATTAACTATTCATTATTAGTCCCTTAGCAATGCCTTGCGGCTGAGATAACTGATCTCCAACAACCTCAACCATCTTCCTTTGTACCAGGCATGCCTTCAGCCTGGGGAGAGTTTCCCTGACTTACATGGATTTAAAATGTTACTCAGGCTCCTTGATGGCCAGTCAAAAGCTGCATTAATGTCAAGGGCAGTAACTCTCACCTAAGCTCAAGATTACAGGTCCTGAGTCTGTGTTTCGATCATGGCCATAATAAAGGTCTGGGACCTAGCAGTCCTGGCAGAACCCAAACTTTGTGAGTAAAGTGGTGCATTATAGCACAGCACAATGCCTTTGACTATTTTACAATGACTGAAGAGTAGAGTAGATCTCTTTTGCTTTGTGGGGAAATAGCACATTATACAATTTGTGCAGTATGCACATCCTCCCCATGTCTGCATCGGTTTCCTCCGGGTGCTCCCAGTCCAAAGATGTGCAGGTTAGGTGGATTGGTCATGCTAAATTGCTCATGGTGTTCAGGGATTTGTAGATTAGGTGGATTATAGGGGGATGGGTTTGGGTGGGTGCTCGGAGGGTCAGTGTGGACTCGTTGGGCCAAAGGGCCTGGTTCCACACTGTAGGGTTCTATGATCTATGACTTTCCACTTTGTCAGGTCACTCTAATGGAGAGAAGGCTCGTTTTAGAACAGTCTTTAGCATCTGCGAAGCTGTCAGAGCTCATGGCCAGTGCCTTCAGCTGAATCAAAACTAGCTGAAGATTAGCATTTGCACACTGAAGACCTCAGTGGAAGACCAAAATTAATCACTTACTCAGGATTGCGAGATGAAGATGGTTACAAATGCTTTTGCTTTGTTTTAAATGAGATAGGCTCCACCATCAAGAATGGGAACAGTCTCCTTGTTAGCAATTCAGTTATATACCACTTTTCATGACAGACGTAACAGGAATACTTCATTGGTTTACAGGTGCGTCTAGAGAGTGTGCTGCTTCCATTGGTTAGCTTGCCTCAAACTGTACATCGGGATTAGTGGCAGTGTGAGATAATTGTAACCAGATTGTCCTATAGTATCTCAAATGCCCAGTTCTGAACGGCTAGATCTGTTTTAAATCTATCCTATTTGGCACAGTAACTGTGATAGAGTCCTCAGCATGAAGGTGGAATCTCAGTTTCACAGAAACTGTGGTGGTCACTCCAATCAATAATGTCTTGGACAGATGCATCTACAACAGGTAGCCTTAGTGATGTCGCATCGGGTTTTCTGTCATGGTGATTTCTTTAAGGTACTAAAGTCTGTAAGTACTTTAAGTCTGGCACTAAATACTTCAGAATTTGGCTGTAAGTAACACAACATGGAGGTGGAGAAGCAAAGCAGGACAGGCAGCACGGGAGGTGCAGGCAAGTTGATGCTTCCGGTTGGGACCCTTTATTTTTCTTAAGGGTCCCAAACAGAAACGTCAACTTTCCTGCTTCTCTAATGCTGCTTGGTCTGATGTACTTCTCCAACTCCAGCATCTCTAGTTCTTGCTATCTCAGAATCTGGCTAGCGTGGCTTGCAGTGGTGCTATTGAGCACTTGGGTACGTGAACTGAATCCTGCCATACAAAATACATTGTGTCCTGCTACACTTATTGCTTTGTCGAGCTATTTGTGTACATGGAGAAGCACCAATACATCAGCTGAGGAGGGCAGTATGTTGCATTCAGCACAATGTTTCCTGGCCTATCTTTGACCTGACGCCATGTGATTTCACATGGCCATTCTCCTCTGACTGTATGCCACATAGCTGTCACTTGGGCGGCACAGTGGCTCAGTGGTTAGCATTGCTGCCTCACAGTGCCAGGGACCAGAGTTCAACTCCACCCTTGGGTGATTGTCTGTGTGGAGTTTGCACATGCTTCCTGTGCCTGCGTGGGTTTCATCCAGGTGCTCTGGTTTCCTCCTACAGTCCAAAGATGTGCAGAGAACTGGCCATGCTAAATCGCCCATAGCATCCAGGGATGTTTAGGTTAGGTGGGTTAGACACAGCAAGTGCAGGAGTAGGGCAACGGGTCTGGGTGAGATGCTCTTTGGAGGGGCAGTGTGGACTTATGGGCTGCATGGCCTGTTCCCACACCGTAGGAAATCTTTGATTCTGCTATCACACTTACTGAAAAGGCCGACTCAGTGATCATGATTTGCTTGAGTAGTCTGTGTAACAGCTTTTCCAAAGAAGTCCCCATATGTCAGCTAGAATGACGGTGCAGGAATTACTGGACAGAATGTGAATTTGCCATTTACAGTGTAATGGTTAAAGCCAAATTCTTTTTAAAAAAAATATTGTAGTGTGATACAATGGAGTAGTTTGCTAAACTATTCCAGAATTAAGTAAAGAATCAATCATATGACTTAATTTGGAGCCATGAATAGGATAGGCCAACTAGACTGCTGGCTGCTTTCTCTTAAGTTAGTGGAGTGCGGGCATATTTATAATGACAAGCCATTAGTTTCATGGTCACTATTAATGATGAGATTTTTATTCCAGATTTGTTAGACAATACTTAAATCACCCAGCTCCCACAGAAGTTTAACTCATGTCCCCTGTTATTTTTCCAGCCCTTGATAATTGATTCAATAACAACCATTATGTTAACATTATTCATTTTTGTAAAGTATTCTTACAAATGTATTGTTTTTTGAGTAAAAATAAATCAAGATATATCATTTCAGACAAATAAAAGTGAAATATTATTTCCCTACCAAGGACTAGCAGCAACTAAAATATCAAGCCAACTGCAAATTTAATAGATATATTTGTTGAGATAAGGCAGAGAGTCCATCAACATAACTGTTGAAGTGGGAGGCAGGATACATACAGTCTACCCTTGGTGGAGCTACGGTCAGGATGATGCAACAACTGAAAATATTTAACTGCAGATAATCAGTTTGAAATAAGGTTACCTGAAGCATGAAATGCCGATGACCTGCATCATCTAAATGCAGATCGCTCATGTCCAAGTGAGTTCGAAGCTGTGACAGAAACTCATTCTGACGAGTTATATCTGTGGCTAGAATCAGGGAACCCAACTGGCTTTCCATTCGATAGCTTTAAATAAAGAAAAAGATAACATTTTACAAATGTGAAACATATTCATTGCTATGATAAAATTCCTGGGGTCTTTTATATAAAGATGAAGTTCACAAGGTGCAAAGGTTTTAATCTTTTCACTTCAGAATTTGAGAGCAGATGTAGATTCTAATCGTTTCTACAAAAACATTCTCAAATGTCACTAGGTGTGAGTCTAGAAAGGTCAGGAAGCAATGCTGTCAAAATCTTAATTTGTCTACAGCTGAGCCACACGATGCAGATAGATTTGCTTGCTTACGCCAGTCATAAAAATTTGCCACCATTTCCAAAATACCTTAATCAGAATCCTCCAGAAGAGGATCTTCACACCTCTTTACCATTAAAAAAGTATTTTTGTATTCAGAGTTACATAAATGACAAATGCAAAGCAGGATATGCAAGAGAATGGAATTTGTCATTGGATCTAGGCCATCTGTTGCAATACTGGGGTCAAATGTTCCTAGCAGCTGTACTGTTTACATTTAAACCAGATTGAGAAACTAGGGCCCTCTCTGCTCAGTAAGTCTGGATGAGGTTCGGAAGCTGGAAGTGGAATGTCTCAATAGAGAAAGTGAGAGGCAGAATTTTACCAGTAACACTAAGGCAGTTCCGAACAGCTGGACCAGAAGAAAGGGTGCCAGTTTGGAAAGCGAATGAGCTCTCACTTCTGAGTCACCTTGCCAGAAGTTGCAACAGACAGCTGACCGTAACCCTGAAGTGCCCACTTGTGGGCAGATTAGGATGCCACAGGGATTTTCCCCAGCAAAGAAAGTACCCCCACTGAAGACAAAGCTGGAAAGATACCTGGCAATGGTTTACCAGCAGCTGGCCCGGGTGTTCATATGACTATTTATACCTTGTTTAAAAATTAGTTCAGGAATGTGAGCGTCATTGGCTAGGCCAGCACTAAACTGGCCTGGGGAAGGTAGTGTTGAACTGCTGCAGACCTCGGGGTTAGGTGCTGCAGGAAGGGAGTCCCAGATTTTGACAGTGCAACAGTGAAGAGTTGATGGCGATACAGTTCTTAGTCAAGATGGTAAGTGACTTGGAGAAGAACTTGATGGTAAAAAGTTACAAAGGCTTTTCGGTGGTAGAGTTGTGGTCTGGAAGATGCTTTAGTAAGGAGGCTTGTTGCGGTGCATCTTGTAGTAGGTACACTACTGTCACTGTGCACTGGTGGAGGTGAAAGGAGCAAATGTTAAAGGTAGTAGATGGAATGCCAATGAAATGGGCTTTGACCTGGATGGTGTTAAGCTTCTTCAGTGTTGCAGCAGCTGCACCCATCCAGCAAGTAGGGAGTATTACATCACATTACGACTGGTACCTTGACAGGCTTTAGGGAGTCAGGTGGTGAATATCTCATCACACAATTTCTAGCCTCCGACCTGCTCTTGAAGCTGCAGTATTTATATGGCTGGTCCAGTTCAGTTTCTGGTAAATAATAACCCCTGCAATATAAAAGGTAGGGTGGGGAATTCAGTGATGATACTGCCATTGAGTGTCAAAAGGGTGATTATTCAACTACCTCCTGCTATTCAGAGTCACCAGAGGCAGCTACCACAGCTTTAACTGCAACATTTGATGGTGTTTTCCACTCAACATTGGTGGCCTGGGAGCTGTGACAATTTATTTGAAGAAATGAAACATCTTCAGAGGGCAGCTGAACGTGAAGAGTAACCTGAAATGGCAGTGCCCACCTCCACCAATGGGCTGCTATCCTTCTGATTACAATGAAGCCTCAGAAAGCAGGCTACCCCCCTCAATTGAGCTGTGGATCTGAAGGAAACCAATTAGAAATTAATCTCCTACACAACTGCGTTGGTAGCATGCTGCCAGCAAGACAAGGGTCAGGAATCAGAAATAATCCAGACCAGAATTTATAGTGGGTCAGAGTAGAGTCAGAAACACAGTTTAGAATCAGCTGCCAAGATTTCACATGGACTGAATCTGCCTCGGAAAGTGTCTGGGGAGAACCATGGAGCTACTGCTAGGCCACTAGATTTACGATTGATGCAACAATAAGGCTGGCCTCTCCAATACTTAATGGGAGGAAATGTCCCCTCATTTGGTACTGAATGTCAGATTCTAGCCTGTGGCATTTGTTGTAGCTGTGAACAAGGAAGGCACAACCAAGAAAACACGTTAGAGAAGCTAAGGATTCTCCTTGCTTTTATGTGTGATCCTAGAACTGTAATGAAAGCAGTCTTAGGGATGCTATAAATCTGAAGCGAAAACAGGAATTGCTGGAGAAACTCAGCAGGTCTAGCAGCATCTGTAGAGAGTAAAAAACAGTTAATGTTTCAGTTCTGAAGTGTAGTCATGCTGGACGCGAAACACATTACTTCCTCTCTCCACAGATGCAGCCAAACTCGCTGGGATTTTCCAGCACATTTTTGTTTTTCTCCTGATTAGCATCCCATTTTGACAGAGGAAATCAGTTTGTATGGTTTGTACGGTCCAGCCAGACCTTGTGATGAATGGTTAAATCACTTGTCTGCCACAAATGGTCAACTGGAAAAGTGATCAGGGAGGTGACAATGATTAATGGACTCCAGGATACCAAAAACAATGGACAGACACACACAGCTTCAAAACGTCCCAAGATGCTTTTTAAGAGCATCAAAGTGAATTAACATGCTCACATTGTTCTCATTCTCAATTTTAATACCGGTGTTAGTACTGGGAGGAAGAAAAGATTTAAAGTTTTATCTCACGGGCAGAAGAGAGACACAGAAGAGAGATAAGCTGGTTACTATAGAAGTGATAGTAGAAAAACTGCAAAAGAAAATTATGGAGTAACAGTATATTTGACCAACAGAATCAAATAGTTTCAGGTAACGTTGCAGATGTGCAGTTGAACTTTAATATGAATTTGTAGATTAGTATTTGCTAAAGCACTACTTTAAAAGGTTTATTGAAGTAATTATGGCCTTTGATATTACAAATAAAGTGGCAATATGGACAGATAGATTACTAAAGGACAAACAGAAATTAAAAGAAGCATTTCTAATATTGTGACATATAGCTAATCAAATGCACAGAGCGATCTGGATCATAGGAAAAAAAAATAAAGCTTTACAGCTCTCCTTTTCAATTTATGAAAAGTTGGAAAAGTTAGATGTCTTGAATTAAACTCCCTTTCGAACAGCACTGTGCGTATGTAGGCTATGTGGGCTGCAGTTGTTCAAGAAGTTGGCTCACTACCACCTTCTCATGTGCAATTAGCGATGAGCAATAAATGCTAGTCCAGCCAGTGAAGCCCACCAATGAAATGAGTTTTTAAAAAGCAAGATTGGAGACTAAAATTAAAGTTGTCTTTTAAAAACAAAGTTGAAAACGATTGGACCTATATAAACTAATTACCTAGAAAAGTAATAATTTATTACAAATTATTTTTGAACATGCATTGAATAAATGGAGGAATTAATTCAGAAGCGATCCAAATTTATAAAAGAGAATATTAAGCAGAACATCAGATACACACATTTCCTCAACTGCAAGATGTGAAAATAATTTAGATTCCTGAAGCACACAGACTGCAGACCTCCAATGATGGTTTTCTAACACCGAGGTATTCTGTAAGAGAAAGAAAGATAATAAGTGATTGTAGAAAAACAGCATTTCAAATTCATCTCACTTCCAAAAGATCAAATATTAGAACAGGTCTGATAATTAAAAATCCTGTTTTCCAATCTAATTTCACTCTCAATTACTCGTCACTTATTATTTCCAAAAACGTAATAAAGTTATTCTTTTGAATAGCCTGTTACAGTTAACTGGCAAAATGTCCATGCTTTGAGATTCTACACAATCTAAAAATGGACAACTTTAGGATCAACGTTATTAATTTAAAAATTTTGAAAAAATCATAAAGTGGATTATTTAATCTGAAACACATCAAGCAGATTCATTTCTGCACTCTTATACAATCACACTAATACTATAGCATTATAAACTGAAAATGTGATAATGTAAAATTATAGCAAATCAAAATAAATGTTATTTATAAATTCATGGCCCAAATCTTCCAGTCTCTAGATAACCAGAAACCAAAAGATAACCTCTTCCAGATGTTCCAACTGCATAGGAACTGCCCAGATATTCTGAACTTGCATTGGATAATTCCTCAGGACTCTGCAAATACAAAAGTTAAAAAAACATCTCCAAATCAGAATAAATTCCTCCTCTTCTCAGTCTTAAATTGGCACCCTTTTATTCTGAGACTGTGCCCTAGTCTCAGACTCACCCATGAGGGGAAACATCCTCTAATCATTTACCCCATAAAGCCCCTTAAGAATCAATATGTTTCAGTCAATCTCTTGTCATTTTTCTAAATTCTAGCAAGTAGAGTCCAAACCTGTTTGCTTTTGTTCATAGGAAAATCCCTCCACAGCAGGGATCATCTTAGTGACATTTCTCTGAAATGCCTCCAATGAAACGGTATCTTTCCTTAAGTAAGAGACCAAAACTGCTTACAGTACTCCAAATGTGGTCTCACTTACACCATGTACAGCTGCAGGGAGATTTTTCTACTAAGGTTTTCTTATGAGATAACATTGACTAGACTGGACTTGCACTCACTGAAGTCTAAAGGAATGACAGAGCTTACAGAAACATAAAAGGTTCTTAGGGGACTTCACAAGATAGGTGCGCAGAGGCTGCTTTTCCTTATGACAGAAGACATAATCTCAGAATAAGGGGTCAGTCATTTAATGCAGAGATGAGGAGGAATTTCTTCTCCCAGCAGGTAGTAAACCTATGGAATTCTTTACCACAGACAAATATCAAAAACTCTTAACAAACTGGGCTCAAGTGTGACAGATGGACTGTCCAACAGCAAGGAAATCAGGGGAATGGGAGAACAGGCAGGGAAGTGGAGTTGAAGATTATTAGATCTCATCATGATCTCATTGAATGGCAAAACAAATTTGATGGATCAAATGGCCTATTACTCCCACGTCCAATGTCCATGTGATCGCCTGTGATTGGACTAACTGTTCCTGGTTTACACTTTTGAATAAGAGAACCCATAAGAAAATTATACTGATTGTCTTCTAATAGACACAAGGGAAACAACAGAATATAGGACTGAGCTGATAAAATAAAACCAAAATAAACCCCTGGCAGCTGAATCATTGTGGTGAATAATATACCCGCAGTTATAACTGTGACAACATTTCAAAAGTACTTCACTAGTTGTGAAGCACTTGGAAAAACATTCTTAAGTTGTGAATCTTTTAACCTAATGATGCAGTTTCAAACATCCAGTATTGTGTATGTAAAATATCGCACATATAATTTCAAATTATAACAGCTACTTTATAAATAAGTGGGGTCTTAAAAATGTGTGAGAAAATGCCAATTATGCGTAACCAATTGTAAAACATTACTGCATTGTAGATATATTTTAAATACATTCAGGTGTATGATTCACAGGACAAACTGGTATGAACGGCTAATCATGTTCTAAATGTTCACTTTCAAAGGTGGTGTTGTTTCAAGGATGTTAAAGGAAATGGTTTTAAACATTAACATTAAACACTGGACACCTTATGCACCAAATAAACTGTTACACCAATTTGAATGCTAAAACTAACACCAGAGGGTGCTCTATACATTTAAAAAAAATATCGCAGATGCTGGAAATCGGAAATAAAAATGCAAGGAATACTCAGCAAGTTAGGGAGCATCTATAGAGAGGCAAACAAAGTTAATATTTCAAGAGGATAACCTTCCATCTCCAACATTTTGCAGTTCTGCTAAGGGAGATTTTGGGCTAGTAATAAAGTGGAATGGGTGGGATAAACTTGTACTGAGCTTCACAGGAACACTGTAGCAGGGCAAAGACTGAAAAGATCAAAGTGGCTGGAGAATTAAAACGACGGGTGACTCTAAGCTTGGGGACACAGAACAGAATTACATTCATCTGATTCGTGTACCTCTAATGTAGACCACATTGTTTGCCACTCACAAAGAAATCATTATTTCCCAGTAAGGAACGTCTGGGGCTTTGGACAGTGAAAGAAGAGGAGATAACAAGACAAGAGTTGCAACTCTGTGTCAGAGAAAAAAAAAAGGGTATTGGCTGAGGAGTGGATGAGCTTATCAGAGGGAGAACGGCCCTTTCACAGGGAATGAAAGGACAAATATGTTTAGTGATAGCACCGTGTAGTCAGCCATGGGGAGGAGAAACTCTGGTTGAGGAAAAAGGAAGACATACCAGCAGTGCTAGATTTTCTGTTAAAGTTTGTTCATGGAATGTGGGCATCACTGGAAAATGCCCTGCAGAAATAGTGGTGGTAAGTTGCTTTTCTGAACAGCTGTAGTCCTTATGGTGTAGGGTCATCCATACTACTTGGAAGGTAGTTCCATGATTTGGATTCAACGGTGAAGGAACAGTGACAGTGACTCAGTTCTAAACAGGATGGTGTGTGACTGTTAGAAGTAGCTCTATATGCTGCACATAGCCACTTCGATGTTCTGACAAAATTAAAGGCAGGCATTATTTTTTGCTCCAATGCATAAACAACAAATAAAAATTTACCTTGGCCAATAATTTTTATCCAAAATACTATGTTAAACAAACACAACACTGAATAAGTTTTTTGTAGTTCTTGAAAAGGGAATTGAGGAAATAAAATTGCATTGGACATTGCCACAATTATGTGATATAATCTAATATTCAGCCTGAACATCATCCGTTGGATACACTTTGCAGATTTTTGTTTTAAAATGTCAGTTTCAGCCAAGAACTTTTCACTGGAACAAAGGGACATTGACAGTCATTTTAAAGTGCATCAATCTGTATCACTGTTTAAACATTCCGTTTCACGGTATCACAGAACCTATGAAGGCCAGAGACAATAAACTCCTTACAGGGATTTTGTTTTGGTGGGTGGGGGGGGGGAAGAGGTATTTGTTTTCTTCCAAATCATCAAAAAACAGAGATACAAACTATGTAATAGTACATTAAAACCCTGATCATGCAATGAATAAAGGGATGCTTCCAGAGTAAACAGGTTCATTATAGCCATATAGTTAAAACACCATCTCAAATGAGAAGTGAACACCCAAGAATCTAATAATCAGACCAGAATATCTGACACAAATTATGAACTTCTATTTTTCACAACTAAGTATTTGGCCAAATTTATCTACTTTTATTTTTAAAACTCTAATTTATTGCAAGGATTGACCACACATATTTAGTTTCCGACTTATATCAAACTGTTAATAACTTTGACTTCTGAGTTTTTTTACAAAAACTCAAGAAAACCAGTGAGGCTAATTCACACCAATCCAGTGAAGATCTTAACTGTGCAAGTCCGTTTTTTCAACAACGTTAGAACATATCTGTCACAAGCAAATGAAGATAAATAATACGATCCATTCCTTGCCATCTGATCACATATTTTGTGTATTTTGACCTCTTAGTCTTGCATCAAAAGTCACATGCAATTCTGAAACCACTGATCCGAAGCAACACGAAAAGTTGCATAACTCAAACTCAACTGTCAATAGAAAGGATGGCTATAGACAAGGATATCCATGTGCAATGACTATTTTGGAGAATTTAAGATGAATCCACTTGTAAAAAACTATTTTTTTCTTCAGCTCATGACTTAAGTTATTTGTGGTCACACTCAAATCGCATCTTCATCCAGAAACTGAAAATCAAGAATGAAATGAACGGAAATGAGAACACCAATGGACTTGCAGGACTAAAAGATAAGAAGGGGTGACAAGTGAATTGGATAGTTCTTTCAAACAGATACAGCTGGCCAAACAATCTGCTTCAGAGTGACAAGATTCTATAAACTTTTATGAGACTCCCTTACTAATGGACTTAGATATTATTTCCTACCTTACCTCAGCTGTACCTTCCTTCCCACCTTCCAACATGAACTGCTCACATCAGAGTTCAAACCTTCCTCCTGCTGTCAGCACAGAGCTAAGTAACCAAATTACAGAAATTAACGAATTCAGGAAAAGTTTCTAAAATCCATTCCTCCCTTGATTAGAGATAAATAGTGATCACTAGCCTGCAATACAAAACAAATCTCACATGTGGCTTCTCCATAGTTGAACAGCCAGGGCGGATTAGTTAAACGCATAAGAATGGCAATGTTATAGAGGAACAGTAGATTGTCATTTCAAGATGATTAAAAAACAGATTTAATTTCACATTACACTGTTTGAATGTTTTGATTCTAAAAGCATGAGCTGGATTTAAGCCCAATGAAAGGCATGATTAATATATTGTGCAAACTAATCCTCCCTGATTCTTTATTGATAATCTTGCATTAACCTATTTTAATAGGTTGATAAATCTGCCTGTTGCAAAGCAGCAAATGTATTTTGCAGAATAGAACAGATAAAGCTGTTCTATTGTTTATGTTTTGATTTTTGTTTTATGCTGCTACATTCTGGCACTTCACTACCAGAGGCACTGATCCCAACCTATGCCCCGCAGTGAGCGTAAAAGGGATGACTGAATGTTCATGCAAGCTCACCTCATTGAAGGTTCTATGATACTCCCAAGATAGCACAGGTATCCCAGGAGGATTGGGTCAGATGTTTGATGTCAGTAAGTGTAAAATCTGTGCATCAAAAACTAATTTTTATTTAGCAGGGCCACAGCACTACTGAATCATTTAAACCTTTTCAAGATGAAATGAATAATAAATGGTAAGATAAAGATCACCAGGCAAGTTGTTTTCCCTAACAAGAATTTTCATTGTGTATTTACAATGAAAAGCCACAGGCTTTTCTATTAAATCAGCATCTTGATTGCAAATGCATAAAACCTACAACAAGATGACACCATGTGGTCTTATAAGGAAGAGTAATCAGCAGAACTGGGACTCAACAGTACCGAAAAACTGTGTGACAGATCACTTAAATCATGAGTTTTGTACTGATGCTGTGTACATAAAGATTGCCACATTTGCCAACATATGAACAGCCGTTTGTTATGTATAGACAAAGATGATGGGATAACTTTCCTCTTTTTCCTCATCTTAATTGTATGGAAGATGGCGTGCATTTGAGGAGATAAAACACAGTCTGTTATCAGGATTTTCAGTAATAAACATGAAGTGGACTTTTAGGCATGTTTTAAATCAGAGAAAAGAAATTACATTTTTGAATTTGTGGATAAATAATAACACGATAATACAAAATCTTAGCACACGTAAAAACACACTCAGACAGAGGTCATCACCAGCTCTCTCTCTCTCTCTCTCTCTCTCTCAGACACAAAGATGATGCTTGCCAGGCTACACGAGTCTTTGGATACACAAAAGTGTTCCTGCAGATAAGGCAGGTTGGGAAAATGAAATTCACATCCCTAGATTAGCTTCCTTCTCCCTCCTCTACCACTATTGTTTCACCTTGCAGACAGAGTCACTCAGTCTTGAAATGATTTGTACCATAATGCACTGGGAGGTTTGATCCTGAGCAAGTCAGCAGCTTTCTCCTCCTAGTCAGTGGTATCAACACTTTAGTGCTTTAGGGCAACCTTATGCATTTTGGCCACCCCTTGAGCGTTGGCCAATGGAAAGCCGGGAGAAGAGAAGTTGCCAAGGAAGATGGAATTTCAGGTGGCACAACAGACTGTCCTTTGGAAGTAGTTCACCAGGAGCAGGGCTTAAATATTGGTAGATGCAGTTTCATGAAAAATTTTCATGTTAATCCAGCAGTCCTCTGCTAATCTGATACCGAGGTTTTAATGCAGGCTCCATTGAAAGCAGTTCTCGAGGATCTCAATGTGACAGTGATTGATGGTCTGGGTTTTCCTGCAGTAGGGGAGAGTGGTGTACACAACAGCCTATAGACTAAGACCTCTGTTAACTTTCAGTGGCTCCCAATGTCAAAGACACACTTGAACCCAGCAGTATATGCACAGTCAACTCAGTGCTAAACCTTCATCGATCCCCTCCCTTGGGAGGCTGGCTGCTATGATACGGGATTTTCTGTGCATACACATGGAGCCACTCATCTACAATGGTAGGAAGATGCTTGAGTGGCCTGGCAAAAGTTAGTGGAAGACCCTCTCCTTGGTGATGTTCAAGGTCAGACCAAACATCATATACAAAGTAAAACAAAAATCACAAAAATAAAGATGGATTCTAGAGACAAAGCATGAGTTCAGGTTATTAGCAAAATTACAAGCAGGAAATCACGTGTTCAAATTTCAGACCCTTGAAATATTCGAAGTGCAGAAGCTGGATGGGTTCTCTCTCATGGTTGTTTGCAGAATGATAGAAGTTGGATTTCCATATGAAATTATGGATGAGTTTCTGTGGAGGCATTTTTTTTTCCAGATGAAAAGTATTATTCCTCTCTCACTGCTTGAACAACTGGTCACTTGGCAGATTTCTGTTTTTTAGGCTGGAGGACTTACCTCATGGTTTCCAGACTCATTGGTTCTACCAGTTCTTGGCTAATAAAATTCATAATATGTACCCATTTTGGTCACATGATCAATACAGCTATTGTCCATCCGTAGCTTGACATTCAAAGCCATTTTTTAAACAATGGAAGACAGCTAGTGGTATTTCACACCGAATTATGGTTCACTGTATTTCAGACACAGTGGCCCTGCAAGGCAATGATGTGGATCACCTTGGCATGTCCATTCAAGAAGACATGGCATACACGACCAATCAATCAGGAGCTTAATAGTGACAGGAAGTAGTCTGTGCAGAGATTACAAAAGTGTTCTCATCCTTGGCAACCAGCTTAGCAGTTTTGTAACAGCCATTTTTAAAGTAAAGGCAGTTTCATAAAATTCCATACTCAATATAGTCTATGTTTAAAGTTATCAATAGCTTTTCTGGGCATGACACATTGCATTTTAAGATGATCTACTTTGTGCAAGAAATGGCGGCACAGTGGCAATGTCACTGGACTAGTAATCCAGAACTCCAAGGTAATCTTATGGGGACATGGGTTTGGATCCCACTGTGAAAGATGGTGAGATTTGAAATAAATAAACATGTGGAATTAAGAGTCAGGCTGATAGTGACCATGTCACCAATCAGGTTCACTATTTTCCTTGAGCGAAGGAAAGCTACTGTCCTTACCTGGAAGTGGCCTCCATGTGACTCCAGACCCACATCAATGTGGTTGACCTTTAAAGGCTCTCTGAGATGGCCTAGCAAGCCACTCAATTGAATCATAACCGCTACGAAGTCTAAAGAAAGGAATGAAACCGGATGGATTTAGACACCGGAAAGGACAATAGCAAATCCGGCTTGTTGACCCTGCAAAGTTGCCCTCACACCAACATCTGGGAGCTTGTGTCAAAATTGGGAGGACTGCTGCACAAATTGAGTATGTTTAAATCAGACTTGACCAGAGGCAGGACAACTCCCACCAAACATTGCAGCTCAGTTCAGTGGTATACAATTGGGAGGGAATTGGCCTAGGGTCTGACAATATTAGGTAAAGCCTGGGTGACAAGTACACAGTATGTACCCCAGATGGAGACCTGAATGTCCAAAACAAGAATGGCTCATTCACACTAGCACTGACCAAGTTGGTAGAATCCTAAAATGTACAGTGGCTAAACTAACCTAGTAGGCACAGGTAAGTCCACATATGAAAGAATTGATTGGAATGACCATCATACTAAACCACACCTTCACAACAAAAGGATACCCTTCATCCTGTTATGTGGTACTACCATGCCAAATGGGACAGGCTTCAAATAGATATAGGAATTCAAGATAGGGCAAAAGGCACATGGGATATCAACAGCAGCAGGGGCACTGTATTCAACTACAATTTGTAACCCTGTCACCCAATATATTGCCAGATCTACCATTACCATCAAAGCAAGGAGATCTACCCAAGTTCAATGAAGAGTAGAGGAGGACATGCTAGGATCATCACCAAGCATAGCTAAGGAGGAGATATCAACCTGGTGCAACTACAATACAGAACTACTTGCATACCAAATAGAAGTAACACGCATTAGACAAGGTTAAGTGGTCCCACAACCAATCAGGTCCAAGTTCAGCAAACCTGCTAAATTCAGTTGTGAACAGACGACTGAACTAATAGGAGTAGGCTGCTCTACAAACCTCCCCATTGTCAATTGCAGAGGAGCCCTGACCATGTGCAAAAAATAAGGTTAATGTAGATGTATCCACCTTCAGCCAGAAGTGCCAAATGGATGAGCCATCTCAGCCTCATCCTGAGGTCCCCAACATCACAGGTTAGTCTCTAACCAACTCAATTCAGTTGACATCAAGAGCGAGCTGAAGACACTGGGTAATGCAAAGACAAATGAACTGTGACAACATTGTAGTGAATGTGTTAAAGATGTGTGCTCCAGAACTAACTGTGCCCCTAACCAAGCCATTCTTGTGCAGCTATAATACCTGCATTTACAATTTGGAAATTGGCCAGGGAAAGAACAGGGCAAAAATCAAACTGGCGAACTACTACCATATCAATCTGTTCTCCAGCATCAGCAAAATAATGGCAGCATCTAACAGAGTTTGGCATTGAGGAACCCTGGTAAAACTGGAGTCAATGAGGATTTGGGGGAAAAACGCACTCTACACCAAGTCACACCTGGCAAGGATGGTTGTAGTTGCTGGAGATCAAACATCTCAGCTCCACGACATCACTTCAGGAGTTCCTTGGGGTAGTGTCCTAGGGCTAATGACCTTCAGTTGCTCAATGACTTTCACTCTGCTGCAATTAATTTTCCTTACGTAGATCACAAGTCGACTCAGGTTTGCAAGTTAACTTTGTGTTACTCAAACAATCTCATTCATAGACTGGCTCAGTAGAATTCTGTTACTCTGACCCAAACCTGTCTGTCCAATACAGAAAATCAAGCTTTATATGCGTACATTGTTGTAAAAGAATGAAATGTACACCAACAGAAATCTTTAATCCCAAGTCTTTTGGTTATCTTGTCAACGGGAATATTTATAATCTGTAGTTTGTTGTCAAGGTTGATACAGGCCTTAGGGTATAACAAGGTTCCTCTCCATAAAAGATTTACGCTAGAAATTACCGGGTGTTCAAAGTTCATGCCTTATAATATTGACTTGTCAGATCTTACCTTACTCCTGTTGCAATCTCTTTTTATAAAGATCTTACTTAATTCCCACAACACCTCCATCATAAAGTTAGAAATATGGATTTCGCAGATGGATGGATAGCATTTAAGACTGCTTAAAGTCCATGCCAAAATCCAGTAAGGCCTGGACAATAGCTAGGCTTAGGTTGATTAGTGTCAAGTGACATTCGCACCACACAATAACCAGGCAAGACCACTTCGAAGGACAGAACCTAACCATCACTCCATGCATTCAATGGCAGTGCCATTGTTGACACACCCATATGCTATGGGTTACTGTTGACCAGGCGCCGAACTAGACCAGCCATTTTACAACTATAACTGCAAGAGCAGGTCAGAAGCTCAGAACGCTATGACAGTAACTCATCTGGCGTCACCCCAATGCCTGTCCACCACTTACAATTTGCAAGCAGAATACTTTCCACTTTCCTGGATGAATGCAGCTCCAATGACACTCTCCAGGACAAAATAGCCCACTTAATTAGCACCCCATTCACCACCTTCAAAATTCACTGCCTTAACTAAGAGACACAGTAGCAGCAGCAAAGGGAGTTTAGAAATTTACCACCTCTCCTTAGACAGCACATTCCAAATCAATAACATCCACCATACTAGAAGGGTAAGGGCAGCTGATACATGGGACCACCACCACCTCCAAGCCCCTCTCACACTACACACCATCCTGGCTTGAAACTGTATCCCTGATGCTCCACTAGTGCTGGATAAAAATCCTGGGAATCCCTCCTTAACAGCACTGTGGTGTCCTTACATCCAAGGAACCGTAGATCAGGAAGGCAGTTTACCGTCACCTTCTCTAGGATAGTTAGGGAAGGTCAATGAATAGACAGTAATGCCCTCAGTCCAGGAACAAAATTTTTAAAATGCAAAATTCTACAAGGCTCTGACATGTGATAAGGCACCGCATGATTCAAAGTTCTCTAGAGTGTGTCAGCTAACAGAATAAAATGTAATTTCTTGAAAAGAAGGGAACAAAAGCCAAAAACATCTCTACAGCATATGTGATTGCATTTAAAACTCAAAGAATTAAAAGCAATTTCAGCTCTTAAAATAATATAGACAAAGAATTAAATTTAGAAGCTATTAAAAAATGGACAAATATAAATTTAAATTCAGCAGAATTAACGCAATTTGTAAGCTTTCTTCCTCGAAATCAATGAATTCCTTAATGCATTTCAAATGTGATTCACTTACCTTATACAAACTTGCTAGGTAGTGATTGGTTTTAATGAGGAAAGGCTGGTTAACACCAGGGTGATCCATGTCATGTGTGGTAGCTGCCAACAAACCCAACAGAACATCCCACGGAGAAAAAGAGTTGGCAAGCTTCAAAGAAAAAGGAGGGTTATCACACATTTCAACAAAAATGACTGAAACAAGACAAAACAACATTCCAAGTTTGTTTTTCTTTTGATAAACATGAAGTGTAACACTGTGCTTCTTATAACACCAGACTGTAACTCGCAGTGCTCAGCACTTTTATTCAGTAAATCAGACCACTAATGTCTGGCAGAATCAGAGATTTTCAGTCAGATTTACCTGACGCCTCCACAAATTCTGCTAAACAAGTGCCAGGCCAGATTTTCAAATATGATGTTTGAAGGGTGCAAAGTCACTAATATTTTCTGACTAGATACATCATAACAAGTCACATTCAGGTGTAGGTAAAATTTTGACAGCCTGATATGTCTTAATTATTGCCTAGTAGGAAGATTTGAGCTATAGGGAAAAACTGGATAGGCTGGGACATTTCCCTCTGGAGCGTATGAGGCTCAGGGGTGACCTTATAGAAGTTTCTAAAATCATAAAGGGCATGAATAAGGTGAAAAAGTCATGGTCTTTTCCCTAGGGTAGGGGAGTTCAAAACTAGACAACTTGGCTTTAAGGTGAGAGGGGAAAGATTTAAAAAGGACTTGCAGCGCAATTTTGTTTTCAAGTAGAGGGTGGTGCACATATGGAACGAGCTGCCAGAGGAAATGGTAGGGGTGGTACAAGTCCAAATGCCTTTTAAATGTTGTAAAAGTAGATAGCAGAAAAGGTTTCAGTGATAATGGGAACTGCAGATGCTGGAGAATCCAAGATAATAAAATGTGAGGCTGGATGAACACAGCAGGCCAAGCAGCATCTCAGGAGCACAAAAGCTGACGTTTCGGCCCTAGACCCTTCATCAGAGAGGGGGATGGGGTGGGGGTTCTGGAATAAATAGGGAGGGGGGGGGAGGCGGACCGAAGATGGAAAGAAAAGAAGATAGGTGGAGAGAGTATAGGTGGGAAGGTAGGGAGGGGATAGGTCAGTCAAGGGAAGACGGACAG
The DNA here is from genome assembly GCF_030684315.1 of Stegostoma tigrinum. NCBI lineage: Eukaryota > Metazoa > Chordata > Chondrichthyes > Orectolobiformes > Stegostomatidae > Stegostoma > Stegostoma tigrinum. The sequence goes on along the minus strand of NC_081358.1, from coordinate 32,217,199 downwards.
GTCAAGGAGGTGGGATGAGGTTAGTAGGTAGGAGATGGAGGTGCGGCTTGGGGTGGGAGGAAGGGATGGGTGAGAGGAAGAACAGGTTAGGGAGGCAGAGACAGGTTGGACTGGTTTTGGGATGCAGTGGGTGGAGGGGAAGAGCTGGGCTGGTTGTGTGGTGCAGTGGGGGGAGGGGACGAACTGGGCTGGTTTAGGGATGCGGTGGGGGAAGGGGAGATTTTGAAGCTGGTGAAGTCCACATTGATACCATTGGGATGCAGGGTTCCCAAGCGGAAAATGAGTTGCTGTTCCTGCAACCTTCGGGTGGCATCATTGTGGCACTGCAGGAGGCCCATGATGGACATGTCATCTAAAGAATGGGAGGGGGAGTGGAAATGGTTTGAGACTGGGAGGTGCAGTTGTTTATTGCAAACCGAGCGGAGGTGTTCTGCAAAGCGGTCCCCAAGCCTCCGCTTGGTTTCCCCAATGTAGAGAGAGCCACACCGGGTACAGTGGATGCAGTAAACCACATTGGCAGATGTGCACGTGAACCTCTGCTTATTGTGGAATGTCATCTTGGGGCCTGGGATAGGGGTGAGGGAGGAGGTGTGGGGACAAGTGTAGCATTTGCTGCGGTTGCAGGGGAAGGTGCCGGATGTGGTGGGGTTGGAGGGCAGTGTGGAGCGAACAAGGGAGTCATGGAGAGAGTGGTCTCTCCAGAAAGCAGACAGGGGTGGGGATGGAAAAATGTCTTGGGTGGTGGGGTCGGATTGTAGATGGCGCAAGTGTCGGAGGATGATGCGTTGTAACCGGAGATTGGTGGGGTGGTGTGTGAGAACGTGGGGGATCCTCTTTGTGTGGTTGTGGCGGAGGCGGGGTGTGAGGGATGTGTTGCGGAAAATGCGGAAGACGCGGTCAAGGGCGTTCTCGATCACTGTGGGAGGAAAGTTGCGGTCCTTGAAGAACTTGGACATCTGGGACGTGCAGGAGTGGAATGCCTTATCGTGGGAGCAGATGCGGCGGAGGCGGAGGAATTGGGAATAGGGGATGGAATTTTTGCAGGAGGGTGGGTGGGAGGAGGTGTATTCTAGGTAGCTGTGGAAGTTGGTGGGCTTGAAATGGACATCAGTGACAAGCTGGTTGCCTGAGATGGAGACTGAGAGATCCAGGAAGGTGAGGGTTGTGCTGGAGATGGCCCAGGTGAACTGAAGATTGGGGTGGAAGGTGTTGGTGAAGTGGATGAACTGTTCGAGCTCCTCTGGGGAGCAAGAGGCGGCGCCAATACAGTCATCGATGTAACGGAGGAAGAGGTGGGGTTTGGCGCCTGTGTAGATGCGGAAGAGGGACTGTTTCACGTAACCTACAAAGAGGCAGGCATAGCTGGGGCCCATGCGGGTGTCCATGGCCACCCCCTTAGTCTGTAGGAAGTGGGAGGAGTCGAAAGAGAAGTTGTTGAGGGCGAGGACGAGTTCCCTTCCTCCCACCCCAAGCCGCACCTCCATCTCCTATCTACTAACCTCATCCCACCTCCTTGATCTGTCCGTCTTCCCTGGACTGACCCATCCCCTCCCTACCTCCCCACCTATCTTCTTTTCTCTCCATCTTCGGTCTGCCTCCCCCTCTCTCCCTATTTATTCCAGAACCTCCACCCCATCCCCCTCTCTGATGAAGGGTCGAGGCCCGAAACGTCAGCTTTTGTGCTCCTGAGATGCTGCTGGGTCTGCTGTGTTCATCCAGCCTCACATTTTATTACAGCAGAAAAGGTTTAGCGGGATATGGGCTGAACACAGGCAAACGGAACTAGTTCACTTTAGGAAACCTGGTTGACTTAGAGAAGTTAGGCCATATGGCTTGTTTCAGCAATGTTTGACTCTTGTGACCCTGAAAGCTTATAGTTTCTGTGGAGTCTCATTAACTCAATATAAATACTGGTGACTTTTAAACTTTCTGAAAATCTTTTAGCTCTTAATCCTGGTGTTTCTTCAACATTATGTTTTTTAAAAAGGAAAATAGAGTATTTAAATCAGTGTAAAATTATAACCTCTGTCAAAAAAAGTCATTCATATGCATGGATGGCTTCCTAACTGCCTTGAAAAGGTGGTGTTACACCGCAGCTGCCCATGCGATCTGATAATACCATTAGGTAGGCAGTTCCAGGATTTTGACCCAGCAAAGAAAAAAAAAGTGTTGCTGTCCATTTATCGAAGTCCAGATGGTGTGTGCCTTGGAGGGGAACCTGCAGTTGATGTTGTCCCTATGTCCTTGATGTCTTTGTTCTTCCAGGCAGTACAGGTCACAGGTTTAGGAGATGATTTGGAGGAAGCTTTGGAAAGGTACTGCAGTGCATCTTGTTTATCAAATAAGCATCAGCCACTACAAGGAATGTTTCAAGTATTGAACAGGGTATCAATTAAGCAGGTTTCTTTTCCCCTATACAGTGTTGTGCTTCTTGTACTTTTAAAGCTGCACACATCTAAGCAAACACAGAGACTGTTCTATCACACCCCCGACCTGTGCCTTGTAGATGGTGCAAAAGCTTTGGGAAATCAGGATACGAGTTACTGCAAAATACCCAACTTCTGATATATTCTTTTAGCCACAGTATTTTTACAGCTCCTCCAATCAGGTTTCCAGTCAAGGTAACCCCAATGATGTTGATAGTGGGGAACAAGGTAATGAGAATAATAATAAAAGGTGGTTACATTTTATCTTTTCAGAGACGGTCACTGATGGTATGAGCCTCTTGATCTTTTACTTACAAATTCTGTGTCTGATACTAACTCTCTCACTAACACCTGAAGAACTACCAAGCCTCTGAAAGCCTGCATTTCCAAATAAATGTGGAGAATAACCTGGTGTCATGTGATTTCTGACTTTGCCCACCCCAAACCAACAGTGGCACCTCCACATCAATAAGTTCATCTCAGCTTTCACTGCTTCACACACACTGATGAAATCTGTTACTGTAGGTGCAAACTATTAACAGATAGATTAAAATTGGGGATCACTCATTTTTGGAAGCAGCAATTTCAGCTATTCCTATAACTAGGGAAAATAAACTATTGCTGTAATTGGATAAATATGAGAGATCTTTAGCAGTGTTCTAAGTTCACAATGAGCAGACATTTTGGATGTGCATAGGATTTCCTTTTGGAATGCCTCTTAGCAGAGCCATTAATTTGAAAGAATGGGCCTAGCAACAGTACCATTTCAGTCAACTGTTCTCCTGCATGCCTCCTCTCTTATGAGATTTAAGAAAGAATGTTCTCTCCAGATCCCTGACTTTAATCCAGGTTTCTCCATGAAGTTTTAAAATCAGACATCAGCACAGCATAATAAATTCAAACAGTCTTAAAATCAATTGTAGCAAAAAAGGGACAAAAACAGAACAGCAAGTCACATAGCACAGCACTGAAGGCATTTGTGCAACATGCCACTTGAAAGGACAAAAAAAAATTTGTTGGGTAGACAAGAGATGGCTTAGTAATAAACTTTATCAAGTTAATTCACGTCCTCAAGAGTCAGAAACTTTCATATGATTTTATCTTGGAGACACGTGTTATACATGTCGTCCCAAACTCATTGTTAGGCCTTTCATTGTAAAGTTATACTTTATTTGTCCCATGCTTTTAAAGGTACTTAGTTATTCCCAAGCAACGGGCATTGCCTTTACTGTAGGCAAAGGAGACAAGCGTACAAATATCGCACATCAACTTGGCTAATTTATAAAGTTGAATTGGGTATTGAAACAAAATATCTAAATTTTTTCAAGTGTGTTTCTAATTTTTACCTTGCTTTCCTTTAGGAAGCAATGCATGGCTTGAGTTACATCAGCAGCATGAACCGCATTGTGATAAGGGTTATTACGGTGGTAATCCTCCTGGACCATTACTGCATAGGATACAAAAGATTAACTTTTTTCAAAAATCTCATCATTTACAATCACTATGGAAAATGTGAGTATTAGAGATTTCTAACGTATGTTAGCAAATTTAATCCAGAATTTAACTTAAAGTCAATTTTCACACATTGATAAATTTTTAGAATCATACAGTACAGAAGAGACCCTTCAGCCCATCAACAGTTCCACCTTTCCAGTACCTGACCCATAGCCTTGAGTGTTATGACATTTCAACTGCACAGACAAGTACCTGTGAAAGTGTGTGTGTGTGAGGTTACGCACCTGACCACCCTCCGAGACAGCGCATTCCAGGCCTCCACCACCCTCTAGACGAAGACATTTTTCCCCTCAAGTCTCCCCTATAACTCCTGCCTAGCGCCTTAAAATTATGCATGCATGACACTGATTAAGGACGACAGTGGTTTTCTATTCACCTTATCCACACCCAACATCTTGTACACTCACCCATTTCCTAATATCCTGTACCCAAGTGTGTGGATTTCAAAGTCTTTATTAACAAATTTGTACCTTTCTTTATTCTGTAACATTTTCTGGATTGTTAACTTGAGGCTAGTGTATCCTCTCCAATCTCCATTATGACAGTTCATTGATGTAAAATATTAAAAATCTTTAAAATCACATTAATGGTAAGTCTTGGACTTTGTGGCTTCAAAGAAAAATAGTAATAAGTAAGCTGGGACACTTTACAATGGCCAACAAAGCCACCTCACCTGAATTTGCCAAACTCTTAATGCACAAAGGAGTGTCCAATTGCTGGGACTGACTACCATACCCAGAAGACGCTATCCAAGGAATAATTACCTGGACATTAAAAATTAATAACCTGGAATTATGGCTCAGAATGGGATCTTCAAAAATCTCAAGGGACAAAACTGCTCAAATACAGGTATTGTCAGACATCAAGCAGGAATGCAACCTTCCCTATCTATATCAAAGAATAACAGGGCAGCTCTGTGACAATGGATTGTCACACTCTTGATAGAAGTGGATTGTCACCATTGTGGGCCAGATTTTTACAAATTGAAACCACTTAGTCGGAGCAGCCCTGATAGGCAATGCTTTCCACTATAGTGGAGAGACATGTCCAGATCTAGACAGCAACGTCCAGCAACATCAAAGATGCATACTCGCTCTCTCTCTTTGAAAGCGATGCTCAATTCATAAAAAGTGACCCGTCACAACAGAAAACCAGCTGCAAACTAAGATGTTTTTTTAAAAAAGACAGGAATGTGCAAAATTATTGTTTCCAGAAAAGCTGCCAACTCAGTACTGAGTTCCTTAGAAGGATTGTGGATATTTTTCCACAATTCCATTTCCCAGTACACTCTCCGTGTCTCTCTAGCATGCTTGTATGCACGAAGAATTGAGAACATGTTCTTACCTTCTACAGAAGTTATATACCACGTTTTGCAAGTTTCAAAAAAACAAACTCCTTTAATTCTGAATAACTCAAGGTGATCTAACCATTGTGCCGAAGTTTTGCTTTACTGAGTTTTTAAAAGACAACACTGAAGAGAAGAATTTACTCAATCTTCAGATTTGATTGTGACAATTGGTTACACAGTTCAAGTAAAAATATTAAGCATCAACTTCCATCAATGCAATACATTGTTACAAACCAATGTTATCAGGACAACCATCAGTAAGGACGCTGTGGTAGTAATGACAACGAACTGTTAACGATCACCATTGTTATAATAAACTGACAGCTTCTTTTGCACGTGGCTGTACATGCACATTAAACAACAAAATCTAGGAACCAGTCGGTGACGCTATGCTTATCCTTAGGCTGCATTGCTGAATTTACTGAAATCTTCAAATTGATTAGAAATTGATGGAACTGATAAGAACTTACACTTGCAGTATTACTGTCACTGGATAACAAAATTTTAAAACATTGCACCTTATGAAATGAAATAACCTCAATAACCCTGAAAAACTAATTTTATACTTAACTTTCATATTTCTCCCATTATGGATATTAAAAATATTCATATTTGTAAAATTGCTTTGAGATGTTTATTCTATTTGAGTTTCTACTTTTATCCCATATATAGGTCCCAAATTTTATGTCCCTCTCTATAAAATTACATTAAAAGGTGAAGGAAGAATAAATGCTTTTAACTTCCTGGTGTGTTATCCATGAGGCCGTCTCAATAGGATTGGGTGCGCATCTTGCTCAATGGCACCACAGTTGCAGGGCACCTTTTACTTAGCACCAGATACAAATCAATATTGGGGAAGGGGAAATTCAAGCCACAGAGATTGCCAGATCTTTGTGGGCAGCATTCATGGTCAAGAGAGTGTATCACTTTATTGCCTCAATCATGTGGTCAGCAACAACAGAAATTGGTGGAGAAAGGCAGCAAGTCAGGCAGTATCTGTGGAAAAAGAAACTTTGAAACATTGAGTTCTGAAGAGCCACCTGACTCGAAACTTTAAACTCTGCTCGATCTACACAGCAAAGACCTCTGAGTTTCTCTAGCAATTTGTGTTTCCATTTCAGATTTCCAGGATCTACTGTCTTTGTTTTATTATATCCAAAATTGGAGCCAACAGATTACGAAAACTAGTAAAAGGTATAAAGTTGCCTACCCAAAAATCGACGCAGTTTAACAGAATCCAAATGGAAATGTTCAATAAGTCCATGGCATTTAAACAAATGGAAAGTCAAAGTAATCAGACTATTCCCTAGAAAAGGGATAAATACAGGAAGGTGGTATTACATTAATTTCTTTGTCAAACATTTAGCTTTTAACTACAACAGCATTTTTATGATCAAGCTTGACAAAATCTCATTATTAATGTTCAAGAATCATATTATACGCCAAATGTGACAAATATTGCACATTTAACGTGTGACAGCTTTCCATAAAGTATAAAACACAGAAATTGATGTGAAAGAAAGCCCACATCCCAGGTGCTTCAACAGCCCCAAGTTTCTTGGAAGCTTGTACCAAAACAGAGTAACTTTAGCATTATACTATTTTACAGCATAAAAAAATGAAGGTAGTTCAGATATAGGAAACTAATGCATTTTATAAAATACAATACGCCCAAATTCCTTCCATCCTCAAATGTCAAATCAATGAACTCTTAAGACACAAGAGCAGATGAAGGCCATTCAGCCCGTCAAATCTGTTCTGTAATCCAAGGAGATCACAGCTGATCTGGTATTCTTCAACATCTCTATAAACCCCAATTCCCTTAATGATTCAAATTAAACATCTGTCCATCTCAGCCTTGAATATACTTCACAACAGCCCTCTTCAGTAAAGAATTCCACAGATACAGAAGCAAGGGAGTTCCAGGATTGTGACCCAGCGATATTGGCTGGTGCCCAGATGGTGAGTGACTTGAATGGAAATTCGTAGGTAGTGGTATTCCTATTTTTCTGCTGCTCTATTCCTTCCAGCTGATTGTGGCTGTGGATTTGGAAGATGACATTTAAGGAGCATTGGCGAATTTCAGCAGTATATCGTGTCAATCAGATACAATGCTGCAATTGAGCAATACTGGTGGAGGAGTGCATGCTTGTGGATGTGGTGCCAATCAAGTGGATTAATGCCACGCTTCCTGGCTGCTGTTGGAGCTGCATCCATCCAGGTTAGTAAGGAAGGCTGCCTTTGCTTGTAGATGGTGGACAGGCTTTGGGCAGTCAGGAAATGAGTCACTTGCTGTAACATACCTAGCCTCTGACCTCCTTTTGTAGCCACAGTGTGTCTCTGGTCCAGTTTAGTTTCTGGTCAATGGTAACCCCACAATGTTGGTAATGGGGGATTCGGGGATGGTAATTCCAATGAACATCAAGAGTCAAAGGTTTGACTCCAGTTTTGCTAAGATCCTTGATGCACCATCATTAAATCGAAAGCAGTAACTCTTACTTCACACAACTGGAGTCCAGCTGTTTTATTAATATTACACCAAAGCTGTTGTAAAGCCTGCATTTTCCTTTTGTTGTGAACATGGGGTGGGGGGGGAAAAAAAACTGTTTTAAAATCCCAAGGATTGTTGAAGGATTACTGGACTTTTTGAAAGAAAATAATTTGACACTCACTGTAAGCACTGTTTACACAGCTTCCAGATCAGGCAATATTAGAAGCCTACATTGCAGATGGGTAGAGCCATGGAATGTCTATGAATGGAGCTCGGGCTAGCTACAAGTAGCCGGTTAGTCCACAGACGACCAGTGACCAGTTAATGACAAATGCTTCTGTCTACTAAGAACGTGACTGGCTGTCAGTTAGCTGAAAAGATTAGGGATGTGAATGTTTGGGAGGAGCAAGCAGCAGTCTGTGAAAAGTGGGAACTGTCTATGTACAGTAAAAAGCATCTTAAACCTAAGGTCAGCCATTTAAATGTAAAAGAAAATGCAGAGTGCTGCAATACAGAAGGCCAGTGGAAGTTGGGTCTTGACTATATGGGTCCTTATTCAAGGGAGATGGAGTATAAAAGTAAGCAAGTCTTGTTCCAATGTACAACATATTGTTCAGACAACAGCAAGTGCTCTGTGTGCATTTTCTCTCAAAGACGGACACAGTTGCATTGGAAACAATTCTGAGAAGATTCACTGGGCAAAAATTATTGGGATAAAGGAAGTGTCATTTGAGGACTGGTCAAGCAGATTCAGCTACATTCAGTGAAACTTCATAAAATATGAAGTAATTCTATTAAAAAAAGGTATAAAATTCTGAGATAGATGCTAAGACAATGATCCCCGTTGTGAGGAAACCTAGAACTACAGGACAATTTTGAAGCAAGCGGTCTCCTAATTAAGATGGAATGGGAAGGAATTTCCTCACAGAGCACTGTTTATGTCAGGAATTCATTTCCTTAATGAGAATTAGAGTTTGAGATGCTGATTATACTCAAGGATGAAGAGACGGCCACTTAATTTACAATGAAATTAAGGTCATGGGTTACAGGCAGGAAGTGAGGTCAAGTTCAATCAGCCATGACCTTTTTGAAAAACACAGCAAACTTCTTTTTTATGGTTGGGAAGGAATAGACAGATAATGGTCAAATGGCCTATACTCACTCCTATTTCTTTTGCTCTTTTGTGCCCTCTACATCTCTCTGGGGAGCAAAGGCCAATGCAATAAAGTTGTAATTCCCTACACGAAAGGGAAGAAGTCTGTCATCCTAACTTCAAACAATACTATCGGACAGCTCAGGACTAGAGGTACGCCAATCGAGAATTAGCCTCTTACCCTGGGTGCAACTGGAAATCCGTGTGATGGCTGTGGGAACTGGCGTTCCATTCGCATAATAATGACAATGTGCATGGACAGTTGGAAATATCAGGACTTGGGATGAATGTTTAGTCTCAAATTTTAGAAATACATGAAGATATATGTAATGAAATAGCCTTGGATCGGAAATTTGTTTCATTTCACTATGATTCAAACAAAATGACCAAAATTTTTCTTGTCTGCTCTATTATGTTTTGAAGGGAGATCACAGTAGCTTGTGCTTCTAGGCACTGCAATACTACAGAAGTACTTTACATTAAGTCACATACAACTTCTCTCAATCTTTTTAACAATCTGGATTTTAGGAAAAAAGTTGGATGAAGAAAACATCAGCTATATTGCTCAGAAGATCCGTACTTAAAATAAAATCAGGCTATCGTATGTTAGCCTTTCTACTAATTGTTAATAAATCTTAATGTCAGACTTTTTGGAGGGGGAAGCATGTGCGGGGTGGGTGGAATACGCAATTTTTCTAAAAAAGAAGAAATACTAATGTAAACATTTGATTCAACTTACCATTTGTTAATCTGTCAAAAAGAAAGATGTCAAAATTCCAATTTCCATCCTTTTCTAGCACACACTGAAAGCACAAAGAAAATTAATCATGTCTTGGAAAAAAAATCCTCAAGTTAAAACTTATTAAATGTCTGAAATATGTAACAGGTCTGGCAACATGTGCAGCAACAGATTTGTGGCAACCACAGTATTTTGCTTCTGTACCAGAGAACCTGATCTTCAGATGGAGGAGTCAAATCTAGGATACTTGGTTGAGGGGAGGCTGGTATCAACAAGGTATAACCAAAAGGTAAGAAACTTACTGTTTAAGGCATATAATCTTACCTTTTAGACATTAACGACTGCATGAGATCAGTGAAGCTATCTTTGTGCTTGAGCCTTTCCCTAAAGTTCATAAAAGCACATTTTGCAAACAAGGCAGTGAACAAAAAAAAAAAGATGTGAATTGATACAAATGCTAGCCAATTTCTGGCATATGAAATAAAACTTGAATTCAATCTTACCACGAAGAAAAACAATTTCAGTTTAATCTTTGTTTCAAGTTCTAAAATGCTTCTGAAAACGGACTGATTGTTCTGAAATAAAATTTCTTTTGGTGTTTGGACAAGTGGCAACAAGCATGTTACACAAAATGTAAACAACAATATCAATTTGATATTTTTGAATGCAAAATTTAGAAAAAAGGTATTAGGTCACTACATACAGCTACTTTATTAATAGGATCCGGTCATCACGTTTCACATGAATACCCTACAACATAGATAGGACTATATTTTTAAAAAGGTTCAGCTGAAGGGGGTGAGCTGCTAAAGACTAAATTAAAAATCATAACCATAGAATAATAAGAACAAAGTGGAAAGCATCCATCGTGCAGGGCTCACATACAAAGGTACCAATTTAACAAGGTTCTAGAAGCTTCTCAAATGACTGTCAACACCAGTGTCCAGTCTATGTGCTTCTAGCATTGCTGATCAGAAGTATCCTAGTAATGTATCTCTAAAGTAGGCATTCTTACTCTATTTACCACCGTAATGAGCTGCTCTTATTCACACAGAGGTAATCGCATTCTTTCAGCTGTATTTACAGAAACCAACTTTGAAACCAGCAGTTACTAAGGTTCACAAAAAAATCCTGGAAATACTCAATGTGAGGCAACGTCTATGAATGGAGACTAGAAGTAAAATTTGAGATCCAAATGATGAGCAACTTGAAATGCTAACTTTGCTTCTTGACCGATGGTATACAATCTGCTTTTACGTCAGACTTCCAATATCTATACCATTTTGCTTTTGTTGATAAGTTTGAAATTGAGAGAATTGATTAATAATCCCCAAATTAGGATGACAAACATAATCTTGTTCAGGTGGTGAATGACAAAACTGCATTCAGGATGTGATTTCTCTTTCTTCAAGTACTGCAATTTAGTTTGACTGAAGGACAACCTTTCCTATAAAAACTGTCTTCCAACAACTGCCCAAAAAAAGGTGTCCGGGCATCACAGTTGTGGTCATCAGTTTACGGTATTTCCTCGCCCCATCCAGGCTAGATTGTGAAATGAGCCACTCATTTAGGAAGTGAGAGGGGAGACAGGTATAAGAATGAAAATCATATCAATAAATACTTTGGTTTCACAACTTGGGAGCCAAAGAGTCTGATCATGCTTTTAAAGACATTTATACGATTAAAAGTATTTCTAGAATGGTAAACACACAATCATGTCCCAAATCCTTTATCAAGAGGACACATCAAGACCATCATCAAAAAAAACTTCGAAATTTGAGTCGATAGAATGCGGAGGTAGAGGAACACAGCAGGTCGGGCAAGCATCATAGGAGCAGGAAAGTCAACATTTCTGGTCAGGACGCTTCCTCAGGATTCAGTTTACTCACATTCAATTAATATTTGAAACTCACCATGGCTTGGCCAATGTAGTTATCATCCAGAATGCTGACAGAATTTAGAGGAGGTACACCACGAAATAAATGCGTGGATCGAAAATATCTTTGAAAACTAAGCAACCTTCTGATCTTCCTTGCTGAAGTCAATTCTCCGGTTTCTGGGGATACTGCAGAACAAAAAGTGCTTGACATGAAGATTATGTTATATTGTATTCCTTGCTCTTTCTAAGCACCTTAATGATTTGTATGTCCTTGTTTGCTATGATCTGCCTGTCCTGTTCACCAAACGAAGCTTTTCACTGTACTTAGGTACCTGTGACAAAAATAAATTAAATCATCAATTCGTATTCTTACTATTTCACACGAAGCAACAATGCAATTTGTTTTAATTTGTTGAAGAGATGTGAAAAATCACTGGTAGATAGTAGTGAGCCATTTTCTTGAATTACTTCAGTCACAGAGGGGGGTGTTTTTGGATACATCTCTCTCCTCTCCAGGATTTTGACCTAGCAACAACTGAAGTACGCCATTATAACTCCATGGTGATAGTGTCTAACTTGTGGGGGAACCTGTGATACAGGTGCTCATGTACTTTCTGCCCTTGTTCCTCTTTATGGTAGAGACTGTGTGTTGAAAGTTACTGTCATTTGGCGAGTTTTGGCAGTGCATCTTGTTGGGATGGTATACACTGCTGCCATTACGCAGAGTTTTGGAGGCATAAATGTTTAAGATAACATTCCAGGCAAATAGATTAATTTGTCAGAACAAAGTCAAGCTTCTTGAGTGTTGTTGGGGCTGCACTCACTCAGGCAAGTGAACAGTATTCTATCACAATGGTAAGTTCTGCCTTGTAGGCAGAAGACAAGCTTTGAGGAGTTAGGTGGTGAATTACTCACGACAGAATCTCTACCCTCTGTATGGCTACATGCAATAATAAGAGCAGAACTGAGTGATTTGGCTCTTAGCACCACCGTTCGATAAGGTGAGGTTTGCAAATTCCACAATCCCCTCAGCTTCCACGAGCATTAGATTTCATTTTAGCAATGGAATCAATCTACCTCCTCCTTGAAAACATTCTCAGGCAGAAAGCTCCAAAGCTGCACAACTATCGGGAAAAATTAACATTCAATTGACATTGCATGTTTAGGCACGTCTGGTGCTGTTACTATACTCCTCATTGAGCCAAGGTTGATGCCAGGACTTGCAGCAGATGACCCCTACCGTCGCACAGATGATCAGTTTTCAGTGTTCGGAAATATTCCCTTTCAGTGCAGAGGACATGCCATAATGTGACTGATTAACAGATCTTCAGTGTGAAGACAGGCTTGATCACCACAAAGACTGCAAATGCAACTGTCCCTGACACAAAGAGATTGACAAGGATAAGATCAAGACCCCGAGGAAGGGTTGCTCGACCCGAAACACTAGCTCTGATTTCTCTCCGCAGATGCTGCCACACCTGCTAGCCTTTTCCAGCAATTTCTGTTTTTGTTTCTGATTTACAGAATCCACAGTTCTTTCGATTTTTATAAGATCAAATTTGTTCTTCCCTCACGTTGATTTTCTCAACAACTGCCACAGATCCAATATGACACGTGTGCTTGGGGCCTCCACTAACAATGGTGCTACCAAATCTCTGTGCTGGACAGCAATCTCTCGCATCCCAATATATTCCGGACAACGTTCATGTTGGACTGAGAACATTAACTCTCTCTTACCATACATGATGGCAGGCCTGCTGAGTTTCTCCAGCATCTTTTGTTTTTATTTCAGTCTCCAGCATCCACCGTACTTTGCTTTTATTACAGGACCTTATAACATTGCATGCAAGTTAAATCACTGCCTGCCCCAAACAGTTCCTAATATGATAAGAATAAATTATTCTGTCATGCATTAAATTACATCCAGTACAGCTTTCAGTCATTTCCAGGTTAGTAGTATGTCCTGCATTATAGCTATTGTATACTATATTTTGCACCAAGCTAGCAGAAATTAGACTTGCATTGTGCTTCTTTCAGTGCTCTTGCACGTGTTCAGCAAGGATACTTTTTTGTCTGAAGATTCTTAATGCTCGAGTTTAGAAATTTCTCATCTCAACCTTAAATAGTATTGATTCTACTGGACAGAACTATACACAAGCACCCACATGCCCTCAGAAGAAGGCATGAAAGATGTTGTGGCAACAGTTGTTCACATGTAAGGAAAGACCATGCATTATAGAGTCATAGTCACACAGCATGGAAACAGACCCTTTGGTCCAAATTCTGCAGGTCGACCAAGTTTCCCAAACTAAACTAGTCTTACGTGTGTTTGGCCAATATACCTCCTAAATATTTCCTATTCATGTACCTGTCCAAATGTCTTTTAAATATTGTCATTGTACTTGCCTCTACCACACTTGTTCCATATACAAACCACTAAGTGAAAGAGATATCGCTCAGGTCCTTTTTCAATCTTTCTTCTCATCTTAAAATTATGCCTTCTAGTTGTGAACACCCATACCCTAGGGAAAAGACTTTTGGTGTTCACCTAATCTGTGTCCCTCATGATTTTATAAATCTCTAGGTGGTCACCCCTCAACCTCTTACGCTCCAATGATACAAGTCTCAGCCTATCCAGCCTCTCCTTATGATTCAAACCCTCCAGTCCCAGGATTATCCTTGTAAATCTTTCTTGCACCCTTTTCAATTTCATAATATCCTTCCTCCAGCAGGGTGAGCAGAACTGTACACAGTACTCCAAAAGTGGCCTCAACAATGTCCCATATTGCTGCAATATGACATCCCAACTCCAATATTCAACATTCTGAGCAATGTAGGCAAGGGTTCTAAATGCCTTCTTTGTCACCCTGCCTACCTGTGACACAACTGTCATAGAACTATGTACCTGAACCCAAAAAGGTCTCTGTTTGACAACACTCCCAGGGACCTACCATTAACTGCGTAAGTCCTGCCTTTTTTTACCCTTCCAAAATGCAACAGCTTGCATTCATTCAGATTAAACTCCAACTGCCACTCATTGATTCAACTGATCAAGATCCTTTTGTAATCTTAGATAACCTTCTTTACTGTCCACTGAACTACCAATTTTGGCATCATCCGCATATTTACTAACCATGCTTCCTAAATTCTTATCCAAATGGTTTATATAAATGACAAACAGTGATAGACCCAGCTCCAATCCCTGCAGAACACCACTGGTCACAGGTCTCCAGTCCTAAAAGCAACCCTCCACCACCACCCTCTCTGTCTCCTACCGTCAAGCTAATTTTGTATTCAATTGGCAAGCTCTCCCTGAATCCCATGTGATCTGACTTTGCTAACCAGTCTACTATACAGAACCCGGTCAAAGTCCTTACTAAAGGACATGTACTGTTCTACCCACATCTATCTTCTTGGTCATGTACCAGCTATGAAGGCAGAAAACAGCTGCAGCAGGTAGGTGATCCCAAATATTGTGGTTTGATTTTAAAAAAATATGATCACCAACTTGACAAGATAGCATGGATGTCAATGGCCCAAAGCCTACATATTAAAAAAGCAGAGTATCCTATCCAAGACACCTCTAGGTATGCAAGCAGCAGAGAAATGCTGACATCATTCTCAATGGGAAACAGCTGCATGGTTAATGTTTTTCACACGTCCAATTCAAATCCAGAACAGTGTAATCAAATGATATGTTCTAGATCCTGTGCACAGATTACTGGTTTAGATCATCAGTATCACCAGATTGAACAATGAGACCTCCTGGAACAAAAACAGCCCTCACTTCCTGGTAGAACAACCCAAGGTCACAAATCATGAAAGTGGCTTCAACAGCTCACGGGTGATGGCCAAAGACAAATCTAGAATACAATGGGCACGTGGTGGAAAAGAAAGCTCCAGCAGTCCGACAGTATGCTGTCCATAATAAAGTGCTAAGTTTTTTTGAAGCCTCCAGGGTCATCTATAGAGCTAACGGTCAAATGGACAAAACTGCTTTCTGTTCAAGTACGATAATGCAATCTTGAATGAACTCTTTTCAACAACTTCTCAACCATGGCAGCCCAATACTCTCCAGGCTATCCCCCAGAACTTTGGTATAGAATCCATGCACATGGAAGATACCTTAGAAAATACCTCAAATCCACAGGATGGCTCCAATTAAACAGATGAAAAACAACAAAGCCTGTGGCCATCATATGGCATTTTTGCTTACACCTTCAAAAGCTGGCAGATTTTTGCTGACATCAAGGCTCCCTGTAGATTTGGAATGAAAAATAACTTTTTTTCCCTGCGTTGTCCCAAAGCACAAACTTCAGCAATGCAACAACAATAACCCTCTCCAAACAGGAGATCAATCATGTTTGAGAAGATATGGAGGTATTTCTCATTCATTGTAAGGAAATTCCTGAGAGGCTTTTATGAACTGCCATTTTTTGTGGCAGAGGAAATTCTGCCAGAGACAGTGTGGGGCATTAGGGGAACTTCCAACATGACATCTATTGAGAGATGAATAAAAGAAAAACACAGAACACCGTCAGGGCCTCATGTCCACTCATGCATTCAAACAATGGGACCAAAGCATCTGTCCCAGTAAGTCAAGAGGCTTTGTCGACTGTGCACAACAATTCCGATGGCCATGAAACTTCAACACAATTGCTTCACGATAACTACAACTGCAGAGAGTGGAAGATCGGAAACAGACACCTTCAAAATCTAGATCAGGGTCGAGCAAGGCTGTGAGGCAGAACTCACACTACTTACAATCTACCCACAGCAGAATTCACCTCAAAAGAACAACTCCTGTTTGGCATCAGCACTAGGTGGAAAGAACAAGGGCATTCTTGCTATAGAGAAAGTTAAGTGAAGGTTTAACAGACTGATTCTTGTGAGAGCAGCACTGGCATATAATGAGAGTTTGATTCAGTTAGGATTATAGTTTCTGGAGCTCAGAAAAGTGAAAGGGGGTCTCAGAAACCTACAAAATTCTAACAGGACTAGACAGGGTAAACACAGCAAGGGTGTTCCTGATGACAGGAGAGTCCAAAGCCAGGGGTCATAGTCTAAGGATATGGGTTAAACCATTCAGGACTGAAGAGAAATTTCCTCACCCAGATGAGCTTGTCAAATTCTCTATCACAGAAAGCAGTCAAGACCAAATCTTTATATGATTTCAAGGAGTTGGACATAGCACTTCAAGCTGAAGGGATCAAAAGGATATGGGGGGGAGAAGCAGAAATAGGCTGATAGGCTGATGAGTTGGGTGATCAGCCATCATCGTAATGAATGACAGGACAGGCTTGAAGGGCTGAATGGCCTACTCCTGCTCCCATTCTCTGTTTCTATGAAAACTATTAGATCTCAGTCATACCTGTACCCAAACTAAAATGGTCATCGTATATACACAGATCTATCACTTGCAAGTGACTGCAATGTCATTGTATGCTCTGCACCAGACTTGCACACAAGAAACTGTCAAGGACAAGAGCCTATACCTTGAATTTTGTGAAAATAAAACTCTTATCAACTCTCAGCTTATCAGTCAAGTATTCCATCTCCCATATATATTGTCCCCTCAACCTCCCACACTCCAGTGAAACAAGTCCCAGTCTCTCAGTTCTATGTATGCTGCGTTTGCAGCTTGACACACAAGTGATCGGACAAATTGACCCAGATGAGCTGCATTCCAGGCTACTGTGGAAAGTGAGACAGGAAATTGCAGGGTCTCTCTCTCGAAAATTTTGGAGACGCTCTACAATCTTTTGAACACTTTCCATACTTTCGCAGTCAACTCTCTCAAATTGACGAGGAGATTCAACACCAGGTCAGCTGCAATTGCTCACTCTTCTACAAATGTAGCAGTGAATATATGCCAAAATCTTCAAGTCAAAAGATATTGTAGTGTACAAAGCAGTTGTGATCATGACATCCTTGCACTTTAATGAGACCTAGACTGTGCATTAGCAGACCAAAAAGCTAGAGGAATTATATCAGTGATCTCTGTCATTTCCTCCAGATTCAACAGGTAGGCCAGCAAACAAATGTATCCCTCTTGAAGCAAGCTCCAGAAGCATTTAGACAAGATTTCCAAAACAAAAAAAAATGTAATGATCATTGTATCCAGATGACCAAGTAGTCTGCCATGCCAGGTCCAGTTTTCTCAACTCTCAAGTGACAAACTGTCCAGGGAGAAACAAAGAAAACACACCAAAAAAAAAAGCACAGCATAGAGTCATTCAGCACAGAAACACACTTTTCAATCAACGCATCCATTCTGACCATGTTTCCCAGACTAAACATTTGCCTGTGCTTGGCTCATATCCCTCTAAACCTTTCCTATTCACGTACCTGTCCAAAAGTCTTTTAAATGTTGTATCTGTGCTTGCATCTACCACTTCCTCTGGCAGCTCATTCCACACATGAACAACCCTGTGTTAAAAAGCTATCCCTCAGGTCCCTTTTAAATTTTTCTCCTCCCATCTTAAAAAAATACACACCCTAGATTTGAACTCCACTGCCTTAGCGAAAAGACATTTGTTATTCAGAATGTACTGGATTCAATGCTTTATTTGTTGTAATTAAATTTACATTCAATTCCATTGAAAAGAAAGGTCTCACATGCATCATGTACTACAACCAGATAAATGTAATACTGATGAGAAACAATCAATATTTTCAAATTCATATTTAAAGAAACAGCATTAGATCTAAGACCATGTGAGTACATTTACTCCTTAGGCCAGACTGTAATGTGACTGTCACTACATGCTGTTATTAAGGCTGTAAGATCACTCATCAATTCTTCTTCACTCCCTGATCTCTAACAAAGAGGGATTCACTTCTGTTTTTTGGCATTGATTGAAGCAGAGCATATACTTGAAACACGGTGAGAGCATAGGAGTTAGAGGAGCAAGACGCTCTGAAGGCATTAGGACTGATAATAATAGTTGCAGGAGCCTGTAACAATCTGTTAGAATGACAACAACTTTTCCATCAAGCCGCATTACGATTTGAGTTACATCATCTTTGGTGGACAAAACAGCAGAGGATCGAAAATGAAGTAATCCTTGCACCCGGGATCCTGCTGACTTGTGGGATAAACTGCCCCATGCTCCTGTTGGTCAAGAATTGCCCTGCACTGTCACAGCGAAGATCCATGGCTGAAACTCGTGACCCCAAGTAGATGTCACTTTAGAATCAAGAGACAGCCTTAATACTACTTATAAGAATATTTATGGACTTCCACAATCCCTTAAAATAAGTTTTGTACAATTAGGTTATTACAGCAAGAACCCAATTTGCTGTTTCACAGACTTTCCCTACAGCGGTGCACACAGAGATACCACTCCAAGCAAACCTACATATTCGTATGAAGAAAGATTGACTAGGTTGCAATTGTTCGCGTTAGAGTTCAGCCAAATGGGGGTGGGGAAAATCTCAGAATTGTAAAATTCAAACAGACTGGACAGGGTAGATGCAAGGACGAAGTTCCCCATAATGGGTGTGTCAGAGCCAGGGGTCACAGTATGAGGATTCGGGGTAGACTATTTAGGACAGAGATGAGGAAACATTTCTTCACCATTTCTTCAGTGGTGAGCCTGTGGAATTCATTACCACAGAAAGTAGTTGATGCCAAAACACAATGTATTCAAGAGGCAACTTGATACGGGGTGAACGGGGTCAAAGGCTATAGGGAGAAAGCCGGATTAGGCTATCAAGTTGGATATCAGCCATGATCGTGAAGAATAGTGGGCAGGCTGAAAGGGCTGAAAGGAACAGGAGGAGGCCAATCTCTTATGTTTCTATCTCCAAACTAATTACCCAAGTTAAAATTATTATAGTAAGTGTGTGTATTGGCCAAGGGACAATATGCCTTAAAGGATTTTTTCACCAAACACTGGCACACAGTTCAGATTCTTTGTAAAACCACTCTACTCTAGAAAAACCCTGAAGTGCAAAAAAACCAGTTATGGTTAACTATTTGTAACAAAATCACCTCCTACAGCAAATTTAAAATAAATATACAAGACATTCATTCAGTTTTCACTTGTGTTTTTCTGCATCCAATTTGTAAGCTAAAACAGGAGACAGTTATAGGTGCAAAATCTCTTTCATGTTCAAGAAACACTAAAGTGATGATGCAGCTAATGAAAAAAATATTGACGTTGCAAGTATCACACAAGGACATGTAAACATGGTAAAGAGCAGGTGTTCTTGACATTCTGGATATTCTCCTGACAGTATCTATTTGACTGCAGTAAACTATGTGAAGAACAACGAACACAAATAAGTTACCGCAATTGTGCTTTTACGTTACAACAGCACATCCCAGTGCTAAGGAAAATATATTTTGGACTGACAAACTTAAAATGTCTCAGCAAAATTTTACTTTACATGCCTAAACCTTGTGTATAAAACAAATAAATATTGCTTTTTGATCTAATTAACTTTCTCAAGAGCAATCTCCTCAGGTATTCCAATCAGCCAACTCATCAGAAACCATCCCTTAATTAGATGCTAAGTAGGGAAGTAGCTATCTCCACCAAATTATATGAAAGTTGCTCCCAACATAAGATAACTTTTGTTCCTAGCTGCCTCACCCAAGTATGGGCAACCTACCCATCCCCAGACAGCAGAGAAGGTAAGGTACAAGTTAACAAAAAAAATTCATACCAAATTTTATACTTAAACGGTTTTACTGAAGGCAAGACCGAGTGCATCATTACCTATATGCTCAGGTGCCTTTACAAATAACATGATCTTTTAGTCGTAAGCTATAAAACTTCTTGAAATTTCAAAGATGCTTTGCTGTGAATTATAATACTGTGAATGTAAAAATATTGATCAAATGGCTAAGTAACAGCCGAGACATTGTAAATCCCTGTGTAATCAACTTCACTGGTTAAAATATTCACACATCACAAATAGTAACTTGGAAAAACCCCAGTAAAAGCACAAACAGGACATAAGAGCAGTCAAGAGACCCTTCAGCCTAAAGACAAACACTTTTGAAGTCTAAGAACTGCGTCATTGCTGTACACTTGTAAACATCAGCATAAAGAACATGTTTTCAACAAGAGATGAACTGCAGTTAAGTCATTTTTCTTCTTAATCACACACACACACACGCACACACACACACGCACACACCATTTTAATGGTTTTTTGCGCTAGAAGTTGAATCCAGTTGAAAATATGTTCCAAACTAGACTTCTGAAAAAAAGCTGAACTTGACGTTTATAAACATGGTCCAGGCCTTGAGACTGAAAACGCTAGTGAAGATATTCAAACTTTAGATGTTTTTATTTTATTTTTAAATGATATTAAAACTCTTAGCTGTGGCTGTTTAATACAAAGAAAAAAGGCGGCCCATCATTCTACAGGGTTTCCGTTTCAAAACAGCAACAGTTGGACGTACTTGATTGGTTTCTTTCAATATGGATATTCTGTTATTCCACACATTACGTATTGCAAGAGGTGACAGAATAGCCAGTGAATTAACTTAATGATAGCAAGTTACTTCTGAGTGGCAAAACAAAAGGCAAAACAGAACAGCATCAGATGTGGAGGTAATAATAGCTTAGTTAAGGGTCTCAGCACGACATCAGTATGCAAGATGATACCGGTCTTTGTGACATTAATCCCATGGGGTCAGAAGCTCAGCTCAACTAGATAGGATGCAGAGGCTTTTAAAGGTCAGATTCAGCACAAGTCCATTCTCTCCATCTATATTTCACACTGCTCAGAAACACAGCCAACATAATCAAAGAGCCCTCCTACCCCAGTTATAATCTCTTTCAACCTCTTCTGTCAGGCAGAAGATACAAAAGCTTAAACACATGAACAAATAGATTCAAGAGCAACTTTTCCCCCCGTTATTACACTTCTGAATGGAACGCTCAATCATCAAACAATGTTGATTTCACTCTTTCAGCACCTTTGCCACAGCTGTAACATTGTATTCTGCACTCTGTTCTATTACCCATGTGCAGTTTGTATGGTATTATCTGCCTGTACTGCACACAAAACACAACTTTTCACTGCACCTATGTACATGTGACAATAGTAAATCAAATGGGTGGACAAAAGATAGAACTGGCATCAAGGGCAGAAATTATGATGGGTCTGTAAATGATGAGTGCTGTCTTCCCTGTTTATGTTGCTGAAATTGTGACTCATTTAGGGCTGGATGTCAAATAAATCTGACAACAGAACAATGGAAGAGAGTGAAGAGGCAAGGTGCTGACAGGTAGACAGCATCCTCATCATGCAGGCAGACCCCATTCAAATACTATGACGCTGCTTCCTGGTCCACTAAGAGTAGTCCATTTGGGACTTAGAATGACACAACAGTATCTCTCAGGCATACACCTCAACGTTTTACTCACCTTTGCTCAATATCCCACTTGAAAGTCTAGCACAACAAAAGTCCAATCTTGAAAATTTCAATTGATAAAATATCGACTAAATCTTGGAGGAGGTGGGAGTTCCACATCTCCATGAAGTTGTGCGTGACAAAAGCCTTTTTGATTTCACTCCTAAATAAACTCCTCCTAATTTTAAGCTCGTATGCCGCTGTTCTGAACTCAAGAGGAAACAGATGTTCTGTTTCAAGTCTTAAATTGACTCATCATTTTAAATACCTAGGCCTAATTATCTTCAGCTGCTTCATCAATGACCTTCCCTCTTTCAGAAAGTTAGAAGTGGGGCATTTGCTGATGATTGTACAATGTTCAGCACCATTTCTGTCTCCTTAGATACTGAAACAGTCCATGCTCAAAAACAACAAGACCTGGATAAAAATTCAGGCTTAGACTGATAAGTGACAGGTAACATTCATGCCAAGTAAATGCCAGGCAATGGCCATCTGCACGAAGAGAAATTCTAACCATCGCCTCTTGACATTCAATGGTGTTACCATCACTGAATCCTGCCACTGTCAACATCCTGGGTGCTACAATTGACCAGAAGCTCAGCTGGACCAACCATATAATAATACTGGCTGCAAGTGCAAGTCAGAGTCTAGGAATTCTGCAGCAAATAACACCTCCCGACTCCCCAAGGCCTGACCACCATCTACAAGGCACAAGTCACGAGTGTGTTGGAATACTCTCCAGTAGCCTGGACGAGTGCAGCTCCATTAACTCTCAAGAAGCTTGACATCTTTTCCACATGCCAGTTCTCTTTCTTTTTGCTTTTCTTCTCCTCTCTGCAGTAATCCTATCCCTCCCAACACTTTTCTTTAATTACCTACCTAAGCAGTTGGGTCTTAACTGCAATCTGCATGGTGAGAGCTGAATGCACAGGCTGTATCCTGCAGCAATGGTGGATTGAGCACAGGCCGGAGCAGTGGTGGTGATCATCAAGAGGCAGCCAGTGAGGCAGCTGTGAGGTGGGGGGGGGCCTTTAATGTAGCAGCAGCGCCATGGGCACTGGGTGCCCTAGCAATTAGCGCGATGCCTGAACCATTGGAGATGGGACTTGGGACCCAGATTATTTTTTTGTTGCTTACCTACTGGGTCTGTTAAAATCTTTTAATTCTGCCTTTTGTAACTAAATGGGTGTCAGTGAATGGTGACTTTGTGCCCTTTTCTGCTGCACCTATGTATTCCCCTACTTAGTAGATGACAAAATAAAACTTAAAAATCATCCAGGGACAAAGTAGCCAACTTAACTGGCACTACACCTACATATATATTCACTCCATCCACAACATTGCTCAGTAATAGCAGTGTGTACCACCTACAAGATACACTGCAGAAACTCTAAAAGACTCCTTAGATAGTATCTTCCAACCCCACAACCATTTCCATCTGGAAGGACAAGGGAAGCAGATACATGGGAACACTACATCCTACAAATTTCCCTCCAAGCCATTCACGACCCTGACTTGGAGGTACATCACTGTTCCTTCGGTGTCACCGGATCATGATCCTGGAACTCCCTCCCTAACAGCATTGTGGGGCTACTTACTGCACATAGATTGCAGCAATTCAAACAGACGGCTTACTACCACCTTCTCAACAGCTTCCAGGGATGAGCAATAAATATTGGCCCAGCCAATGACACCCTCAACCCACCAGTAAATTTTAAAGTATTCTGGTTGTGGTATCACCAAGGTTCTGTATGGGCACAGTAAAGTTTCCCCACCTTAACATTCCTTGCAATAAATGGAAACATTCCATCTGTCTTCTGTCTCATCTTCCTGCCCTTCAAGTACCATGGTACTCAGATCCCACTGACACCAGGTTCTAGATTTTCTGTCAATTTCAACAGTATACTACTTTTCTATATCTCCTTTTTGTGACATTGAGAAAGACAGGCTGCCAAATCAGATCAAATCAACCTCCTTGCCCCTGTAAGAGGAACAGCCCAGGATAACATCTACTCTAACATTCCAGGATAATCCTGAAGCTATCAACAGTTTTGACGAATTTAGGCTTCTTACTGAAATTGAACTTTAGTATGAAAGCTCAAATAAATGTCTGTAAAATTATCAAATCTAGAATAACTTTCTAGTCCATATTCCTGGTGTTTCAACATTCCAAGTTTTCTTCCACTTTACATTTCAAGATCCAAAGTTACGATAAATTCCTTAATCAAGCTGGATTACAGGCTAAATAGATTTCCCCCCAAAGTATGAAAAGAAAGTTGCTTTAAGTGAGGGTTGTCGAATAATATACTTACAGTGCAAAAGGCGAAAATCGACATAAGGATGAGAATCTCTTCTTTCAGGTTGAAATCCTGCCCGGCTCCTTACTCGTACATCCCCTGAAAATATGTTCAAGAATGCCCGGGGTTAACACAAGTGCCAAGGGAATCATACCAAGCATAATGTGGAGCCCTCGACAGTCAAGCAAAAACAAAGAAGTCTACAGTCAAGACATATACATGTTTGCAGATGATGATTTACCATTTACCAAGAAGATATACACTAAAATACAAGTTTCTTACATATTAGAAAGTTACCAAAGGGGTTCTGCAGTGGGCAATTCTTGCTATTTATATAAGGCTATACAATACAATCTCTCATTAAGGCATTTTCTATTGTGGGGGAAAGTTCTGTGCATTCCACGAGTAACCGGCTTAATATTGTTAAACAAGGAAAACAGTAATGAACAAGCTGCACTAATGCAGCTCCTTTTGCATCTTCATATCTCAAAACACCTCATAGTCAACAGGTCTTACGAGCATTGACATATGTTAATGGTTATAACTTAAGGTAATACCACACAGTAAGTTGTTGAAAGCTTATCAAGCAGTTTTTAATGATGTTGTCTATAGTATAAATGATAGTCCAGGACACTACATAAAAGTTCAAAGTCTTGTTCAAAGAACTCTGCAATTTTTTTTTAAATACATGCTTTTTTTTAAAATACACCCTTAAAGAGAAGGTTGAGGAAAAATTTGATAGGTATTCACATTCATAAAGGACCTGGACAAAGTGAATAGAATGAAACTGGTCTCAATACTCAAAGGTTAAGGACTAGAGGATAAAGATTAGCAAAAGAACAAATAACATGAGAGAAAACTGTTTCAAACAGAAAGCAGTTAAGATCTGGAATGTCATTCTTCCAGGGATGCATAACCTGAAGAAGTTACCCTCCTCCCTCCGGACCAACCTCAGGGAATCTCTCTCCCACTGCAACTCTCTTGTAGTCTCTTCAGCCTTGAAACAGCTCGACCATGTCCAGAAGCAAACAAGGTACCCTAACCTGTGCTGCCTCTCACCCATCCCTTCCACCCACCTCAAGCCGCACCTCCTAACCTCATCCCACCTCCTTGATCTGTCCGTCTTCCCTGGACTGACCTATCCCCTCCCTACCAATACTCTCCTCTCCACCTATCTTCTTTTCTCTCCATCTTCGGTCGCCTCCCCCTCTCTCCCTATTTATTCCAGGACCCTCTCCGAAGGAGGGTCTAGGCCTAAAACATCAGCTTTTGTGCTCCTGAAATGCTGCTTGGCCTGCTGTGTTCAGCCAGCACCACACTTTGTTATCTAAGATCTGGAATGTACTACTTGAGAGTGAAATAGTGGCAGATTCAATCCGACAGGGATTTGGAGAAGCACCTGACAGAAAACATTTGCAGGGCTCAGGGAAAAGGTAAGAATCAGAACAAAACAAATTGATCTAAGATAGAGATAGCATGGACGTGATGGGCCAAATAGAATAGTGACAACATTGAAGGAGCCCATGATTCAAAAGCTACTCGAATAGGCATACGAGCCTCAGGGTAGGTCAAACTTAAAGGCAACCTAGCCAACAATGCAGTTCATCATTAACACAGAATGATTAATCCAGATAATATGTTGACATTTTTGAGGTGGGACTAGAACTGAGAAATTTATCTCTGAACAAGTAGAACAGGAATGAGGGGGGACTGGAAGACATTCTATGCCCAAGCTGGATAACAGCTGGGTAAACTGAACCATGGGACAGTTTAGAGTAGGTTTCATAATGGGAAATAGAAAAGCAGCTGAGTGGAGTGTTACAGTTGGCAGGGGGTAACATAGATTTCGTGGAAAGCAAAAAAGTGGCTGAGTAGCAAGGGTGCAGAGATCAGAGACCCTAACTACAGTCAATAGTGCAGTGCAGCAAAGATAAACCAGTGTCCACAACAAGGCAATGTTTTATGTTCTATGTGGCAATGAAAGTCAATAGGCCAGGAGTTACATAATGAATGGCAAGGTTCATTATACTAGACAGTGTAACTTAGTTCGAAGCAGTAGAAGTAGATTAGCCAAATCTAATTGAAGTGTAATCTAATTTGACTACAAATAGATTAGTATCAGATAATGAAATGGCCTGTTATCCTCTGGTAAGAGACAGACAAAATTAGTTAATGACAGTGAAGCTTAAAATGATACAGACCAATGTGCTAAAGGATCAGCACAACGGACGGCCCAGAGGGGGCCTGGAGGAGCAACAGAATGTGCATGCTCGCACGAGAGATAAGCGAGCAATCACGCGCGCAAGATTATTAAATTGGAGAGGGTTCAGAAGGGATTTACAGGATGTTGCCTAGAACAGAAAGTTTGAGTTATAAGAGGAGGCTGGATAGACTGAAATTTTTTCCACTGGACCGTTAGGAATATAAGGGGTGACCTTGCAGAGGTTTGTAAAGTCACAAGGGGTACAGATAAGGTGAATAGCAGGTGTCTATTCCCTAGGGTGGGGGATTTCAAGACTAGAGGACATATTTTTCAGGTGGGAGGAGAACGATTTAAGAAAAGGACACACATGCAATTGTTGCGCACACAGTTCACATGGGAAATGAACTTCCAGAGGAAGTGATGCATGCAGCTACAGTTACAACATTTAAAAGACACTCATAAGTACATGCATATGAAAGGTTTGGAGTGATATGGGCGAAGTGTAGGCAGGAGGCATTTAGTTTAGGATTTATAGAAAGCATGGCCTAGTTAGACTGAAGGGTCAGTTTCTGTGCTGTATGATTCTATGACTACAAATAGATTGGTATCAGATAATGAGTCAGAAGACAAAAAAAAAGTTAGATTACTCACCTAACATACGAATGTAAAGCGCAGTCTGATCTGAGCTTTCATAGGAAATGGCTCCTCGTCTCTGAAAAATAGCACACCAATATAGTAGCTGTTACTTTTCAACTCCAACAAACAGAACTTTCAGAAACCAGAACATCCACAGTGTCCTATGAAAATGTCACTGAACTGAGCAATGAAGTGATTTTGAACAATAATATAAAATTTGGACTCAGTAGCATTCATTTCAAAATGCATCAGACTGGGTTTGACTGGACGACAAACAAAATATTTATATCCTCAGCTAATAATAAAGCGCGAAATATGATGAATCAACTCCCAATAATCATTGATCATGGAACAAATGAACAGAAATTTGTCATAGATCTTTAGACAGCACCTTCCAAACCTGCTTCCATTTAGAAGGACGAGGGCAGCAGATGCAATGAAACACGACTCTCACCCCCCGCAAGTTCCCCTCAAGCCATTTATCATCCTGACTTGAAAATATACCACCTTTCCTTCACTATTGCTGGGTCAAAATCCTGAATTCCTCTCTAATGAATTGTGGGTCAATCTACAGCACGTGGCCTACAGCGGTTCAAGAAGACAGCTCACTACCACCGTCTCAATGGCAGGTAGGAATGGCCAATAAATGCTGATCACACGGTGCAGACTTTGTTCCATAAGTGAACAAAAACAAAAGTGGGGCATAAGGATTGTCAAGCTTGTTCTGTATTTTAACAAATTGATCTGAGGTCCATTTGCTCACCTTTCCATTCCATGATATCTTGACTTAAAAATGTATTGATTTCAAGTCCCGAAAATTCTGTTAGGTACAGGTGTTCAGGGAAATGGAACAAAGGCGTGCAAATTGAATTTTATTTAATTCTTTACAGGCCACAGGCATTTGCCTTGAGAAGGAGCTGCTGCGTCCACTTTCGAACGTACTGCTGCCTATGGAGGTAGGTAGACCCTTTGTGCTGTGGGGAGGAGGGGGGCATTCCAGGATTTGTTCTACTTAGTAAGTGGGACTAGATCAGATTGTGCTGTCTGGTTTGCATGGACAAGTTGGACCGAAGAGTCTGTTTCCACTGCTCCAGAGAAAACAACCTGAGTTTCTCTAGCCTCTCCTTACTGCTCATACCCTCTAATCCAAGCAGCATCCTGGTTAACCTCTTCTGCACCCTCTGCAAATCCTCACCATCTTTCCTGTAATACGGCAGGCAGAATTGAACACAATACTCTTAACTGTGACCTAATTAAAATCTTAAAGCTGCAAATATGACATCCTGATTCTTGTACTCAATTCCCCAACCAAAAAAGATAAGCCTGCCATGTCTTCTTTACCACCCTCTCTATGTGCATGGTCACTTTCATGGAGCTATGGACTTGAACCCCAAGGTCCCTTGTTTCCTTCAGATTGAGTGCAGGTTTTGGGGAGTTAGGAGAGTTATTCACCGCAGAATTCCTAGCCTGTGACTTACTCTTGTAGTTACAGCTTTTATATGGCTGGTCCAGTTCAGTTTCTGGTCGATGGTAAACACCAGGATGTTGATTAGCAAGGCATTCAGCAATAGTAATGCCATTACAAAGAGATCATCTTCTTAGGGATTCTCATTGCCTAACTCATGCGTGCTACAAATATTATTTGCAGTTATCAGCCCAAGCATGGATGTCATACAGACCTTGCATCATATGGACACAGATTCGCTCAATCTCAGAGTTGCCAATGCACAACATTCAGCACCAGTGAGCATCCCCTCGTCTGCCCTGGTGATGGAAGAATGGCCAGTGAAGTGCTGAAAGGGACTGGCTGAGAAACTCCTGTTGTGATGGTCCACAACTGAGATGAGTGGCCTCCAACAACCACAAGCATCTGCCTTTGTCCAAGGTATGACTCCAACCAGCGGAAGTTCTCTCCCAGGCAGATTTCCACTAATTCCAGTTTTGCTGGGGCTCCTTGATACTATACTTGGTAAAGTGTTACCTTGATGTCAACTGCTGTCACTCTAAACTCACCTCTAGAGTTTAGTTCCTTAGTCAATATTTGGTTGAAGACTGTAACGGCTTTACTGACAGAACTCAAACTAAACACCTGCGAACAAATTACTGTCGAGCAAACGTTACTTGACAACACTGTCGATTACTCTTTCCAAAACTTTATTGATGACATGTTGCATATAAAATTAGATTATGTTTTGCACATGACTGCCAGTCTCTGCCTTTGAGATTTGATTATATTCTGATCACCATTGAAATTCGCTCACTAGAGGTTGGGAAATTTTTGGCACAGAGGGGATTAAGTAGTGCAAGGGTAACTCAAGATGAAGAAGTTAGGAAATAAGAGCAAGAATGGGCCAGTTGACCAATCAAGCCTATTCCAGCATTCAACATTCGTGGTTGATCCTCTACCACGTCATTTTCCTATACTATCCACTTATCCCTTGATTTGTATCTAGAAAGTTGAGGTCACAAGATTAGCCATATTTGTACTGAATTATAGAACTGCCAAAAAAGGCTAACTGGTCCACTCCTGCTTCCAGTTCTTTTGCAGCTTATAATCATCAGGCCGATTCTGTTATCTTGCATAGAAAGTGTGCAAGAAGTGGCAACCATCTGTTTTAAGAAACACTAAATTATGGGAACGCTAAACACAGTTAATTGGGTGTCTTTAAAATTTTTGAATAAGAACAGAAGGATTCCACACTACCTGTAAAATTTGCTGAATTGTAAACATAATGTCACAGGTACATTTGCATAGATAACAGTCTGATGCACTCAAAGTGCTTCCTAGCTTACATCTAAAATGCGTCTTTGCCTCTTTTTATTTCCACCTCCCTTCTCCACAAGACTGTAAGACATAGGAGTGGAAGTAAGGCCATTCGGCCCATTGAGTCCACTCCGCCATTTAATCATGGCTGATGGGCATTTCAACTCCACTTACCTGGACTCTCCCCATAGCCCTTAATTCCTTGTGAGATCAAGAATTTATCAATCTCCCGCCTTGAAGACATTTAACGTCCCGGCCTCCACTGCGCTCTGTGGCAATGAATTCCACAGGTCACCACTCTCTGGCTGAAGAAACGTCTCCTCATTTGTTTTAAATTGACCCCCTCTATTTCTAAGGCTGTGCCCAAAGGTCCTAGTCTCCCCGCCTAATGGATACAACTTCCTAGCGTCCATCCTTTCTAAGCCATACGTTATCTTGTAAGTTTCTATTATATCTCCCCACAACCTTCTAATTCTAATGAATACAATCACAGGATCCTCAGCCGTACATCGTATGTTAAACTTAGCATTTCAGGGATCATCTGTGTGAATCTCCGCTGGATACGCTCCAGTGCCAGTATGTCCTTCCTGAGGTGTGGGGCCCAAAACAAAAGGGCTCTCACTTTGCTCTGTCTCCTGTCTCTCTTTCCAGATCTTCCATCTGTCTGATTTACCCAATGACAGATACTTCCTTCCTAATAGACATTTCCTTTTAATCCCTTTCTCCAGTTCACCCTTTATTTTGTTTCCTCACATTCTTGCTCATTTATTTTCACTGGGCATTTGAAATCAGCAGGGGCACATTTGCACCATGTGCCAGAAAATGTTCACGTTAGAACACTGGCTCTTCATGTACAATGTAAGAAGCCTCTTTTCCACATTTACATCTCAATTGCATTTTTTGAGTATAAATATTCATTGGCCATTAAAATGAAAATTAATCCACAAAAATGAATCCTCTAAAACTGACAAAAAGACCAAAACCACAGATTGGTTTAAAATGTCAGATATAATTTTTTGGAACATGAAGAACAGTGAGCAGGCCCTCAATGAGATTGAACATAATCAATGACCCTGCCCTGGAAAGTGCATATCTGTCATTAATAAAAGGGATCTGACTTGGTTTATAATAATTATTCACACCCATCTGATCTTTCTTGGCTCAAGAGGTGGTGAAATAAACTGCAATGCCCCACAGACTTACTCAGTGCAGCCTATGAATTTGACATGGGTCCTTACTCAACAAATGCACATACACATCAGGCAATCATTAATCAAACAGATTTCAGACATCCGCTTTACTGTGTCATCACTTGTGACCTCAAATCAGTGTGTATCAAACTCACAGAACCGCATTTCTCTGCTCTGAAGTCTGATGTCTAACACACCGGGACAGGGGATTCTCATCTCCAATATACACAGCTGCCATTCTGAACCATCCCATTAACAATCCATGCTTAAACCAAGATCAATTCCTTAATTTAAAAATACAAACTCTACAATTGTAATGACAGTGTATTTTTAAAATATTAAATTCATGGGATACATTATTTTTATTTGACCTTCCAGAAATCTTCAGATGTGCAAAGAAACAGAACTGGGGGCAGAAGAAAAGAATTAAATCACATGCCAGGGACTCAGTTTGTTTCAGACAGAGTGACTGGGAGATGGATTAAAATCAGTCATTGGAGAACATGGGTTAACGTGGGACAGCCACTTTGTTAAGGCAAATCAAAAGCAATATATATCTGACTAACCCATTTGAGCTCTCTAATGAATTAACAGAGAGGGCTCTTCATGTATATTTATATGTAGACTTTGAAAATGCAGTTGAATAAGTAGCATTTCATAGGCTTATTCAAAAATTAAGAGCTTTTGGGATTAAGGGGACGGTGGGCACTTGGGAATTAAATTATTGGTGACTTTAAAATAAATTCAGTGCAAATTATCAGGTATCAGAAGGGGCAGTCTAGCTGCAATAGTCGCATGAAGATTTGCCTGTTAAAGCACAATCACAATTAGCTATTCTGTCTTCTCTTTCACAACAGGACACCTTGGATGCATTCCTGTTCAATGCACTGATATCTAATTGACTATTTCAGCACGAGGCAAAAAGACAGGCAGGTTGCACACGCAACAAAAGCCATGCACAAAGTGCCGACTGCAGGACTGTGTCTTATCACTAAAAAGTTAAACAATACGCTCATCTTTTGGACACCCTCGGGGCACAAAGCTGCAGAAGGGTTTCCAATGTCCTGAGACCCAAACAGGCAGTTTTAATAGAATCTCTCAGAAATCAGTCATCAGAGTACAATGAACAAGGACCCTCACTGCATTAAGCATAATTGCATGACCTTCATGGGAGAGATTAAATATGTGAGCAAAAAGTTGGCAAACGGAGTAGAAAGTGGAAAATGTGAAGTAGTTCATTTTAGAAGGGAGAACAAAAGAACAGTATTATTTAAAATGGAGAAAAACTGCAGAAGCTGCAATTCAAAGGAACTTGGGAAACTTATGCGTGAAACACTAAAACCTAGCATACACAACAGCAGGAAATCAGCAAGGCTAATGGAATGTTAGCCCTTATTTCGAGGAGGTTAGTATATAAATGTAGGAAGTCTTACCGCAACTGTACAAAGTGCTGGTGAGACCATATCTGGAATACTGTGAGCAGTTTTATTTCCTTCTTTAAAGAAAGATATTATTTCATTGAAGGCAGTTCAGAGAGGGTTCATTAGGATGATCCCTGTACAGATGATTGTTTCATGAGCAAAGGCTAAACAGGTTGGGACTCTACTCACTGGAGTTAGAAGAATTAGATATTTCAATGAAACATAACCCCTTAAGGATCTGATATAAGAGGCTGTTTCCCCTCATGCAAGAGTCCATGATTTGAGGGCATAGTCTTAGAATGTGAAGATGAGGAGAAATTTCAACTCTCAGACAGCAAGTTTCTCTGGAAATCCTTGCCACAGAGAGCAGTGGGGGCAGAGCCCTTGTGTGTACTTAATGCTCAGGTAGACTAATCTTGATCAGTCGGGAAAATCAATGGTTATAGAGAAAGGACAGAAAAGTGAATGTCAGAATGTGAGATCAGCCACAATCCTATTGAATGGTGGTGTCCAAGGGTCCAAATGGTCTCCTACTGTTCCTATTTCTTATGGCCTCATTCAGCTTAATAAGCCTGCTGACCATTCAATATACTCACAGCTGACCCGACATTTCCGTCTTTTTTCCTCACCATCCCGATAACCCCACATGAAATTGGTAACATAGGTACCGAAATAGCTCACCAAATCATTGGTGCTCTGGTATAGGTTCTGACTTTTGGTGGTGGTTGTGGCTTTTGAAAGATAAGAGCCACAGCACACTAGAGTGGAGGAGTACACTGTAAGACTAGAGTTAGCCAAGATCATTAGAATGTGAACGTTCTTTGAGAATAAAAGCTTGAGTTATTAAGTCAAAACTTGGCCAATTCTCTCAGGTTGAGCCCCCATGGCACAGAGTCAAACAGAAGAATTCTCCTCTGCATCCTGGCAAATATTTATCCCTCAACCAACAGCAAAATAACATTACCACATTGTTACTTAACTGCTGTTTATAGAATCTTGCAATGCAAAACAAAAGCCATGTCCCCTACATGAAAAAAATAACATGACTCCAAAAGGTAATTTATTAACAGTAGTGCAGTTTGAGATCATTCAAAGAATTTGTAGGGCTACTTTAGGTGGCACAGTAGCCGAAAGATTAGCACTGCTGCCTCTCAACACCAGTGACCTGGGTTTGATTCCACCCTCGGGCAACTGTCTGTGCGGAGTTTGCACGTTCTTCCTGCATCTGCAGGCTTTTGTCCAGTTGCTCTGGTTTACTCCCAGAGTCCAAAGATGTGCAAGTTAGTGGACTGGCCATAAGAAATTGACGACAAGGCAGGGAGGTGAGTTGGGATTTTTGGAGGTCAAAATGGCCTGTTTCCACAGTGGAGAGATTTTATTCTATTAGAGAGACATGCAGAAAATTTCACATTCAAAATGTTAATTCTACTACGGCAGGCAGAAGATCAAGAGGGAGTTAAACCTAAAAATGAAAACATGAATTGGGCTTTATACGCTGTGCACGTGCCAAATGCCTTTTTTTTTGTGGAAATTAATTTAAGGTGTTTATGTTCTTGTGTTGTAGAGATATTGAGAAGTTCTGAAAATGGGTAAAACTGGGGCAAATAGACTGCAAAGTATGAATACATGGAGGTCCTCCACTTTAGACCCGAAATGGATGGAACAATGTATTTTCTAAACAATGACAAGGTAGAAACAGTAGAGATCCAAAAGAGATTTATGAAGTACAGAAAATAACTTAAAAAGGCTAATGAAATGCTCATTTTACCTAGAAGACAAGAAACAAGAGTCAGGGCTGATGTTACATTGAAACAGTCAAAAGTTCTGTTTCTACCATACCCGGCAGGTACTCACTAGGCCACACCTCCCAGGACTGACCTATCCTCTCCCTACCTATACTCACCTCTACAGGCTCCATCCCCGCCCCTTTAACTTGTCTGTCTCCCCTCCACTTATCTTCTCCTTTATCCATCTTCAATCTGCCTCGCCCTCTCTCCTTATTTATTTCAGAACCCTCTCCCCATCTCCCTTTTCCGATGAAGGGTCTAGGCCCGAAACGTCAGCTTTTGTGCTCCTAAGATGCTGCCTGGCCTACTATGTTCATCCAGCTCTTGTTATCTTTGTTATCTTAATATATTTGACTTCAGCTCCCATGGAATACTTGGGATTTGGAGTCAGAGTTAAAGTTAGCAACTGCTGACTGCGCTTGGGAGACTGGCAGGGATGGGAGGGCGAGTGTTGCCAGTCATGAAAATAATGCGCTTTTGTGCAATGGCGTCAGCAGCAGCTCTGCCAAAAGGTCCCTCAAATAAATCTCCAACTTCTGCCTCGCCACCTCCACCTCAGGGCAACTGTAAATCTCCCTCACTTTAACCTCAGACATCCAGCCTATCCACTGACTGACCTCTTCACTCTCCAGAACTGGCCTGCTTTGTGCTTGCGAGGGATCACAAGCAGCCTTGAGCTGGTTTTCTTGCTCAACAGTTAGCCAGCTGGTAAACATATTAAAGGAAGACAAAAAATAAAAATTCACATACTAAGTTTGGCAGAACCATAACTTCAACAACTGTGCTGAGATTGTGATTGTCCCACAATCAAGTGCCGCTAGAAAACTAAGCAGAAAACTGAATTTACTCCAATATGGTGAGCTAATGGAACACTGGAGTTGACCATTTTCCAACAAGTGATGTTCTCAAGATCTTCAGTGTAAACCACAGTGCCAGTTTGTCAAAAAAGTTCAGCTGAGAAATATCTTTCCTAGCGGTGCAGGTACACTTTTTTGAAAGAAGACATTGGCTGTAACTGGCTATCAATGATGATATCCTTCTGGCTGACACTTCCAAAGTTAAAAGTCATTTTGCTTCAATATCTTCTATAAAATACATCTTGAGGGAACAATTCTAATCTCAAGAACTGAAATTAAACACCATTTTTTAAAATCAGTGGAAGCTTCAATAAAACCTTCAAGGTGTTTCTCATGTGCTTAATGGCCAATGGTTAATTGCAGACCCAGGTGTAGCTCTTTGAAAGGAAGAACTCAAGAGGATCACATCTATTCATCATAAAGAACATAAGAACTAGAAGCAGGAGTAGGCCAGCTGGTCCCTCGAGCGTGCCCCGCCTGATCTTTTTGAGACTCAGCTCCACTTAGCCGCCCACTCACCATAACCCTTAATTCCGATACTGTTCAAAAATTTATCTAGCCTTGCCTTAAAAACATTCAGCGACGTAGCTTCAACCGCTTCACTGGGCAGGGAATTCCACAGATTCACAACCCTTTGGATGAAGAAGTTCCTCCTGACCTCAGTCCTACATCCGCTTCCCTTTAGTTTGAGGTGATGCTCTCTAGTCCTAGTTTCACCTGCTAGCAGAAACTACGTCCCTGCCTCCATCTTATCTATTCCCTTCATTATGCTTCTATAAAATCTCCCCTCATTTTTCTGAATTCCAACGAGTGTAATCCCAGTCTCTCCTCATAATCCAACCCTCTCAAATCTAGAATCAACCAAGTGTATCTCCTCTATACCCCCTCCAGTGCTATCCCTACTCAAGAACAAAACTGCGCGCAGTACTTCAGGTGTGGCCTCACCAGGGCCTTATACAGTTGCAGCATAGCCTCCCTGTTTTTAAACTCCATCCCTCCAGCAATGGCAGACAAAATTCCATTTGCCGTTTTAAGTATCTGCTGTACCTGCAATCCTACTTTTAGTGATTCATGCACAAGGATCCAAACACCCAAATCCCTCTGCACAGCAGCATGCTGCAATTTTTTACCACTTAAAACATAGTCCATTTTGCAGTTATTCCTACCAAAATGGATGACCTCACATTTATCAACATTGTACTCCATCTGCCAGACCTTTGCCCACTCACTTAGTCTATCTATATCCCTCTGCAGACTTTCAGTGTCTTCTGCACACTTTGCTCTACCACTCACCTTAGTGTCATCTGCAAATACCACACTTAGTCCCCAACTCCAAGTAATCTATGTAAATTGTAAACAATTGCGATCCCAACACTGGTCCCTGAGGCACACCACTAGCCACTGACCGCCAAATAGAAAAACACCCATTTACCCCTACTCTTTGCTTTCAACTGGTCAAACAATCCTCTATGCCTGCCAACATATTACCTGTAATACAGTACAACTTTATCTTATGTAGCAACCTTTAGTGTGGCACCTTGTCAAATGACTTCTGGAAATCCAGATATACCATATCCACAGGTTCCCATTGTCCACCATGCAAATACTGTCCTCATAAGAATTCCACCAAATTAGTTAAACATGACCTACCCTTCATGAACCCATGCTAGGTGTTTTCAAGGGGACAATTTATATCCGGATGTCCTATTTCTTCCTTAATGATGAATTCAAGTGTTTTCCCCACTACCAAAGTTAAGCTATCTTCAGTGTAAACCACAGTGCCAGTTTGTCAAAAAAGTTCAGCTGAGACAAATATCTTTCCTAGCAGTGCAGGTACACTTTTTTGAAAGAAGACATTGGCTGTAACTGGCTATCAATGATGATATCCTTCTGGCTGACACTTGCAAAGTCAAAAGTCATTTTGCTTCAATATCTTCTATAAAATACATCTTGAGGGAACAATTCTAATCTCAAGAATTGAAATTAAACACCATTTTTTAAAATCAGTGGAAGGCCTATAGTTACTTCCTTTTTGTCTATTTCCTTTTTTTAAAACAGAGGCATCACTGGAAAACAGCCAGTCTGCAGGAACCACCCCACAGTCCAGTAGCAATCCAGCATCTAATAGCAATCGTGCCAGAGTGAAAGAAAATTCCAAATTGTTTTCCTGTAAAATCTGACCTAAACTTTACCAAATTTATTCCTCAATCCCTTTAGAATTTTCTCATGAAGTAATAGCCTTTACTGTAAAGCACCATATGCTTTTGCACCAATTATACAATCGAAACTTGCTTATCCCTGAATCAGAACACCTAGGCCTAAGCAATCCTACCTTTTCCTCAAGTGAGATGAACAAACTAGCAAATTTCAAAAAAAAAACGGTGATCTTTTAACGTAGGTGCTTAACAGATGAATTGTCACCTACACAGGAGCGGTAAATGCACTTCAATGGTAGGAAGGGGAAGCAAGCGCGCAAAAACGAAAGTAGGAAAGAAATGAGAGACAGGGGAGAGAAAGAGAGAGAGCATGAGAGGAGGGAGAGAGAGCGCGCGAGAGACGGGGGGGAAGGAGGGTGGGGGAGAGAGAGAGAGCGCGAGAGGGAGAGAGAGCAAGCGAGGGTGGGGGGAAAGCGCGCAGGAGAGAGAGACAGAGCGAGAGAAGGGGGGGCAACGAGAGAGAGGGGGGGGAGAGAAAGAAAAAGAGAGGGGGTGAAGAAGAGAGGAGGGGGGGGGAAGAGAGAGGAGGGGGGGGGAAGAGAGAGGAGGGGGGGGGAAGAGAGAGGAGGGGGGGGGAAGAGAGAGGAGGGGGGGGGGAAGAGAGAGGAGGGGGGGGAAGAGAGAGGAGGGGGGGGGAAGAGAGAGGAGGGGGGGGGGGAAGAGAGAGGAGGGGGGGGGAAGAGAGAGGAGGGGGGGGGAAGAGAGAGGGGGGGGGGGAAGAGAGAGGGGGGGGGGGAAGAGAGAGGGGGGGGGGGAAGAGAGAGGGGGGGGGGGGAAGAGAGAGGAGGGGGGGGGAAGAGAGAGGAGGGGGGGGGGAAGAGAGAGGAGGGGGGGGGGAAGAGAGAGGAGGGGGGGGGGAAGAGAGAGGAGGGGGGGGAAAGAGAGAGGAGGGGGGGAAAGAGAGAGGAGGGGGGGGAAAGAGAGAGGAGGGGGGGGAAAGAGAGAGGAGGGGGGGGAAAGAGAGAGGAGGGGGGGGAAAGAGAGAGGAGGGGGGGGAAAGAGAGAGGAGGGGGGGGAAAGAGAGAGGAGGGGGGGGAAGAGAGAGGAGGGGGGGGAAAGAGAGAGGAGGGGGGGGGAAGAGAGAGGAGGGGGGGGGAAGAGAGAGGAGGGGGGGGGAAGAGAGAGGAGGGGGGGGGAAGAGAGAGGAGGGGGGGGGAAGAGAGAGGAGGGGGGGGGAAGAGAGAGGAGGGGGGGGGAAGAGAGAGGAGGGGGGGGGAAGAGAGAGGAGGGGGGGGGAAGAGAGAGGAGGGGGGGGGAAGAGAGAGGAGGGGGGGGGAAGAGAGAGGAGGGGGGGGGAAGAGAGAGGAGGGGGGGGGAAGAGAGAGGAGGAGGGGGGGGAAGAGAGAGGAGGAGGGGGGGAGACAGGAAAAAAGAGAACTAAAGATTACGGGGGAGAGTGCCAGTTAGAGCATTGGTACACACCAACTTTAAAAAAATCTACATTAGCTCACAGATGCCTTTCCTCACCAATGTTTAGAGAGATCCATTTCTTTCAAAGATTTATTAGGTTTGACAGATAGGCTTAGAGGTATCGGAATTGTAAAGGTTGCACCTGCGGTCCGAGCTAGTTAATAGCACAACTGTTACAATGAATGTTACAATAACTTGAACCAAGTGTTCCAAGTGTAACCATTTTTGAACACCTAACACATGGCGCCTGCAATAAGACTTCAATTTACAAAATGAAAAGACTCTCATAAATTTCTGCCATTTTTATAATCTGAATTCTCTTTTTGCATGCTCTTAAGCTGACTAACATTAGGCAGATCTCTCCCAAGCTGGGTAAGTGGTAACAGAGCTGTGGTGCACAACAAGCTGTCAATTCAAATCTGGAATGTCCCAATTAGGAGCAGTTTAGAGAGCCCTCCAGTCTTTTGTTGGCAGTGCAGTGATCTCTGTTGCTCTGGGCTGTGAAAAACATAGCAGATGTCAGATTGAAACACAATGAGATACACTAGAAAAGTAGTCTTATCCCACCTTGCTTAGATGCAAACTCAGACCGTGATATCCAATTTACGCTTCCCAAATGTCATGCCCAAGTAAACCCAAAAACTAACACTTAAAGGTGGCGTAGTGATAACACAGTATGGAACTGGAGAAGCATAGCAGACCAGGCAGCAACAGAGGAGCAGGAAAGTTGACCTTTCAGGTCAGGGCCCTTCTTATTTCTGACCTGAAAGGTCAACTTTCCTGCTCCTCTGATGCTGCCTGGCCCGCTGTGCTCCTTCACCTTATTATTGTTATCTCTGACTCCAGCATCTGCAATTCTTGCTATCACTTAATGGTGTATTTGCACTCAGAGTTGAAAGCTAGTCATTCAGTTCCTTTTGCCGTTCAAGTGGTGATTTATTGTAATTTATCAATAAAGAGTCTTGTCTTATATTGATTTAAGACCAAGAATATTCTCTGTCCCAGTTCTCAGATTTGGATGTTCAAGTCACCTGCGAATGGTGAAGAGTTAAAGTCCTATCTCTAAGCCAGGAGATGTGTAATAACATCAATGAACAGGTTTATTTGAAAATATCTGCACTGCCAATGGTGGATCAAATGAGATTAAATATGCACAAAAGGGTCAGAATTTGATTACCAGGGATCACCAAGACCTGGGGAAGATTACAGTTATAAACCAAGACCAGACAGGGTGTTGTATACAAGGCAAATTTTAAAATTGAGGCTCTTTGAGAAGTAATAGAATTTAAGCAGATAAGCTGGAGGGTGGGCAGTGCAGAGATGGTGACATAAAGGTGAAAGCAAAAAGTGTTGGTAATAAGACGATATATGGATTGAAAATTCAATTCAGGAGGGAAACAGGGCATCACATTTACAAGCAGTCTTATTCAGCCTCAGTAGCCAGAGAGGGGTCGAGAATCCAATTTGGCTATGGAATGGAGATGTGGTGGGGAACAATCACAATTACTTTGGTCTTCTCAATATTTAATGGATGCAAATTTCTACTCAACCAATACTGGGGGTAAGGAAACAGAAGTGACAAAACAAGCACAGCAGAGAAATTGAGGGAATTAATGTTGTTATGCAGTAGTGGATGTCTTTACCATGCACATGCAACTTTTTTTTAAGATATGCCTGGGTGTGTGCACGCATGTCAGAAAAGCTGACAGAAGCAGCATATAGAGCTTGTTGGTGCCAGGAATAAAGTTCTGGGGGGGGACTGCATGAAGTAATAGTGCAGGTATGGGAGAAGAACCATTTCAAGCTGTTCTCTGGCAATGACTAAAAACCAGAATTAAACCACATAAGGACAATATCTCAGCAGAATATGGGATAAAAATGCAACAGCTATGATTCAACTAAATTACAAATTAAAAAAAGACTCAAGGTGTTGGATTCACTTCCTACGTTTGAACAGTAAAAGATGATGGTAAAGTAGAAGTAAATAAAACTATGGTCAAAAAGATAAATGTTATGTAGATTTGGAAGGAGGAAAGACAGGCAAGATTAAAAAGACAAAAATTGATTTAATGTACAAATGAGAAGTAGATCAATTGATCCCTTGAGTCTGCTCTGCCATTTAATAAAATCACAGCTGATCTGACTGTAGTCTTAAATACACATTCCTCCACTATATCTAATGTCCTTTCAACCCCTTGCAAACTATGAATCTATCCATCTCACCTTGAAAACCATTGACTCTGCTTTCACCATCTTTTCAGGAAGAGCTCTAAGCCTCACGATCCTCAAATAATAAATAGCCCTAAAAAGGTTTTTTAAAAAAATACTTTGGTTGTAAAGTGAAGGCACTATTGTAACAATAAAATAAAGCAACTAATTTGCACACACAAATCCTACAAATAAAAACCAGATTATCTGCTTTGGTGATCTTGATTGTGGAATTACTGCTGCTCGGACATCAGGAATAATGCCTTGTTCTCCTTTCAAATTCAGCAATGGAGTTTTTTTGTGTCCAGATGAGTGCAATAATATCACACCCAAAAGATGGTATTTCTGACAGTTCAGAAGTATCTTGATAACGCACTGGAATGTCTGCTTAGACAGTTATGCTGAAGTCCTAGAATGGGACTCAAACACACATCCTTATGGCACCGTGATAGCCTAGTGGCACCATCACTGGGCTCTTAAGCCAGAGACCCCAGAACATGTTCTGGGAACCCAGGTTCAAATTCCACCATGGCAGATAGTGAAATTTGAATTCAATAAATATCTGGAATTAAGAAACTAACAATGGCTGTGAATCCATTGCCGATTGTCGGAAAAACCCATCTGGTTCATTAATGTCCTTTAGGGAAGGAAACTGCCATCATTACCTGGTCTGGCCCACATGTGACTCTCAGCTCTTAACGGCCCTCTGGGCCATTAGAGATGGACAATAAATGCTGTCAAACCAATGACACCCCTCATCCCATGAATATGGAAAGAGAAAAACAAACCCTTCTGTCTGAGGCAAAGGTGCTACCCACAAAATCACAGCTGGCTCACAAATTGCTCAAATGGAGATTAGCAGTTGAAGTCACCCAATACCATCTGGAAACTAATATATTAAACTTTGGTAACCTATCATTTAATATTTAGTTGAAACGTAAAACCTATGCATTTCTTCCTCATTCACAAAAATGATTCCCCATCTAGTTACAATGAAAAGCTAAATAAAGGGAGTAATGGCAGCCAACAAATTCAATTACCACTGAATAATAGGCTTTGAAGCCCTAAAAAATTGGAAATACATTCAAACATAGTTCAATAGGAATTCAATAAAAAGGATTTAAAGGAATAAATTATTTTGATTAAGGACTGGTTTTGGTAAATGGAAGGCAGGGCAAGCTAACTTTCTGGCCAAATATTATTTCTAGTTCCTTAATTGACAATATTTATAGGTATGGAATGTCTTCCACCCCTCTGCATGCAAAACAGCATCTCAATCTTCTACTTAATGACCAGTCTAAACTTAAAGTACAACTTCAAGCATAATGGTCAAATATTGCATAAACTTATTGCTGACAATATCTGGTTTGAAGCATACAAATTAAGCAGTCAGTATGTAGAAAGTTGAAATTACATTCCTTCCCAATGTATATATATCTTGATAGATGAGTAATATTACCACTTCAGAAGGCATATGGAACTCCACTATTGCTGTAAGGAACGAGGGTGCAGAAATCTGGTCCAATTTCTGATGTGTGGTATTACCAAATTATCTAAATTAATATACTTTGAACCAGGGCATCTTGTTCATTTCTGAGAAAACTGTCATCAACGGCAAACCAAAACAGACAACATGGTGTGCACCTGGAGGAACAGAGCAGGCCAGGCAGTATCAGAGGAGCAAGAAAATTGATTTTTCGGACAGGGACCCTTCTCCATAAATGCCACAAACGGTCCCGAACCGAAACAACAATTTTCCTGCTCCTCCGATGCTACCTGGCATGCTGTGTTCATCCAGCTGCACACTGTGTTAACTCTGACTCCAGCATCTGCAATTCTTGCTGCTATCTCCAAAACAAATAGGCTTTTATTAGTGAAAACAAACTGTGGAGCTGGATGAACACAGCAGGCCAAACAGCATCTTAGGAGCAGGAAAGCTGACATTTTGGGCCTAGACCCTTCATCAGAAAAGGGGAATGAAGAGAGGGTTCTGAAATAAATAGGGAGGGGGGAGGAGGAGGAGGAGGCGGATTGAAGATGGATAGAGGAGAAGATAGGTGGAGAGGAGAGTATGGGTGGGGAGGTAGGGAGGGCATAGGTCAGTCCGGGGAGGATGGACAGGTCAAGGGGGCGGGATGAGGTTAGGAGGTAGAAAATGGAAGTGTAACTTGAGGTGGGAGAAGGGGATAGGTGAGAGGAAGAACAGGTTAGGGAGGCGGGGACAAGCTGGGCTGGTTTTCAGATGCAGTAGGGGATGGGGAGATTTTGAAGCTTGTGAAATCCACAATGATACCACTGGGCTGCAGGGTTCCCATGCGGAATATGAGTTGCTATTCCTGCAACCTTCGGGTGGTATCATTATGGCACTGCAGGAAGCCCAGGATGGACATATCGTCTAAGGAATGGGGGGGGGGGGGGGGGGGGGGGGGGGGGGGGGGGGTAAAATGGTTCACGACTGGGAGGTGCAGTTGTTTATTGCGAACCGAGCATAGGTGTTCTGAAAAGCCGTCCCCAAGCCTCCGCTTGGTTTCCCTAATGTAGAGGAATCCACAACGTGTACAGCGGATGCAGTATACCACATTGACAAATGTGCAAGTGAACATCTGCTTGATGTGGAAAGTCATCTTGGGGCCTGGGATGGGGGTGAGGGAGGTGGTGTGGGGGCAAGTGTAGCACTTCCTGCGGTTGCAGGGGAAAGTGTCGGGTATGGTGGGGTTGGAGGGGAGTATGGAGCAGACAAGGGAGTCCTGGAGAGAGTGGTCACTCTGGAAGGCAGACAAGGGTGAGGATGGCAAAATGTCTTTGGTGGTGGGGTCAGATTGTAGATGGCGAAGTGTCGGAGGATGAGACGTTGGATCCGGAGATTGGTGAGGCGGTACGCAAGGACAAGGGGGATTGTCTTTTGGCGGTTATTGCGGGGATGGGGTGCGAGGGATGAGTTGCGGGAAATGCAGGAGACATGGTCGAGGGCAACCTTGACAACTATTGGGGTGGGGGCGGATGCAGTCCTTGAAGAATGAGGACATCTGGGATGTACGGGAGTAGAATGCTTCATCCTGGGAGCAGATGCAACGGAGGCAAAGGAATTGGGAATAGGGGATGGAATTTTTATTTGCAGGAAAGTTGGTGGGAGGGGGGTGT
Source organism: Stegostoma tigrinum (assembly GCF_030684315.1). Classification (NCBI taxonomy): domain Eukaryota; kingdom Metazoa; phylum Chordata; class Chondrichthyes; order Orectolobiformes; family Stegostomatidae; genus Stegostoma; species Stegostoma tigrinum. Next base: position 32,173,143 of record NC_081358.1, on the reverse strand, counting down.
ATTCTAGGTAGCTGTGGGAGTCGGTGGGCTTGAAAAGGACATCGGTTTCTAGGTGGTTGACTGAGATGGAGACAGAGAGGTCCAGGAAGGTGAGGGATGTGTTGGAGATGGTCCAGGTGAACTTGAGGTTGGGGTGGAAGGTGTTGAAGTGGATGAACTGTTCGAGCTCCTCTTGGGAGCACGAGGCAGCACCGATACAGTCAATGTAACAGACGAAGATTTGCGGTTTAGGGCCAGTGTGGGTACGGAAGAGGGACTGCTCCACGTAACCTACAAAGAGGCAGGCATAGCTTGGGCCCATGCTGGTACCCATGGCCACCCCTTTCTCTGTAGGAAGTGGGAGGAATCGAAAGAGAAGTTGTTGAGGTTGAGGACGAGTTCAGCTAGGTGATGAGGGTGTCGGTGGAGGGGGACTGATCAGGTCTGTGTGACAGGAAGAAGCGGAGGGCATTTAGGCCATCTGCATGGGGAATGCAGGTGTATAGGGACTGGACATCAATGGTGAAAATGAAGCGTTGGGGTCCAGGTAAGTTGGAAGCTCTAGAGGAGGTGGAGGGCATGGGTGGTGTCACGGACAAGGGTAGGGAGTTCCTAGACAAAGGGAAAGAAAATGGATTCAAGATAGGTGGAAATGAGTTCAGTGAGGCAGGAGCAGGCACAGACACAGACAATGGGTTGACCAGGATAGGCGACCAGAAGCTGCTTTCAAATCCAGAATGGCCGATAACCCTACAAAGAACCCATCTGGTTTGTGTCATAGCTCATTTGTTCCCCAGACCATATAGTTATAAACAGATGCCAAAAGACTGAACAAATACTTCCACTAGAATAATCTTCTTTTACTTATCCACCATAACCATGCTACTGCAGGATATTGTCATTAGTGACTGCATCCTATATTAATTCTAAACTGGTGGAACTGCTTTAAACAGAAGAGACGCTCATTTGAAACTACAAACCCAATTTCTGTCATTTTCCTAATTCTTGCAATTAAATTTTTGACAAAATCTCAGCTTCTACCCTCAAGATAACCTGACTGCCATACCTAAGCAAATGAATTTATTTTTTCCGGGAATTGGGCAGGCAAATTTCTGAACAGTCACTTTTATCATTTTATTGATCTCAAACATCATCAAATTTGAAGTGTGCAACTTTAAGGGCAACTGTCTCTGCAACATGAGAAATTAAATAACTTGAGACCCAGTTTGTCTTATCTAGGACACTTTGGCAGGCCTGCTCTGCCTACAATTTTACATAATAGTGCAGAAAGCAAAATAAGGATCTATATATCGGTTCATAATCTTAACTAAAAGCTTTAACAGTGAATCAACCTATTCTCTCACTTGCTCACCAAGCTACGATTTGCAAGTTGATCAATACTGAATGATGGCATGATTGGACATGTTTGTGCCTATGGTGAGATGTCCAACAACTTAGCAGGGACCAGCAGCATCAAGCAAGGACAAGTCATGGCTTCTAAATATCAAAATCCCTTCTGTGTGGCGCAGAATCCAGAGGGTGCCACATCAAAACACTTCTACCAAAGATTTCAGAGGTCCAGGAGAATTTGCTGGCAGGCTAACATCAAATTCCTGTCGTGCTGGATTCAACAGAACAAACAGCATCATCCAGAAATTCAAACCTACATGATCAAGTACTCTCTCTCACATGGGTCATCAACAGAATCAACATGAAGATCTTATCAGGGTAAATGGCATCAACATTATCAATAAAAATGATACAATGACACCTTAAAGAAATTTATAAAACTGAACATGACAGACTCATGGAAAGCAAAAACACAACTCAGTTCATTTGGAATCAAGCAGTGAAATTTGGTTCAGCACGGTTCAAGAATCTATGCCAAACCTGCTAAACAAGAAGTGCCCAAAGACAATGGTAAAAAAATCTCCCAAGCACCAATAACAATAACATCCACTGCCATGTCTATGGGCGTTCCTGCTAATCCTACAGACTCTTCACAATAAAACAGAAATTGCTGGAGAAACTCTGCAGGTCTGGCAGCATCTGTGGAGAGACAGCAGAGTTTACATTTCAGGTCCAGTGACCCTTCTTCAGGCACTGGTTCTTAAGAAGGATCATTGGACCAGAAATGTTAAGACTGTTTTCTCTTCACAGATGCTAGAAGACCTGTGGAGTTTCTCCAGCAATTTCTGTTTTGTTTCAGATTTCCAGCATCCACAGTTTTTTTTCCCCAGTTGCAACAAGACCCACAGAATATTATGAAATCAATTATAGCTTGGGCAACCTGGAGGGGTCTTTCAGGACACAGGACAACAATGGAGAAACAAATGGGCTATTCAGCCCAACCAGTCTCTGTTGATTCAAAAGCATAAGATATAATCAAAAAAAGCTTTTAAACCAATGGTAAGACAAAAAGAAATGAATTGCTAACTCATAACACTATCTGAACATTGCCTTTAAAAACAAAAAATTCCCACACACAGGGATGAGTCACATTTTTCACAACTGGTGGAGGAACATAAAACCAATTAAGCATACAGATGTGGCAGCAGTCCAGATTAGTTGTTTTTCTTCAGTTCTTTTCAACTGTTTTCGAAGCTGAGGACACAAAGTAGTGAATAAGTGGATTTAGATTCTTCATTCATTGGTTGAAGATTCACGCTATCAGGATCTTTGAAGTTGGCTTTTTTCTCTTTTCAACTCAACAAGGGAATTTGCAGAGAGCCCGTCGAATGGGAACAGCTACCACAAGAAAGTAAAAGCAAGCAAGATTTAGGGGGTTCCAAGATAATAAAATGTGAGGCTGGATGAACACAGCAGGTCAAGCAGCACAAAAGCTGACGTTTCGGGCCTAGACCCTTCATCAGAGAGGGGGATGGGGAGAGGGAACTGGAATAAATAGGGACAGAGGGGGAGGCGGACCGAAGATGGAGAGTAAAGAAGATAGGTGGAGAGAGTATAGGTGGGGAGGTAGGGAGGGGATAGGTCAGTCCAGGGAAGACGGACAGGTCAAGGAGGTGGGATGAGGTTAGTAGGTAGCTGGGGGTGTGGCTTGGGGTGGGAGGAAGGGATGGGTGAGAGGAAGAACCGGTTAGGGAGGCACAGACAGGTTGGACTGGTTTTGGGATGCAGTGGGTGGGGGGGGGGGGGGGGGGGGGAAAGAGCTGGGCTGGTTGTGTGGTGCAGTGGGGGGAGGGGACGAACTGGGCTGGTTTAGGGATGCAGTAGGGGAAGGGGAGATTTTGAAACTGGTGAAGTCCACATTGATACCATATGGCTGCAGGGTTCTCCCCTTCCCCTACTGCATCCCTAAACAGCCTAGTTTGTCCCCTCCCCCCACTGCACCACACAACCAGCCCAGCTCTTCCCCCCCCCCCCCCCCCACCCACTGCATCCCAAAACCAGTCCAACCTGTCTCTGCCTCCCTAACCGGTTCTTCCTCTCACCCATCCCTTCCTCCCACCCCCAGCTACCTACTAACCTCATCCCACCTCCTTGACCTGTCCATCTTCCCTGGACTGACCTATCCCCTCCCTACCTCCCCACCTATACTCTCTCCACCTATCTTCTTTACTCTCCATCTTCGGTCCGCCTCCCCCTCTCTCCCTATTTATTCCAGTTCCCGTTCCCGTTCCCTCTCCCCATCCCCCTCTCTGATGAAGGGTCTAGGCCCGAAACGTCAGCTTTTGTGCTCCTGAGATGCTGCTTGACCTGCTGTGTTCATCCAGCCTCACATTTTATTATCTTGGAATTCTCCAGCATCTGCAGTTCCCAAATTCTCTGATAAGATTTAGGGGGTTCTCTCTTTGCAGACTACACATTTCTCCTCTATTGTCCAATACAGGGCTGTAGGCAATTGCCCATAAGCCAATTAACAAGTGGTTCCAAACCTTAAAAAAAACTGTATCTGGGTGAAGCCTCTGCTCAAATAAAGTAACATTGCAGATACAACTCTGAGTTCCAGTAATTTGTTTTGCAAGACTGCAACATTTTCTTCCACAGTTTTCTTGGTTTACAGCAGTATTTTTAGTCAGTTTTTAGTCCACAATGCAAAAAAATACAAGTGGTGTTTACAAAGCCATAACCAAGACTTCGGTTTGCACAGATTTGTGTTCTATTTTTATCTCTACATACATTTTGAAAAAATTTTCAGACTGTAGTTATATTTCGAACATTTGACCATTTGAACAGAAAAATGTTAGGATTGAGCCATTAACCTTTGAATGCTGTATTTTAAATTATAATATATTCTCATAAGCTTGAAAAAAAAAATGACTTCCAGGCAATTGGTCTTTGAAATACTAACAAACTAGCTTTGATAATATGGATCAGGTCTTGATATTGTACTGTTTATCTATCTACCTTGGTACGTCAATAAGCATAGCCCATTATGTTGAGAGTTACTGGTATTTGGCCCAGGGATTGTCTAAGAAGCATAAAACAAAATGAGAAACATGTTGAAAGATGGCTCCACTTTAGGAAAGAAGAGTCAGAAATAATTTTAAATCAAATCCAATCATGTGGGGAGATGTTGTAAACCATTAAGTGGATCTGATCATTACTATAGCTCATTGGATTTGTTGTGAAATGGTTTGTATCTGGCTTTCAGTGGTTATTCATGTGGCCCACCTCCAAAACAGATCAAAAACAATCCACGTGAAAAAGACACAAGAATCTGGTCTCAGTCACACAAGGGTATTATTATTTTCAGGCAAGTAGAAACATGGTAGTTTAGGTCAAATATCATAACCTAAGATTAATTACTGCAGTGATCAATGCCACTGAAACTAAAACAATGGTTTCTACAGCAATGATGTGTTAGTTACCAATTTCTATTTTAAGTATGGTCAATGCCTCCAGTTTGAATTGGTACATTACGTGCTACAACAATCGTGGTCAAAGTAAACTTGCATTGAGTTGTATTGCGTTATTATATCCCTTAATTACAGCAATTTTAAATTTCCTTTGTATCCCAACACGTGTTGTGAATTGGCATGAGTGTAGTTCAGAGTCACAAATTCAGAGTCACCAAAACAGACATTTCAGTTCAATTAGCCCATGCTGAACATAATCCCGAACTAAACCAGTCCCACCTGCCTGCTCGTGGCCCTCATCCCTCCCATCCTTTCCTATTCATGCATCTATATAAACATCTTTTAAATATTGTAACTGTACCCGTATCCATCATTTCCTTAAGAAGTTCATTCCACACACAAATAACACTGTGCAAAATCTCTCTCCCCTCACCATAAAATGGGTCTCCTAGTCTTAAAATCCTCCATCCTAAAGAAAAGACAACTACCACTGACTCTATCTATACTGCTCCTTGTTTTATAAAACTTTTATAAAAGGTCACCTCTCAACCTCCTACACGCTAGTGAAAAAAGACCTAGCCTATCCTGCCTTTCTTTATAACTCAAACCTTCCATACCCAGCAACATCCTGGTAAATGTTTCCTGAACCCTCTCCAGCATGATAACATCCTTCCAATAACCAGGTGGCCAGAATTGGACACAATATTCCAGAAGAAGCCTCACCAACATCCCCTACAACCTCAACATAATGTCTCAACTACTATACTCAAAGGACTGAATAATAAAGGCAAGCATGCCAAATGCCTTTTTAACCACGCTGTCCACATGTGACACAAACTTCAAAGAATTATGTGCCTGCACCCCAGATCCCTGTTTTTCATGGCCCTGCCCATTATTTGTATAAGCCCTTCCCTGTTTGTTGAACCAAATGCAATACCTTGCATTTATCCAGATTGAACTCCATCTGCAATTTCAAGATCCCTACGTAATCTTAGAAAACCTTCTTCACTATCTGCTACCCCACCAATTTTGGTGTCATCCACAAACAAACTAACTATGCTTTCTATATTCTCATCCAAGTCATTTATATAAATGACAAGACAGGACCCCAAACTGATCCCTGTGGAACACTGACAGTCACAGGCCTCCAGTCTGAGAAGTAACCCTCAACCACCACCCTCTGTCTTGTGCTGTTGAGCAAACTATGTATCCTATTGGCCAGCTCACCCTATATCCTATGTGACCTAGCTTTCTAGTTTAGTTTATGATGCGGAACCTTGTTAAAGGCTTTAACGAAATCCAAATAAGCAAAGTCTATTGCTCTGTCCTCAATCTTTTTGGCAGCTTGCTCAAAAAACCAGTTCAAGAGAAACAATTTTCCTCACACAAAACCATGCCAACAATTGTTAATCAATTTTTGCCTCTGTAAATGTCCATAAATTTCATGTTTTATAAAACACCTCCAACAATTTAACCACAGAGTCAGACTCACAGGTCTACAGGTCCCCAGTTTCTCCTTACAACCTTTCTTAAGCAAAGATACAACTTTAGCCACCCTTCAGTCAACAGACACCTCACCTATAATTATAGAAATACAAATATTTCTGCAAAGGGTCTCAATTTCCTTCCTTACATCCCATAATGTTCTGGGGTACATTACATCAGGTCCTGGAGATTCATCTACCTTTATATTCTCTATGACCTCCCGAACTTCCTCTTCTGTAATGTGAACTGCTTTTAAAATATCAAAGTTTATTTCTAAGCATTCTCTAGGCTCCATTTCTTTCTCCACAGTAAAAAAAAACTGACGCAAAATATTGATTTAGTATCTCTCCTATCTCCTGGGGCTCAAAACAAAGATGACCTTCTTTGATCTTAAAGGTGAAACTTGGATTGTGTGTTTGGTGGCTATAATTATGCTCGACTACTTCAGTGACTTACTGGATTATTTTAATGGTTCCGTCTGGGATTTGCACATTTTCCTTTATTCTTTTATAGTTTTTTTTATTGTTAGATTTTTTTTATTTCTCGTTCGTCTCAAAAGGTATGAAAAGGTAAACATAGAACATAGAACAGTACAGCACAGAACAGGCCCTTCAGCCCACAATGTTGTGCCGACCATTGATCCTCATGTATGCACCCTCAAATTTCTGTGACCATATACATGTCCAGCAGTCTCTTAAATGACCCCAATGACCTTGCTTCCACAACTGCTGCTGGCAACGCATTCCATGCTCTCACAACTCTCTGCGTAAAGAACCTGCCTCTGACATCCCCTCTATACTTTCCACCAACCAGCTTAAAACTATGACCCCTCGTGCTAGCCATTTCTGCCCTGGGAAATAGTCTCTGGCTATCAACTCTATCTATGCCTCTCATTATCTTGTATACCTCAATTAGGTCCCCTCTCCTCCTCCTTTTCTCAAATGAAAAGAGATCGAGCTCAGTCAACCTCTCTTCATAAGATAAGCCCTCCAGTCCAGGCAGCATCCTGGTAAACCTCCTCTGAACCCTCTCCAAAGCATCCACATCTTTCCTATAATAGGGCGCCCAGAACTGGACGCAGTATTCCAAGTGCGGTCTAACCAAAGTTTTATAGAGCTGCAACAAGATCTCACGACTCTTAAACTCAATCCCCCTGTTAATGAAAGCCAAAACACCATATGCTTTCTTAACAACCCTGTCCACTTGGGTGGCCATTTTAAGGGATCTATGTATCTGCACACCAAGATCCCTCTGTTCCTCCACGCTGCCAAGAATCCTATCCTTAATCCTGTACTCAGCTTTCAAATTCGACCTTCCAAAATGCATCACCTCGCATTTATCCAGGTTGAACTCCATCTGCCACCTCTCAGCCCATCTCTGCATCCTGTCAATGTCCCGCTGCAGCCTACAACAGCCCTCTACACTGTCAACGACACCTCCGACCTTTGAGTCGTCTGCAAACTTGCTGACCCATCCTTCAATCCCCTCGTCCAAGTCATTAATAAAAATTACAAACAGTAGAGGCCCAAGGACAGAGCCCTGTGGAACTCCACTCACCACTGACTTCCAGGCAGAATATTTTCCTTCTACTACCACTCGCTGTCTTCTGTTGGCCAGCCAATTCTGTATCCAAGCAGCTAAGTTCCCCTGTATCCCATTCCTCCTGACCTTCTGAATGAGCCTACCATGGGGAACCTTATCAAATGCCTTACTGAAGTCCATATACACCACATCCACAGCTCGACCCTCATCAACTTTTCTAGTCACATCCTCAAAAAACTCGATAAGGTTTGTAAGGCATGACCTACCCCTCACAAAGCCGTGTTGATTGTATTTGATCAAGCCATGCTCTTCCAGATGGTCATAAATCTTATCTCTCAGAATCCTTTCTAACACCTTGCAGACGACAGACGTGAGGCTTACCGGTCTATGATTGCCGGGGATTTCCCTATTTCCTTTCTTGAAGAGAGGAATTACATTTGCCTCTCTCCAGTCCTCAGGTACGACTCCAGTGGAGAGCGAGGATGCAAAGATCTTCGCAAGTGGCGAAGCAATTGCATTTCTCACTTCCCAAAGCAGCCGAGGACAAATCTGGTCCGGGCCTGGCAACTTGTCAATCTTAATGTTTGACAAAATTTTCAGCACATCAGCTTCCTCTATCTCTATCCATTCCAGCATGCACAGTTAGCAAGAAACGTGAATGTTGCAGCTACAAAAGCAGAGACTGGGAATTCTCAGACAAATAACTCAGTTCCTGACTGTCAAAAGCCTGTCCGCTGTGAAAAAGACACAAGTCAGGAATGTGATGGAGTACTCTTCACTCACTCTTTCTTTGAGGAAATGACAATGTTGATAGAAAAAGGAAGGGCTGTACATGTCATATAATTGGACTTCAGTAAGGCATTTGATAAGATTCCCTACGGTAGGCTGATGGAGAAGGCGAAGTTGCATTGGGTCCAGGGTGTACTAGCTAGATGGATAGAGGACTGACTGGGCAACAGGAAACACAAAGGTGTAGTGGGAGAGAGTTTCTCAAAATGGAGAACTGTGACCAGTGGTGTTCCACAGGGATCCACGTTGGGATCACTGTTGTTTGTGAAATACATAAATGATCTGGAGGAAGGTATAGATGGCCTGATTAGCAAGTTTGCAGATGACACTAAAATTGGTGGAGTCACAGATAGTGAAGGGGACTGTCGGAGAATGCCAAAAGGATGTGGATGCTTTGGAGAGGGTGCAGAGGAGGTTCACCAGGATGTTGCCTGGTATGGAGGGTGCTAGCTATGAAGAGAGGTTGAGTAGATTAGGATTATTGACATTAGAAAGACGGAAGTTGAGGGGGGACCTGATTAAGGTCTACAAAATCATGAGAGGCAAAGACAGGGTGGAAAGCACGAAGCTTTTACCCCAGAGTGGGGGACTCAGTTACTAGGGGTCATGACTTCAAGGTGAGAGGGGAAACGTTTAAGGGAGATACGCGTGGAAAGTTCTTTACGCAGAGGGTGATGGGTGCCTGGAACGCATTGCCAGAGGTGGTAGAGGCAGGCACGATAGCATCACTTAAGATATGCCTAGACAGATACATGAATGGGAAGGGAACAGAGGGATACAGATCCTTGGAAAACAGGTGACAGGTTTAGATAGAGGATCTGGACTGGCGCAGCTGTAATTTTCTTTGTTCTTTGCTCAGAGAGAATCCCTAGAGTGTGGTAAAAGGCCTTTCGGCCCAACAAGTCAACACCGAACCTCAGAGCATCCCACCTAGACCCATGCCTCTGTAACCCACCTAATCTACACATCTCTACAGGCAATTTAGCATGGCCAATCCACCAAACCTGCACATCTTTGTGGGAGGAAACCGGAGCATCCAGAAGAAAACCCACGCAGACATAGGGCTAATGTGCAAACTCCACACATACAGTCGCCCAAGGCTGAGAATGGAACCTGGATCCCTGGAGCTGAGGGGCAGCAGCACTAACCACTGAGCCACCGTGCCACGCGTATTCTTTGTTCTTTGATCACATCTACCTGCTTAAACATTAACTTCCTCTATCCAGAACGGTGGCTTAGTGGTTAGTACTGCTGCTCAGGGACCTGCGTTCAATTCCAGCCTGGTTGTGAGATGTTTGCACATTATTCCTGTGTCTGCAAGGGTTTCCAACATCCAAATATGTGCAGGTTAGATGGATTAGCCATGCTAAATTATCTGTAGTGTCCAGAGATGTGTAGGTTAGAGTGGATTAGCCACGGTAAATATGGGGTTATATGGACAGGCCGGGCTGCTGTTTGGCAGGTCGGTGCAGACCCGATGGGCCAAATGGCCTCTTTCCACGCAGTAGGGATTCTATGATCACTTTTGCAGTGGCATGCATATACATTACCCATAAGATTTAACTCAAGGTTTCTTTGACAGAATGCTCCAAACCATGATCTCGACCACCTAGAAGGTCAAGGGAACCTGAAGTATGAAAGCAACTGCTCTTCATACTCCCCAACCTATACATTGGCATTACATCGCTGTATTTTTACAGTTGCTGAATCAAAATCTTGGAATTTCTATCCTAACAGCACTGTGGGATAACCTACAGAGGCAGACTGTAGGAGTTCACTGTTACTTTTCCAAGGGCAATTAGGAATGGACAGCAATAAGCACCTTGCCAGCAATGTCCATCACCAGAGTCGAAAATAGCCTACATCACTTTTATTCATAACTCAAAATACATCAGTTCCAAGCATATTTGAAACAGGCACAAAAAAACAGCAATGTACACTAATTTCTGTCGGATAAAATGATCTCATGCCTGATTATTTTTATATTCATACATGGGATGTGAGTACTGCTGGCTGTGGCAGTATTTAGTGCCCATCCCTAACTGCTCAGAGGGCAGTTAAAAGTTAACTATATTTGTTGTGTGACTGGAGTCACTTGTAGGCTTGACTGGGTAAGGTTTGCAAATTTCCTTCCATAGAAGGACACTACTGAACCAAATTGGTTTTTATAGCTATCGACAGTGATTACATTGTCACCATTCCACTAGCTGTTTATTCCAGACTTCTTACTAAATTCAGATTTAAATTTCAGAAATACAAACAGGTCTGGCAGTATCTAAGTGAGAGAAACAGAGTTCATGCTTGGAGTTCAGTATGAACTGAAGAGCCATTTGGACTCATCACTCCACAAATGCTGCCAGGCCTGGTTAACGTTCTTAGGTTTAAGTTAAATAAATGCAATCTTTTAGAATACTGCGAATGGTGCAAATTATAAATGTATGGGCTCTTATATTTGTTTTGGAAATAACCTTTAAATACCTATTTACAGCAGCTATTTTATCATTAGTGGATTGTAGAAAGCAGCACAATCTACTGCTACTAGACCTCGGTAAAGAATGTCACAGTTCTACGCAAACTGCAGAAATTTAAGCTAAGACATAGGTATCCACATTCAAAATGACTTCTGCCAGGGAAAGAAAACAGCTGAACAGGGTCTGCCAGCATTTGGCGCTGGACTTCTTATCATTTCTCACGGAGAGCAACAGTTTGATTTCAGAAAACCAATACTAATTGAATCTGAAGTGGAAGCTTTAGAAATAAGGGCAGAAATATGGTAAATAAAATTTAATGTAGCCAAGGGTAAAGGATTGATCATTAGAAATGAATACAAGCACCCCAAGGGGTGTCAAAATAACGGGTAACATGCAAACAGATATAGGTGTTACTGCAAAGAAAGCAGAAGTCTTAACTATATGGTCACACCATCAGAATACAAATCAGAGTACAAAGTATTACTCAAACTGCCCACTGTGCATTCTGTTTGTGAAGAAGCCGAGATATTTAATTCCTGAACATTTGTATACAAATTTACATTTATATACTATTTTAAATATGTAAGCATATATACCAAGGTACACTGTAGAAATGAAAAAGAAACATTAGCAAGGGGTGAATAGATACTTGATTCAATACTGAGGTTCTGTGGAAGACCAAAAAGCAAGAAAGAGCATTGAAGACTGGATGGGTTTAAACGGAAAGAATGTGGGGCCTAAGCAGTTGATGGAGAGGTTGTGAGGGAATGAACGAGAGGTGACTGAATAAATACTTGTCTGACGACACTTGGAGAGTTATGAGCACTTCAATGACCTAAATGAGCCCATGTGTAGAAGTGACACCAGGTGCACAAGCTTAACTTCTGGATTTCGGTGCTTGAGTGGCGAGAAGTCATGGTGGGCTGTATTCACACAGAAAGTAAGTGTGTTCAGAGAAGTGGTCATTCTGCAGGTTGGGGCCAAGAGAAACGAACAAAAACAGAGGTCGCTGGAAAAGTTCAGCAGGTCTGGCAGCATCAATGAAGAAAAAAAATCAGTTAAAGTTTAGGTTCCGGTGACCCTTCTGAAGAATTGAGGAAGTGCAGGGTCTCATTACTGAGCGCTTTTCCATTCTGAATAACAGAGGCAGCATTGGAGGAGAACAGGAACAACAAGGCCCATGGCACCATGGGTGCCTCATCTATACAGAAGGGAAGTATAGCGTAAGGGGGTGGGAGTGGGGGGGCGCTCTTTAGTTTGCAGGACTTGCAGACATTTCTGTGGGCATCAGCATCCCGGAGGGCGTACAGTGTCTGCTTCAAAAGGTCAAAGCTACGACACAGCAGCTGCAGGGCATTCTTCTGGGGAAGGGGAACAGTCAAAGTCATGTCCCACAATGGTACTAAACAACAAAGGATGATGGGGAATGGGGTCCTGAAATCAGAATTTAGGGAGCTAGGTAGAAAATTAACAAGGACAATCTCTGACATAGTAATCGCTAGAAAACTCTCAAATCCACATACAAAAGAGGAGAAAAACAACAACAAACTGCCATTCCTAAATGTCACAGTAGAGCGAACAGCCAATGGGGAACTCCAAACCAGCATCTACAAGAAAACAACACATATGGACCAAATACTGAACTACAGGAGCAACCATCCCAACACCCACAAACAAAGCTGCATTAGAACATTATTCCAACGGGCCACCACACACTGCAGCACAGAGGAACTACGCAGAGCAGAGGAAAATCACCTATACAACGTATTCAAAAAGAATTGGTACCCTATGAACACAGTCCGCCGATTCCTCAGCAATAAACCCAAACAAACAGACAAAATGGGCTCAGAAACCATAACCACTCTCCCCTACATCAAAGACATTTCCGAAATGACTGCCAGACTACTCGGGCCTCTTGGTATCAGGGTAGCCACAAACCCACTAACACACTAAAACAGCAGCTAATGAACTTAAAAGACCCTATACAGACAACAAATAAAACGAACGTCATCTACAAAATACCTTGCAAGAACTGTGACAAACACTACATTGGACAAACTGGCAGAAAGCTAGCCACCAGAATACATGAACATCAACTAGCCACAAAACGACATGACCCACTATCACTCGTATCCTTACATACAGATGAGGAAGGACACCACCTTGATTAGGACAACACATCCATCCTAGGACAAGCCAAACAGAGACACGCACGAGAATTCCTAGAAGCATGGCATTCCAACTCCATCAACAAACACATTGGCTCCAAATCAATCTACCTTCCCCTGAGAAAAAGAACAGGAAATGACATCACCAATCCAAGGAAACCTAACCAGATAAATAGAAAGCGGGACATAACACCAGCGCTTCGTCGGAGGCTCACTGATGATGTTACCTAGTATGGTGACGAAATGTCTGAAAACGAACCTTCCAGCTCAGCAAGCAAACTCACATCCAGAACCTCAACCTAAGCTACAAATCTTCTCAAAACTCGCTAACATACAAATGAGTACACGAATAGGAAGACAGGCAAGGTGAATTACAATTATATCATTTAAAAGACATCTGGATGGCGATATGAATAGGAGAAGTTTGGCCCACATCCCTGTAAATGCTGGCAAGTGGGACTGCATTTACTTGGGGCATCTGGTTGACGTGAACAAGTTGAACCAGAAGGTCCGAGTCCCTGCTGTAAAACTCTATGATTATGAATGAGTGACTCAAAAGATGGTTTAGGAGAGAAGACTATAGATTCTTGGTATGCTGGATCTGGCTGTGGTGGAGATTACACCTATACAAGCCAGACAGGTTGCACACAAATACTGCCAGGTTAGGGTTAATTCCTCATGGGTGCTAACATGGTGGCAACAGCTAAACAAACTTGACAGTGGTGTTGGAATCAGGCAAGATTATTAAACAGTAATTCCAGAGTGCCCAAAATGCTGGGAGGAGCAGACAGCACTGAAATAGAGAATAGCAATGTAGTAGTGCTGTGGGTCAGCCTATAGCACATGGACTGCAGCTCACCACCATCTTCTCAAGGCCAGCTATGGATGGGCAATAAATGCTGGCCCAGCCAGCAATGCCCATGCCCATGCCCCATGAGTTTAATGTTTAAAAAAAGAAAGTGGAGGGACAGTAAGGGAGAAATTAATGAAGTCTAAAATCAGGGTTACACTGCATGTACATCAATGCAAGAATATAGTAATTAAGATTGGAGCGTTGCAGGCACAGATTGCCATGTGGAATTATGATGTTGCCATAAGAACAGAAACTTGTTTCAAGAAAGGGCAGGACCGAGTGTTAAATATTCCTGTTCACAAAGAAAGGAAAAAATGTGGGGATGGCAATATTGTTGGGAGAGCTTTGTAGTGCTGCAGAAAGGCCATTCGAGAAGTTTTCAGGGCAGAATCAATTTGGTTGAAGCCATGGGGGGAAAGGTGCAATTGCACTGCTCTAATGGGAAGGACGTAGAGGAATAAACCTGCAAGGAAATTACAGAATAGTGCAAATGTCATACAGCAGTTTTTATGGGGACTTTAATTACCCAAATACAGACAGGAACAGTGATAGCGTTAAGGGCAGCAGGGGCAGGTGTTCTTATATTGTGCTCAGGGAATCTCTTATAGGAACATGTGTCTGGTACAATTTAAAAAAGGCGACATTGAGGACCCTGAATCTTAGGAATGGCATGGACCAAGCAGATTATGTCAACAGAGAACAGCTAATATAAACTGAAACCCCAAAGCCTTCTACAGCAACATAAATAATAAGCGTGGTAAAAAGAGTATAGTTGATTGGAGACCAAAAGGGCTTACACACAGATACAAAAGGCTTGGCAAAGGTTGCCAAATATTTTCCACCTTCTTTACCTGCCCAATCTATGATGACAGACTGAAAACTCAGAGGGTTCAAAATTGATTAGGAGGTAGTATCAAATATTTAAAGCTGAATAAGGCAGTAGGGCTGGATGAGATACAGCAAAAGGCATTAAAAGGAAGTGGGGGTGGAAATTGCAAAGGCAGTGCAACAATTTTTCATTCCTCCTTAATATTTAGGGCTAATGTCAAAAGACTGGAGAATTATAAACATGACGCTTCTGTGTTAAAAATTGTAAAAGGCAAGTCCAGCAATTACTGATCAATTAACTTCAGTGCTGGGGAAACAATTATTCAGAATTGAGAGTTAGTAGGCACCTGGATAGATATGGGTTAATTCAGAAGAGCCAGCATGGATTATAAATCAAAAGTCATCACTCATTAACTGTTTTTTTTAAAATGCAGAGGGTTAATAATACAATGTTTTGTGATGTACATGGACTGAGAGAAGGCATTTAATGCCACATAACAGACATGTCAGAAACATCACAGCTCATGGAATAAAATGGCCAATAGCAACAAAATAGTTGGAGGAATAGGTAACAGTTTGCCAGGGGTGGGGTCACGTAACGCAAAATGTGGGAAAACTTTACTTCAAAACCACTGAAATTCCAAAGGGACAGAGGCAAGCAACTGCAGCGGGCAGATAGGTGACAGATGAAGTGAGAGGTGATACATGAACCAAGAACATGGAAAGGCTGAGCAGCATCCTTTAGTTTATATTAAAACTGTGGATAGGAGCAGAAAAACTTGGGTTATAAGTGCATAGGTAATTAACAGTGGTAGGACACAGAGACAGCTGTTAATGAATCGTCCAACATTCCAGACTTTATTAATAGGAGCATAAAGTACAACCGCAAGGTGGTTATGCTGAGCTTAACTGAGACAACAGCTAGACCTCAGTTGGTGTACTGCGAACTGTTCTTGGTGAGTCACACTTTAGACTGGATATGAATGTATTGGAGGGTGTTAAATAGAAGTTTACATGAATGTCTCCAGAGACAAGAAACGTTGGCTCTGGGAATAGATTGGATTCATTGGAATTTTGCTTGTGGAGAGAAGGCAGACAGGAGATTTGATAGAATTTTGCAAATCAGAGACTTGAATACAGTTGATAATGAGATGCTGTTCCTGTTTACAAAAGGAAGAACCACGGGCAAAGATTTAAGAAGTTATGCAAAAGAAGCAAACGTGAGGTTTGAGAAAACTTGTTCACAAACCGAAGAGCTATAGGATGAAATGCATTGCTCGAAAATACAATGAAGGCTGGTTTAATTGAACCAGAGGGCACTAGATGATGACTGAGAAGGAAAGGAAGATCCAGTTACAAGAAATTAGCACAAAGTCAATATGCTCAGTCATGACAGGCCAAATAGCCTCCTGCACTTTGACAATTCTGAGAACAAGAATCCATAATCAGAGGAACAAAGTTCAGGTGGAAGCTGGTCTAGAAATGAGGTGGTGATGACCTGGTAGTATTATCACAAGTGAAGAGCCCACGTATCAGCACAAAAGATAAGGCTGAAGCATTCACAACAATCTTCAGCCAGAAGTGCTGAGTGAATGATTAACTTTAGCCTCCTCCAGATGCTCCCAGCATCACAGATTTGTCTTCAATCAACATGATATCAAGAAACAGTTGGAAGCACTGGATACTGTGAAGGACATGGGGCCTGACAACATTCTGGCAATAGTACTTAAGATTTTGTGGATGTGATGCCAGTCAACAAAAAATAAAACACTCCACCACCAACACTCAGTAGCAGCAGTATGTACTGCAGCAATTCACTAAGACTCCCTTTTAAGCACCTTCCAAACCAACGGGCACTTGCATCTAGAAGGATAAGGACAGCAGATACATGGGAACACTAGCTGTAAGTTCCCATCCAAGCCACTCACCATCCTGACTCGGAAATATATCACCATTCCTTTAGTTTTGCTGGGTTGAAACTTTGTAATTGCTGCACTAAGGACATTGTGGGGCCATCAACACCTCATGGACTACAGCAGTTTAAGACGACAGCTCACCACCCTTCCTCAAGGACAACCAGGGATGGGCAATAAATGTTGGCCTAGTCAGTAATCCACATGTCCCACCAGTATTTAAAAAAAAAATTAAAAAGTAGTGATCTAAATTATATGCTGAAACTTTAAATTGGAGTTGTTAGGGACTATTGACCAAAGTCAAAAGATGAGTAGGGCTTGACACATGGCAACAACAGTTAAAGTTTAGACAGATTTTATGGTGAAAGGCCAGTCGGGAACACACTGCCTCAAATTAACTATTCCAAAGAGGTGCAGTCACAGTTTCAGCAACAAGTGAGCTGAGGAAAGACAGGTAATGTTCTAAAGCAGGCAATCCTTGTGGAGAGGGCAAGATATGCAGATGCACAATTTGGATTGCAATATTACCCAGAATAACCATCTCTCAAAATCATTTTTTACCTTGCCTCCCCACCCCCGTTCAAGTTTGCTTCCAATTGCTCTTTTGAGGAACTCAACAAAATTTTTTTCTGCTTATGAAAATCACTTTTAAAGCAGCTGATTTCCGGTTGAAAGAATCCAGGTCAACCTAAGACAGAAGCTAACGGGAAAGAAATCATTTAAAAATTTGCCAAGACAATGACTCTGGCCTTTCCACTGGAGTAAGGTGCCAGTCACACATCTGGTTATCACGAGCAACCTGAGAACACAGAGGTGGCGCAGAGAAAAAGAAGTGGGAATTGATAGGATACGTGCAAGATTGATTGTATACCTGTGCGTGATACCTACAGAAGAGGAACAGAAAAAGATCAAGATTTGCAAGACTCGGGTGCATGTTACAGGGTATAAGAGAAGCCACTCTTCAAGATGTCCTGTACAATTGAGGAGAAAAGAATCGAAGAAAGTTGATGTGGCTGACAATAGGTGCTGCTGAGAGACTGTGAATCTTAATAGATTATGTTTAAAGTTATGGAAGACACGCTTTGGAGCTTTAGCAAGAGCTGTTAAAAAATAAAGTTGAGCAATTTCAGAGGTTAGGAACACAAATCAGCTTGCATGGGAGCTAGAAAGAGAAGTTAGTTAATCAGAATTTTGGATGAAATCAGAATCAGCTGGTTTAATAGGTGATTTTCATAAGCAGAAAAGAAATTTTGTTGAGATCCTCAAAAGAGGAATGGAAGCAAACTTGAAGCAGGACAGGGAGGCAAGGAAAAATATGATT
Source organism: Stegostoma tigrinum (assembly GCF_030684315.1). Classification (NCBI taxonomy): domain Eukaryota; kingdom Metazoa; phylum Chordata; class Chondrichthyes; order Orectolobiformes; family Stegostomatidae; genus Stegostoma; species Stegostoma tigrinum. Next base: position 32,154,974 of record NC_081358.1, on the reverse strand, counting down.
GAGAGATGGTTATTATGGGTAATAAAGCCAGGACTTACTGGTGCTCTCCAAGACAGTTGTCAAGTTGTGAATTGTTTTATAATCTCAGGTACCAATTCAGAAGACAGGCAAAATCTCATTTGTTGAATCTTTTAAAAAGACAAGCAAGTCAGAAATGACAGGTGTACTTTTCTGAACTACACCACAGTTACGGCAAAGTAACATGCTCAAACTGGTTTTAAAAAAAAGGGTAATTTACAAATGATATCAGGAAATTTTCCAGATTTAATGATCAGACATGGAATAATCTTTCAGCCAGATCCAGACCAGAAACTGCAGAGCCAGTCAATCTTCAGTTTCTGTCATTAGCTGATCTGAACGAATGCTAAAACAGCAGTACTGAATACTCTGTTGCCTCCCCCTCACCGTAGTTTAGATATGCAGGGGAAGAAATAATTTTTTTTCCATTTTACTTTGCACCTACCACAGCTAACAGAATTATTTTGGAGATTACATCTATCCCTACTTCACTTCACAAGGCATTGGAAAACTGGTGAAGATAACAAAGTCAGAGACTATGGTGCGTCACCACGACATGACACTGCAACGATGCCAGCACACAAGCATCAACTGATGAACAGTTTTATTGACAGATGGCAGCTGAAGGTCAAATGACCAAGATCCTTGATATGAGTAAGGAGTGGTCAACTGAAGCACTTTCAAAAGTTCAAGTGGCAGCAGTGATCTCCTAATGTCAGGAAAAAGGCAAGGTAAGTTGTCCAGCGAATGAAAAATGAAAGAACTGTGGATTCTGCAAATCAGAAACAAGGACAGAAATTGCAGACAAATTTCAGCAGGTATGGCAGCATCTGAGAAGTTAATGTTTCTGGTCTGGTGACTCAAAATAGTCCTGAAGAATGGTCACCGGACCCGAAAAGTTAACTCTAATTGCTCTTGGCAGCACTGCCAGATCTGCTGACCTTTTCCAGCAGGTTGTTTTTGAATCTACTGAATAAACATGGGAGGGAAAGCAGAAGAAATGGATATTGGAATTAAAAAGTAAAACAAATACCCAATGTTATCGGGAAAAGCAAAAAGAAAATCAGGAGAAAAAACGTTACGGCAAACGCACCATGTAGAAGTTTGGAAGGTACAGCTTCTCTACGTAAATGGGAATTCAGGTATAACCAGATGAAAATTGGAGATACAAAGCTTTCAATTTATTCCAAGTTGATATTATTTGAACTTCAGATAAAGCAGGGTTAGACAGAAGATAAAGCTTGAATTGGTGTATGAATATGGAATTAAGTACTCTTTCTACAGGAATACATTTGTTCCTAATTTTATATTTTAATTAGGAAATCTGCTGTCAACTTATAAATGAAAATTGCCCATGTAAACCTACTACAACATATGTTCTGAATAACAGGGGCATAGTGGTGTCTCTACCAAAGAAGCACAATTACAGCAAGACAAGTGATGATCTTTTCCATAATACATGTGAATGTGAGTTTAAGAAGAAAAAAAAGTTAAGATGTTCATATAGGCATAATTTATTTAAACACAAGATTTCCTGTTGACTTTTGCCAGACACACACACACACACACACACACACACACACAAATTAATAGTACCTCAAGAAAGCGTTCTTCCCACCCAGATGAAGGGATCCAAAGGTTAGAAGAGTTTGTGAAGGTCTATAAGAAAATAAAAAAAAAGTAGGTAGTACAATAGCAAATGTGTAATAAATTTGTAACCCTTGAACTTTCCAAAATTGCCCTTTTTTTATTTAGATGTACTCATGTTTCCACATAGGCCAACAAGAAAATACGGCAATTGAAGCTACAGTAGATCATACAACCCTCAAGCCTACTCTGCATTAATAGCTATTCTGCCCCAACTCCATTTTTGCACTGTGCAGTTGCGTCAATCTTTTAAGACTTATCAATTTTCACGAGACACGACAGTAAATGGCTCAGAAGTGACGTTGCATTCTCTCAGCAAACCTCACTGTAGCCACTTATTTTGATAAGGATCTACGGAGCTAGTAAACAAAGAGACAAGTTGTTACAAAAGGGATTGCCTTAAAGTGATCGGCACAACAGAAGAAAGTATCAGGAGATCCGAGAAGAGATATCAGTAAGACTATCATTAACTTTTAAAGAAACCAATTAGGAAGACACTAGTCAGCCAATCCAAGATTGACCATCAATCGCTCATTTTATTCATGGTCAAATGTAAAGCATCAAAAAGGGGAAAAAGCCAAATAGAATTCAGGATGTCTCAGATCATGCACAGAGATAGTGGTTGGTAAAGGTTAAGGCCTGGGATTCTGAGGCTTGATGCACAAGAAGGAAGTCAAAAGACAGAAGTAGAACTTCAGTCAATAGAAAACAATAAGACTTTTGTGCCCTATCAACCAATATCATGAACTGGTAACTCCACTTGGAAGGACTAAAGTCACTGCTTTTGTGAAGGATGACTTATTTCTGAAACTGAGTAAACATGCGTACCTGGACAAACTCACACTGATCCTCTCAAACTCAAACTATAATTGACTAAATGTCAAAGGCAAAGGTTCAGGTAGGGTGGGACGCCAAAATTAATGGCTCTTAAATATACATGGCATTGGGAACAAAATAAATGAAACACCAGTATAGATCTGATTGATTCTCTACTTTATTGATCAACTACTGTTAGATGACCTAAAGACTACTTTCAACAGTGTCTTCTTCCCCTTGTTATTTCTTACCTCCACCCATGTGGATTCTCCACTATCTGATCCTAAATCATTTCTTGCGATTTCACTTAATTTATCACGTGCTCAAAAAAGTTACCCAACCACCTTCCCTTTCTTGCCTATCCTTCTGAAAAGTCACACACTGCTGGATATTTATTTCCCAGCACTGATTTCCCTGTAGCCATGTCTCAATAACTTACAATCAGAGCATACCGATTAAGTATTTAAACCCGAATGGATTGTTGATCATTACTTCAAGGGGAATGGAGTATTAAAATAGTGAGGTCTTGCTAAAACTATACAATGCATGAGCAGACCACATCCAGAACACTAAACAGTTCTAACCCCTGACTGAAAGGCAGGATATACTAGCATTGGAGATAATCCAGGCAAAGTTCACTAGGTTGATTACATGTACGAAGAGATTTTCTTACGAGAAGAGGTTGAATAAGTTAGGCAGGTACTATATGGAATTCAGGAGAATGATTGGACACCTTACTGAAACAAAATTCTTAAAGGCATGGCAGGGTAGATGCTGAGAGAATGAGAGTGTCTCACAGCAGACAGTATAATCTCAAAGTAAGCAGCTGCCAATTTAAGACAGGGATGAGAGAGGATTTCTTCTCTGAAGGTAGTAAATCTGTGGAATTCTTTAACAGACGACCACACAGGCGTTATGCAAGGCTGAGATAGAGTTTTAAATCAGCAAGGACATCTGAGGTTATGAGGAAATGGCTTAAAGTAGAGAATAAGCTTAATTGAAGGGTAGAACAGACTTGTATCAAATTGCCAATTCCTACTATTTCATTAAAATATTCACACTCAGGGTGTGGACATCACAAGCCAGGCCAGGTGTTTATTCACAGCTCTATTTGCCCTGAGAGTTCTTGAAAGTGATGAGTTGCCTTCTTGAACCACTGCCATTTAGTGTCAGTAAGCTCACAATTCCATTAGTGAGCAAGTTTTGACCATGCAACACTGGAGGAACAGTGATATTTCCAAGTCAGGATGGGGAGTGGCTCGTTGGGGAAACTTGCAGCTGGTGGTGTTCCCATATATCTGCTCCCCTTGTTCTTTTTGATGGTGGTGGTTGAGAGTTTGGAAAGTGCTGTCTAAGGAGCCTTGCTATTTGTCAACACTGATGCTACCATGTGTCAGTGGTGGTGGGAGTGGATGTGGCGCTAATCAAGCGAGCAGCTTTGTCCTGAATAGTATCATGATTTTTGAATATTGTAGAAGCTGCAGTGATCCAGGCAAGCGGATAGTATTCCATCAGAATTATGACTTGTGGATGGTATTCGGGCTGTAGGGAAGTCAGTAGGTGAGTTACTTGCTGCAAGATTCCTAGCTTCTGACCTACTCCTGTAGCCACAGCGGTTGTACAGCTGGTTACATATCTAGTAACACCAGGACACATGCAGTGGGGGATTCAGAGATGGTTATACCATTGAATGTCAACAGGCAATGGTTAGATTCACTCTTGTTGGAAATGGCCATTGCCTAACATTTGCATGGTACATTTGTTACTTGCCACTCATCAGCCCAAACATGGATATTATCCAGGTCCTGCTGCTTTTGGGCATGGACTGCTTCAGTATCTGAGGAGTCATGAATTGCGCTAAATGCTGTTTAGTCATCAGCGAACATCTCCACTTCTAAGCCTGTAATGAGTGAAAGTCAGAGGTGAAGCAGCTGAAAACAATGGGCCAAGAACATTATATGGTTTTACAATTAAAGTTAAATCAAACCCAAAAATCTTAGAATTACCTGTGAAGTATATCCATCCTTACGTGTAGAGACCAAAACTGTACACAGCATTATGGGTGTCAGCTCAAAGTCTTATACAATGGTAGTAATGAAGCTGAAATTATTAAAGTTGATAGTAATTTCATATCTAACTCTTTCTCTCCTCCAATAATCTCTTCATTTACAAAGTACAAATTGTATAAACCTATGCGTATCACCACAATCTTTTGCTTTTCAGCTAGCCAAGAACCTGGCTCAGTAATAGAAGAGTGAAGAAAAAAAACCTGAGCAACACATTCTATTGCAACACTTCAGAGGATAGCTCAGATGCAGAACCTGTTTTCAGTGAGACATCAAGCACGAGTTGCTGCATCTAGGACAGGTAACAGAGAGAACCCAAGTATTATAACATTGGAGAGTTGGGGTCACATGCAAATTAAGTTGATAAGGAATTTGATGAGGCAGGCTTCAGAAAACAGCTGATTGGTATACAGTTTAAGTTGTGAAGAATGCTAATAAAGACAAAATAAAACTATACATTTAAAGTAAAAATCAAATTGGTTGGGGTTTCCATTATTTCAGACAATTAAACACTGATTAAAATGGATCTCATTCAGTCCAGAGGTGTCTAATGGTAAAAATTATCGACACCAATCCTATATCTGCTTCCGATATATCATTGAATCTGTAGCACAAAACTAACTATGTGGTAAAACGCATTGCACCTGGAAATTTGGTGAAAAGTTCGTCGTGAGCAGGACTACCTTTTGAAAGGGATACATTGTTTCATCTGTAAATTTACACTTGTGTCAATAATTCCCAAAGAATATCTGCTTTTTCAAGCAACGCAAGAAAGTAACAAAAATGTCAAAGCCCATCTGATAAACATAGGTAAACAATCTCCAAAGAGAAAATAATGAGCACTTTCCTACTAACATTACTCTCCAGTGTAGGAATTAGAAATACTGACAGGAGCTCAGTCAAACAGTTTAGAGTCTATAGTCCAGCAACATCTGATACAATTAGATGTATGTGAAAGCTGGTGGTATTGTTATTCGAGAAACACTTCCATCTGGCATTTGGGATCATTCTGTCAATACAACTAACACATTTAGAACCACCACAATACTGCAAGACATATCTTCAGAGTTTGTGAAATCAAACGAAGCCTCAGAAATTATTGTTCCAGTTCTAACCATTCATTCTGATTGCAGTGCAAGGAAATCCACCCATTCAAACAGGTCCACTGCAACCAATTCAAAGACTTTGAGAGAAATACAAGAATACTGGAGAAAGCCAGCAGGCTTGACAGCTTTGTTAAAGAGATAAACAGAGCTTGTGACTGGAGTCAGGTACGATTCTTCTCCTGAACAGCTTTAGTCGGAGGCTGAGGGGTGACCTTACAGAGGTGTATAGAATCAGGAGGTGCTGGGTAGGGTGGACAGTCAAGGTCTTTTTCCCAGGGTAGCAGAGTCCAAAACTAGAGAGCACAGGTTTAAGGTAAGAGGGGAAAAATTTAAAAGGGGATCTAAGGAGCAACTTTTTCACAGAGGGTCATGCATGTACGGAATGAGCTGCCTTAGGCAGGAACAATTACAACATTTAAAAAGCACCTGGATGGGTATGTCAGTAGGCAGGATTTAGAGGACTATGGGCCAAATGCTGGCAAATGGGGCTAGATTAGTTTAGGATATCTGGTCAGCACTGACGAGTTGGGCCAAATGGTCTGGATAACTCTGACTCTAAGAGTCATACCAAACTCAAAATGCTAACTGTTTCTCTCCACAGATGCTACAAGACCTGCTGAGTTTCTCCAGCATTCTGTGTTTGTTTTAGATTTCTGACTTCCCATGCTTACAATACTTTGCTTTTATTTGAAAAGTCTTTCAGAACTTGTACTCCCTGGTTACTAAGCAGTTACTGGAAGGCCTATTATCTGTTTCTTATCAATCTTCAGGGGAAGTGAAGAAAAGACAAGGAAGACAATCTATTTGATGCACTTGTCAAGGGAAGTTATCGCATAAGTCTTATGCAGGATGTGTCGACCTCAGTAATTCCACGTTATAAGCAGTATTAGTTTTCCAGAGCAGTAACTGGGAGTTGCATGACATAAAGCAAGTCTGCTACATTACAATTGCCAAGACTCATTTAAGACAATGCTTCAAATGGTGCAACAATGCTACATCAGTTGCACTCAAATTAATGGAAATATTACCATCTTAGAATTCACTGAACAATAGTGCATTACAAGCATTTGGCCTAATGACCCCAATCCTCAACCTCTTAGACTTGCGCCAGTAAGTGGATATAATATGTGCAGTTAGATAGAATTCTCATCACAAAGCAATCTAATTTCCTTCAAATTCAAAACACACGTACAGAGCACATGAACATATACAGATATTACCTTCAAATGAACCTGGTATTTACTGTCGATCATCCGTGTGTCTAGTCAACTGTGGCATAAATGGTAGTTGGTGTCAAACATATAGTTTGGACACTTCAAATTAGTAGTGCATTATTTTACTGAAATTCCTCAATTCACCTTTATATTGCTGCAAATAGTCTTACATATATAATTATTATATTAAATCTAAACTGGAGTTTAGTTTTACATGCCCCCCAAATTTTGGATAAAAAAATCTAAATTAAGGCTAAAGTTAGTTAGTGAGATATATCTTAGATTGCAGAACAGCTAATTTCAAGTCAGGGATCTTGAAACAAATTACCACAAGTATAAAGTCTTACGGTTGGCCAATAGTTCAACATAGAGCTTTAGAGAGGGGGAAGAACGGAGGGCAATCAATACAAGTACAGAAACGGTGCTTGGAAAATTGCTGGGATTGAAGGCCGATAAATCCCCAGGGCCTGATAATCTACATCCCAGACTACTTAAGGAAGTAGCTCTTGAAATAGTGGATGCATTGGTGGTCATAGTCCAGGATTCGTCAGAGTCTGGAACAGTCCCTGCAGATTGGAGGGTGGTTAATGTCACTCCAACATTCAAAAAGGGAGTTACAGCAAAAACAGGGAATTACAGACCAGTGAGCCTAACATCAGTAGTGGGTAAAATTCTCAAATCCACGGTGAAGGATTTTATAGCAGAGTATTTAGAAAGCAGTGGCAGGATCAGACAGAGTCAGTATAGATTTATGAAGGGGAGATCATGCTCGAGAAATCTGTAGGGATTCTATGAAGATGTAACTAGTAGAGTTGGTAAGGAGGAGCCAGTCAATGTAATATATTTGGACTTCCAGAAAGCGTTTGACAGAGTCCCACATAAGAGATTACTGTACAAGTTTAAAGTGTATGGGATTGGTCAAGTGTATTGTGATGGATAGAAAACTGGTTGGCAGAAAGGAAACAAAGAGTAGCAGCTAATGGGTCATTTTCAAATTGGCAGGCATAAACTAGTGGAATGCTACAGGGATCAGGGCTGGGACCCCAAGCATTCACAATATTTATTAACGATTTGAGAACAAAATGTAACATCTCCAAGTTTACAGACGATACCAAGTTGGGTGGGAGGGTAAACTGTGACAAGGATACAGAGATCCTTCCAGCATGAACCCAGCAGATTGGATGAGTGGGCGAATCAATGGCGATGCCGTATAATCTAGATAAATGTGAGGTTATTTATTTTGGAAGCAAAAACAAGAAGACATGTTACTACCTGAATGGCTGTAAGTTGGGAGGGGGGAGTGTACAGCGGGACCTGGACGTCCTTGTGCACCAGTCGCTGGAGGTCAGCATGCTGGTGCAGCAGGCAGCAAAGAAGGCAAATGGTATGTTGGCCTTCATTGAGAGAAGTTGAGTACAGGAGCTGGGATGTGTTGTTGCACGTATACAGGGCCTTAGTAAGGCCACACCTGGAATATTGTGTGCAGTTTTGGTCTCCTTTCCTGAGGAAGGATGCTTTTGCCCTCAAGGGAGTGCAGTGAAGGTATACTAGGCTGATTCCAGGGTTGGCGAGTCTGGCGTATGAGAAGAGATTCATTAGGTTGGGAATGTTTTCGCTACAGTTCAGACAAATTAGAGGGGACCTCAGAGAAACTTATAAAATTCTAACAGGGCTGGATAAGATAGATGGAGGGAGGATGTTCCTGATGGTATGTGCATCTAGAACCAGGGGTCACAGCATGGGGATTTAGGGCAGACAATTTAGAAGGGAGATAAGGAGACATTTCTCCCCCCATAGTGTGGTGAGCCTGTAGAACTCATTACCACAGGAAGCAGTTGATGCCAAAACACTATGTATTCAAGAAGCAATTACATTTAGCTCTTAGGGTGAATGGGATCAAAGGTTATGAGGAGAAAGCAGGATTAGGTATAGAGCTGGACGATCAGCCATGATTGTGAAGAATGGCTGAGCAAGCGGCAGCCATTCGGCCTTATCTTCAATGTTTCTATGTAAAGTTGATAGCTCACTTTGAAAGTCTCATAATTGGAATGAAGATGCATACATCAAAATCCCACCATATTTTAAATGTTACTTATCATAATAAAACAAAAAAGACTCAAAACTTGGAAGATGAGCACCATGTGCTCCCTGATTAAGACTGCAGTGAAACAGGTACCCATTCATGTTTTGTGCTGAGCACCTTCTTCTGGAAAAAAACACTTAACTGTTGTCAGTTCAGTGTGAAACATGCCCAATTGGAATGGCACATAGAGGCGGTGTATCTTCCAGTTAACCAGACAAGGAGCTGAAAATGCCTTCACATACAATAAGGAATAAATGCACAACATTACTGAAGCCTAATGGTTCCTTATCTCAACTTGCCCATATGATGCCAATAAATCTCTGCATTACACAGCCATTCAGGTGATGCAAGTAGCATTAATAATTGCTCTTGCCTCACATCACTGGTCTACAGTCCCATTGATTTAACTGGTCTTTTGCATTACACCTCACAATTCATTCCTCATGTTCTTATTGAGGCCACTTATTTATCGTCATGAAAAGTATCAGCCCAATAACCAAACAGATTTCTTCTTACGTGCTCCTCAAAGCATATAGCAGAATGACATTTACCAATCCAAAGGCACACAATCTTAATTCAACATACTAATAAAGGAAAATCTCAACTTTATTCTACATCTTGTTAAAATCATGCAATCTAGTCTGAAGATAACTCATCAAAAACAAACAAAAAAGCCTGAGTAATGACTATTACAGAACAACTATATATTGCTAAACACATCTCTTTCTTTCACCATTAAAGCCTCTAAAACTGTGTTCTTTGCACATTAGAGCAATCAACCAACTATGTGAATCTGAACAAAGTAACCCTGTATAGTTTTAAACTCAATTTAAAAACACAAGGTTTCGGGGTGAATTTTAATTATTTGCTGCAATTTTGCCAGGGCATTAAGCTTACAGCACATTATTTCAGCAGCTGCACTTTCCAACACATTTATTCAATGTAAGCTTTATGCCATCATATTAATAAAACTTTGAGCAGTGCCAGCCCTTCCATCAACAAGAAACACCCAAACACAAGAGAATCTCAAGTCTGATCTTTAATTTGTGTTAACCTGAAACAAGGTCGTGTGGGAACAATATGATTGGTCTCAACATTCCTGGTTTGAGAGGATTTTACACGCAGTTAAGTAAGGACTGCAACTTTAACACCTGGATACTGGATATTTAATCTAGTTTGCAGCATCCTATCCAATTGGTAGTTTAGCAGGTATGAGTCCAGCAAGTCTCAAAAATGCCAGTTTAAGCAATTCATTCATGCAATGAGAGCTTTACTGGGGAATGTGTCCAGGGGTCACAGTATGAGGATTTAGGGTAGACGATTTAGAAGGGAGATGAGGAAACAGTATTTGTTCCCCATCAGAATTGCTTTAATGCCCTGGAGAAGATGGTGGTAAGCTGTCTTCTTGAACCACTGTAGATACATCCAATGTCCATTAGGAAGGCAGTTCCAAATACTTGATTCATTTTGACTGAAGGAAAGGCAAATATTTCCAAATCAAGATGACACATGGCTTGGAGGGAAATAGGCAGTTGACTGTGTTCTCATGCATCTACGGCTCTTGTCCTTCTACCTAGAAGTCATCACAGATTCAGACAATGCTTTCAAAAGGAGACTGAGCAAGTTGCTGCAGTACATCTTATAGATGGCATACACGCTGCCACTGAATGATGGGAATGAATGCTGAAGGTGGCAAATAGGGTGCTAATCAAGTGGGTTACAGGCAGTCCTGGGTGCAAATGGGTTCTGTTCCAGCGTCCATTCACAAGTTGATTTGTAGCACATTGGAACATAATAGAAAGTAGCCATTAGTACAGGAATTGTTTATATGCCAGATCTTTAAAACTTAAGTACAAGTGCACATTACTCTTCACGGAACCCAAAACGTTGCCTCTGCTTTCTCCATACAACAATGAAGTTTTGTTTCTGGTTCCCTCTCCATCTGAGGTGAACAGGAGATATCTTGAAGAGGACTACTCAATCACAGATGCTGCTACAGGAAGGCAGCTTTGCCCCAACACAGGTTTTCAACAGCATTTGTGAATTTATTACATTTGTACAGAATCTTGACAATGGGGTTCACAAGATCACAGCCCTGTCCCACTATTAATTCTCCTCAGGACTTGACAGTTGAACCTGGCAGAAGCTTGCTTGTGATTTCATTAATTGGGTGCTACCATTTTTCACACAAAACAGAGTGTTTCTTTCACGTAGGTCTACAAATAAGCATTCTGGTGGAATTTCGGCAGATTCATTTTTGACAGAATAACCACTGTGCCACAAGGTTGGGGAGACGATTTTCAGCCAAGTGCTATTATCCAAACTCTCAAAAGTGCAATGCTCCAGGGGAGTAAAAACTTTAAACACTATGAGCCTCTCCTTGAAAAAGACAGCATTGACCTTGACAGCAAGAAGCTTGTCACCAATTGCCAAGAATGGTGGTAACTTGTTCAACCAGCTGCAAGACTCTTCCAGTCTCAATGCCTTTATGGTGAGGCAGGCCAAGGGGAGAGGAGTAAAGAAAATGTAAGTGCTGTACATCAGATCCCACTACGTTATGGCTCATCCTGCTGTATGTGGGCAAAAGTCTGAGTGTATAACGATGGCTTGCTTGTCACTTGAAGATCTACAGCAAAACATAACTCTTGAGTCAACATCATCCTTTAAAAATGTAAAAATCATTGGGCAATATCAGACAGTTTTTTTTTTAAAAAAAGGAGGGAGCCTTGTGCAGCAGTACATTCACCTGTGATTAAAATTTGACTAAAAATAAAAAATGAAGTCTTCTCTCCAACAGCTGTTACTTCACACGAAGGTAGTGCATTTTAAAAAATTTCAGGTCGTGTATTACTAATTCTGCTTGGGTTCAATGAGGATAAATTACAGATTAAGAAATCACTGAATTCCATGGATCATAATTACTCAGCTCAACATTAGGCAAGAGCACAATTTCAGTTTTTCCAGGTTGCCCTGAAACTATTGTTTTACAAGTTTTGAAAAGGACACCAGGTCATAGGAAACAACCAAAAAAAAAAATCAATATCTCTCCAGCTCCTGTTCTACCACATTGGCAATTATAAGAACAAGAGTAGGCCATTCAGTTCCTCAAGGCTGTTCCACCATTCAATGAGATCATGGCTGATCTGTGGCCTAACACCAGCCTTGGGCGACTGTCTGTGTGGAGTTTGCACATTCTCCCCGTGTCTGTGTGGGTTTCCTCCGGGTGCTCCGGTTTCCTCCCACAGTCCAAAGATGTGCAGGCTCAGTGGATTGGCCATGCTAAATTGCCCGTAGTCCTCATGGAGGTGTAGATTAGAGGGATGGGTCTGGGTGGGATGTTCTGAGTTTCGGTGTGGACTTGTTGGGCCTAAGGGCCTGTTTCCACACTGTAGGAATTCTAAACTAACTCCACGTACCTGCCTTCGGCCCATATCCCTTATTATCTTTGCTTAACAAAAATTCATCCACCTCAGATCTAAAAATTAAAAACTGATCCAGCATTGACTGACATTTGTGGAAGAGAGCTCCAGACATCTACCATCCTCCGTGCAGCGAAGTGCTTTCTAATAGGTCTCATACATGGTCTGGCTGTAATTGTCAAATTACGACCTTAGTTCTAAAATCTCAAACCAGTGGAAAAAATACTTATCTTTATCTACCTATTCTTTTCCTGTTAATATCTTGAGGACTTCAATCAGATCATCCCTTATTTTCTCTAGAATTTAGAAGGTTAAGTCTAAATCTCATAATCTCTCCTCATAATTCAGCCCCTGAATCCAGGTCTGATTTTCGTAAACCTACACATACTCCCTTCAAAGGCCATAATCACGTGAGCAGTCATTGATGGATCTTTAAAAAAAAACGCTCTCAATCATGTAGCGAACAGATACAACAATGTAAAGGCAAAACAGCTGTGGTGGAGAATTTTGGAAGTCAAATGTCTAATAGCACTTGCATCCTGCCAAAGCTGCTGTTTAATGAAGTGAGGCTAACTGCTAATAATTTTTTCTCCAAAATCATTGAGAAATAGTGACCATAACACTTCCACATTTCATGTTAAATGTGAAAGAGACATACACAATCTTAAACTTAAAGCCAATTATATAGGCATAAATGGGAGAATTGGACAAGCTTAATTGGATAAACAGTCCAAATGTACGACTACAAACAAATCCAGGAAACATTTAATGAAGTCCTCATTTTTCAAGGACCACAACTTCCCCTCCAGTGGTCGAAAACGCCCTTGACCGCATCTCTCACATTTCCCTCAATTCATCCCTCTCACCCCTCCCCACAATAACAACCAAAACAGAATTCCCCTCATCCTCACTTAACACTCCACCAATCTCTGGATCCACGTATCGCCCGCTGGCATTTCCACCATCTGCTATCTGACCCCACTACATAAGACATTTTTCCCTCCACAACCTTATCTGCTTTCCAGAGGGACCACTCTCTCCGTGACTCCCTTGTCTGCTCCACACAACACCCGGCACTTTTCCCTGCAGCCACAGCAAGTGCTAAACTTGCCCCTACCCCTCCCCGCTCACCCCCATCCCAGACCCCAAGAAGACCTTCCACATCAAACAGATGTTCAATTGCATATCTGCCATTGTGGTATTCTATATCTGCTGTTCCAGATATGGCCTCCTCTACATCAGGGAAATCAAGCGGAGGCTTGGGGACCACTCAGTGGAACACCTACGCTCAGTTCACAACAAATGAATGCACCTCCCAGTTGCAAACTATTTCAACTCCTCCTCCCACTCCTTGGACGACATGTCCATCCTGCAGTGCCACAACACTGCCACCCAAAGGTTGCAGGAACGGCACCTCATATTCCGCTTAGGAACCCTTCAGCACAATGGTATCAATGTGGATTTCACAAGATTCAAAATCACCCCTCTCGCTACTGCATCCCAAAACCAGCCCAGCTCGTCCCCGCCTCCCTAACCTGTCCTTCCTCCCACCTATCCACCTCAAGCCCTACCCCCATCTCCTACCTACAAGCCTCATCCCACCTCCTTGACCTGTCCGCCCTCCCTGGACTGATGTATCTCCTCTCTAACTCACAACCTACACTCACCTTTACTGGCTCCATCCCCATCTCTTAGGCCTATCTGTCCCCTCTCCACCTATCTTCTCCTTTATCCATCTTCTATCTGGCTCCCCCTCTCTCCCTATTTAGTTCAGAATCCCCTTCCCCTCCCCCATTTCTGAAGAAGGGTTGAGACCCGAATTGTCAGCTTTCCTGCTCCTCTGATGCTGCTTGGCCTGCTATGTTCATCCAGCTCTACACCTGGTTATCTCACATTTAATGAAGCAATATTCCACATATAAAAATTTCTACAGATAAGCAGTAAAGACCTTCCACAGCTCACTCAAAATGTTATGGATAGTATTACGTCATAAAAAAATGTTGCAATATAAAACAAAACAATAGATTCTGAAGATTGGGAGCCGTTTAAAAATTAGCAAAGAACTGTCAAAAAGTAGAAAAAGCAGAATACAAGCAAACTAGCCAAAACACAAAAAAAATTGCCAGTTTATACATTAAGAAAGAGGAATAGAGTAGCTGATGTAAATATTGGTCCCTTGGAATTACAGATTTATTGTGGGGAATAAGGAAATGGCAGGGGCACTGATTAAATATTATCTCCACAGTGGAATACACAAGTTTCATGCCTGAAATAGACTGTAACCAAGGGGCTAAAAAGTGAGGAAATTTTTTTTTAAAAATTAATGTTAAAAGGAAAAATTAGGAAACTCAAGTCTAGGTTAATTAAAGATATCTGTTCAGCACAGACAAGTTGGATCGAAGGGTCTGTTTCTGTGCTGCATGGCTCTATGACTCTAAGTATTGAGGATGACAGAGTCTACAGAGGTATATACACATACAAATGAAGTGAGTGGGTAAAAAGATTGGCAGGTGGAATATAATGTGGGAAAATGTGACATTATTCACTTTTGCTGAAAACTGTTTAAATTAAAAGACACTGCAGAAAGCTACACACAAAGGCATTTGGGGGCCACGGCACATGAATCAATCACAGAAAAGGCATACAAGGTCACATACAAGGTCAGCAAATGATAGGGAGGGAAAATGTAACGTTAGCTCTTATCTGAAATGGAATGCAGTCTAAAACTAGGGAGGCTATGCAAAAAGTATACAAGGCACCAGTCAGACCACAACTGGAATACTGGAAGTGAATAGTTTTGATTCTCTTATCCAAGGTAAGATAGCCTGGCATCAGAGGCAGTCGAGAGAAGCTTGAGTAGGTTGATTCCAGGTATGCAGGGAGTTTCTTATGAAGAGGAGTTGAGCAGTTAAAGTTTATACTCACTGGAATTTATAACAATGAGAGGAGGTTTTAATAAAACATTAAAACAAAGTAGATACAGAGAAGTTGTTCATCCTACTATCTCTAGATACAGAGAAGTTGTTTTCCCTTATGGGAGATTCTGGGATCAGGACAGAATCTCTGAGTAAAGGGTCACCCATTTAAAACAGAGACTACGAGGCTGTTTTTCTCTCAGTGGATGGTCAATTTGTGGAATACTTTACTGCAGAAGATTGTAGAGGCCGAGTTATTCAGTATATTCAGGGAGGAGTAGACTTCATAATTTTAAACTGAGTGAGGGAATCAAAGATTTTGATAATAAGGCAAGAAATCGGAGTTGACGATTGTCAGTTAAGCCAAGATCTCTCAAATGCAGAGTTGATGAATCAAATGGCCCACTTTTGTTCCTATGTCATATGGGCTTCACAACTGAAGGGAATATCCACTTTCACAACCTGTCTGTTTTTTAAAAAAAAACTACTTCTATCTTGTAAAAACACATTTTGAATATTTATGCAGTTCGGAGCATTTTAGATACAAAAGCCCATTGATACACTGCAAATAAAAAAATCCTGGAATGACTCCAGGATTTGTAACTTGACCTGAACTTGTTTTCATTAGTAAAATGATGATTGAAAGAGAGCATGGTACTCACTTCCAAACGATAGTCATAGCTTCACTGCACATTAGGTTATTTAACTTGGACC
Source organism: Stegostoma tigrinum (assembly GCF_030684315.1). NCBI lineage: Eukaryota > Metazoa > Chordata > Chondrichthyes > Orectolobiformes > Stegostomatidae > Stegostoma > Stegostoma tigrinum. The sequence continues at coordinate 32,138,976 of NC_081358.1, read as the reverse complement.
AGGACCACATAATTAGCAAATCGACAAGACTGAAACAAGTGCAGAAGCATTTTTTGTCTGCCTCCCTCTCCTCAAGCCAAATATGTAGAACTGACATTTTCCACAATGAGAGGGTTATGAGTTTATTTATTAACTTGCGTGAAAGAAAAGGATCATTATTTTGGCAGACACACAGTCAGTTCCTCTAGGAAACATAAAGGGAGTACACACATTTTAACTACTGATGACTTATCTGTAAGATTAACCATACATAATCCCATGTTACAACTTACACTTGGAATGAAGAGGCCACAGTTTTACATCACTGCTATCAATATACAGAAAGAAATTTTCATTTGATCTTTCTGCAGGGTTACATGTAGGTGATTAACAGCAATAAGAGCAGTCTGTAGGACACAATGCAAGGTAAGAGGTTGTGGAGCTGGATGAACACAGTAGGCCAGGCAGCATTAGGGTTGCAGGAAAGCTGATGTTTCGGATCTGGACCCTTCTTCAGAGCCAATTTGATTCATTCCACATACTATCAAGAAATGGCTAAAGTCACTGGAAACTGCGCAAGATTACAGGCCCGACAACATTGTTGTAACATTACTGCAGACTTAGGCTCTAGAATTGGCTATACCCTTAGTCAAACTGCTCCAGTGTCACAATATGTTACATATCTGATGACTTAGAAATTTGCCCTGGTATATCCAGTCCATGAAAGTAGGACAGATCCAACCCAACGGGTTACTACCTTTTCAGTCTACTCTCAATCATCAGTAAAGTGATGCAAAAAAAAATCTCAGGTGGTGCTGTCGAGCACTTGTTCATCAGTAAGGAACTCACTGACTCACAGAGCTAATCAGGCTTACTTCAAATATGAATAATCAGCTGAACTCAAATCAAGTTCTACTTAATATAGAAGTCAAGTTGACCATAGAATCTTTAAGATTTTCTCCTGATTTGTTTTGATTTTTTAAGCTTTCCGATGGGTTGGCCTAGGGGAGAAAGTGTAACAGAAAAAAAAACACCCAATAACTACGAAACTCTACAGCTCAATTAGTTCATGTTGACAAATAAACTGTTCCTTTGTTCAACTTCTTTCAGGCGGGTAAAGAATGATGCTGGAATGACACACACAATTCACTGCTTCTCATTGTTACATTTCAAGATCGATCCAGGGAAAGACAACTTCTAGCATCTTTTGACTTAACGTCTAAGCTCTACAGTTGCAGTTATTTAAATATAGTTATTTCTGTTGGTAAACAACTTTGGTTTCGGGTTGAAAGCACCTAGCTTTCCAAGTCTTCAATTTAATGCCAGGATAATCTTAATTGTGTGTCCTTGAAACAGTTTGAAGGGTGAAAAGATGTTCAGCACTTAATTTTTTGATACATAGAACAAATAAAATGTGAAAAACAGCAGTTTTCTTTCAAATTAATTCACAGAATGTTGGTATCTCTGGCTGGGCCAGTATTTATGCCCACCCTTACGCGCCCTAGAGAAGGTGCTGATGAGCTGATTATTTGAACCATAGCAATGCATGCAATTCAGGACGGGATGTAATCTGGAGGGGCACCTGAAGTAATGGTGCTTCTTGTTTTTGCAGCTCTTGCCATTTGGCGCATCATGTCCACGTCAGTCAAAGACGTGAATACATTCACCCCATTTTCCACCCTCTGAAACACAGCTCTGGAGGTTGTGGCAATGCAGGTAATACAGGTCAGGCTTTGAGAGGCTCTATTTAAAGAGTCTGGGCAGATTACTGGTCCACAATATTGTCATTATGTGTCGGTAACAAGGACTGTATAGGTTTAAGGTGGTGGATGGGATGCCCATTAAATGACAGTGCCAAGCTTCTCGAATACTGTTAGAGCTACACTCGGAGATAAACAAAGAGTATTCCATCATCTCCTCGCAATCCTCCTGATTGTGCCTTGAAGAAAGGGAAGAGGCTCTCTCAAGTTAGAACGCTTGTTACTCAAACAATCCCTAGCCTCGAACCTGCTCTTATAGTCATCATATTTATACAGCTGGTTCAATTCAGGTTCTCATCTATGATAGCCCTCCCTCCCAGGTTGTCGACTGTAACAAATTTAACAGATGCAGTGCCAATGTATATCAACAGAAGTGGTTGCATTCTCTGAGATGGTTATTGTCCAGCATTTGTGTGACATGAATGATACTGGCTGCTCATCAGCCTAAGCCTAGTTGTTGGCCAGATCACAGGCTGCATCAGTAATCACAAATGGTGCTGAACATCATGCAACATCGAAACAGCTGAAAATAGTTATGTTTAGAGCTCTATCCCGAATGACCCAAGCTCCTTGAGGCAGTGGCAGTTTTCCTATCTCTGAGCCAGGAGTCTAGATTCATGTTGCACCTGCTCCACTGGTCTGTAATAACATCTCTAAACAAACTGAACAGAAATATCTGTATCTAGATGAGGAAGGCAGACTGGTCTCAGTTTGCTACCTGAAAAGACAAAATCACTACTCTGAATAACTTCTGCAGTAATATCCTGGAACTGCAATGTCTGACTTCAAAACCCATAACCATCTTCCTCTGTGCCAGGTATGACTTGAGTGGAGAGTATTTCCTCCGATTCCCATTATGTTTATGTTGCTAGGGCTCTTTAATGCCATAATTGGTCAAATAATGCCTTTGTTTAACTTTTGATTTAAGTTTACAATAAACTAAGACTTGGAATCAATTCTAATTTCATATAACATATAGGTCTAATAAATTAAAAAGAAAACAGTCAGACAATGCCAACTCTAGTTGCCAAATTACAAATGGGTTTGTGATAATTAATTATTTATTTATAAAAAATAGGTAGCCTTTCCCATAAAATTTCATTTTATTGTATATGTCTAAGCCTTAAGATTTATTTTTAGTTTGACATTTTGGCAGTGATAGGACTATATCGGCTAAGATAGCCCAGTTGTTCATGCACTAAAATTCATCATAACCACTATGCTGGAAAAGGATAATACAGCCAAGAAATTATGATTTACATGCATAATAATCTTAAAAGTCTAATTCCTGAGGAATTACTTGGCTGACTGGACCACGGAAGCTCTATTCTCTGCACACTACCTTTCAAAAAGGATTATAAAACCCACTATGAAAATATATTAATTAAAAAATAATGAACTTTTAGCAGTGTGCTCAACAAATACCTTGACTGACACCTATGTAATTTTATTAAAGAATCTGTAGGATGCTTTTGGAATTATGGCAGTCACTTAAAAGTGTAGAAATTGATAGGGAGAGGATATAAACACACATTCTTTCTTTACAACTACTTTAAGTATTTAAGCACAAAGGCCCCCAAGAATGACTAAATTCCAATAGTTTCTTGCATGAGTGAAGGAATTCAAAAAACTCATTTCAATAAATGGTACTGTGTTACTTTCAAAAGATCAACCTGGATACAGAAACAGAGAAAATAGGAGTAGGCCATTCAAGCCTGCTCCACAGTTCAATATAATCATGGTTCATCATCCAACTTAATAGCCTATTCCCATCTTTCCCACTCCCCACCGCCCCATCCTCTTATTCCTTTAGCCCCAGATGCTTATTCCAATTGCTTCTTGAAATCACACAATGTTTTGGTCTCTGCTTTGTGTAGTAGTGAATTCCACAGACTCACTACCCTCTGGGTGAATAAAATGTTTCTCATCTCAGACCGCAACAGATTACTCCATGGCCTTAAACTGTGACCTGTAGTTCTGGCCTCCCTCTCTATTGGAAACATCTTCCTGCATCTACCCTGTGTTACGGATCAGACCAAACCCCTCAATATATATTAAGAAGATAACGTAGACCCTAACCTTTTCATTATTTTAAACGCAAGTGTAAGGCATGGCATTTCAGATGTAATTCAATTGGTCTTACTACTCATGTTTAAGCAAAACACACTATTTTTAGGCAACAATTAAAATATAAACAAAGTAAAAAGAATTGGCTTAACTATAACTGTATCAAAATGCTTTAAAAAAATATAGTAACTACTCCAAAATAATAACATCCCATTAACACACCCTTGTCAAAGGCAATTTCAGTAAAACAGATTGTCTCACATACAATTCCAGCAGCAGGAAGAAAACCGCAGCTTTTAGCAGTAACAGAGAAAGGAATGAGAGCTTCCACGTCCAGCTTCAAGATCCAGCAACGGATACTGAAGGCTAATTTTTTTTTTAAAAATCCATGTTTGGTGGGAGCTTAAGCCACTCACTCACTCAGGTTTCTTCTACTATTCCAACTTTTAAAAACCCCAAGGCCTCACAAGCTATAACTTGCTTTATTGCTTTGAAACAGACTGCTCATCACCTCTGTCTCAATATTTCTTCATTAAAAAAGACAGAAATAGACCTCCTGAAGCCATAGAATCATGGTACCTGTCTAGCCACGGTATAAGTGTATTGGTTTCTAAGAGATTCCGTCTAACCTCTCCCGCACACAACCCCCCACCCCCACCTCACCCAGCAATTTCATCTGAGCTCCAGAAAATATAATTCTAACTGATCAACTTCTCCTCATACACAAGTTCCACCATTCCAATAATCAGTCTGAAAAATCTTCACAATGTTGCAGGTACGGTCTAAGGCCATGTTTAATTGTAGTAAGATATCCTTGCTCCTGTGCTCAAATTCCCTCACTGTGAAAGCCAAGATGTCATTTGCCTTCTCTAATGCCTGTTGCTCCTGTACGCTTACCTTCACCAAATGGCATAAGAGGAGACCAAAGCTTTGTTGCACATCCCACCCCCTCCCAATTTATAGCCAGAAAAGAATCTGCCTTTCTGTTTCTAAGACTGAAGTGGATAACCTCATATTTATTCACATATACTGCATTTGTTATGCACTTTCCCACTCAGTCAACTTGTGAAAATCACACTGAAGCATTCTTACACCCTCATTACAATTCATCCTCCCACTCTGTCATCTGCAAATATGGAGATATTACGTTTAGTTCTCTCTAAATCATTTAATATATTAGTGTCAATAACTGGATATGGATGTATACTGTACCCCATCTGTCGATCATGCAGGAAAAGAACTATTTATTCGTACTCTTTGTTCCTGTCTTCAGTTTTCTATTCATCCAATACACTACCCCAAATACATGTACTTATAATTTTGTATGCTAACCTGTTATGTGAAACTTTGTCAAAAACCTTTCTGAAAGTTCAAATAAACCACATCTACTAGCTCTCCTTGATCAACTCTAGTAGTTACATCCTCAAACAATTCCGAGAGATTTGTCAGGTATGATTTCCCTTGAAATGAAATCCATGATAACTCTGTCAATCCTGTCACTGTTTTCCATGTGCCGTACTATTAAATCTTCTATAATAGATTCTCTAACATTTTCCCCACTATATCAGGCAAACTGGTCCATAATCACCAATTTTCTCTCTACCTCTCTTTTAAATTACCCTCCAATCTGTTGGATCTGTAGAATCTTAGTGGATGCATTGGAGGTCATCTTAGGTTTCTAGGGTCATTTCCTTAGTTACTCTTGGACGTTGATCAAGACTTGGGGGCTTATCAGCCTTTAATCCCTTCAATTTCCCCAACACCATTTCCCTGCTAATACTGATTAAGTTTCCAATTGCAGATGAGAGGGGGAAGCAGCACCAATGATATCATCGATATATGGGAGAAGGCGTTGTGGGTGGGGGGGTCAGAATAGGATTGGAACAAGGAATGTTCCATGTACCCCATGAACAGTCAAGCCCCATAACTGGGGCCCATGCAGGTACCTATGGCTACCCCTCTGACCTGAAGAAGATGAGAGGAGGTAAAAGAGAAGTTGTTGAGGGTGAGGACGAGCTCGGCCAAGCCGGGGGGTGGGGGGGCGCAGGCGGGGGAGAGAGGGATGGTTCAGGTCTTTGCTCCAGGAAGAAGCAAACAGCCCTAAGACCCTCCTGGTGGGGAAATGGATGTGTGAAGGGATTGCAAGTCCACGGTAAAGAGGTGGTGGCTGGAACTGGCAAACTGGAAATTTTGAAACTGGCATAAGAGAAATCATGGATGTTTGTGGGCAGGGATCGGATCGGTGAGAGAAGACTGAATCAAGACAGGAAGAGATGAGTTCTGTGGGGCAGGAGCAGGCTGAAACAATGGGTCTGCCTTCCTTGACATTTATGTTTCCATTTCTGGAGACAGACTGACCACTAAAATCCACCACAAACCCAGTGACTCCCACAACTACCCGGACTATACATCCTTAAACCCCATTTCCTGTGAAGACTCCATCCCATTCTCTCAGTTCCTCCGTCTATGTCGTACATGTTCAGATGAGGACAACTTCGACAAGGGAGCCTCCAAAACTTACACCTTCTTCCTCGACCAAGAATTCCCCAGCTTCACTGTCGACAGCACCCGCAACCAGGTCCAACCCATCTCCCTCACCCCTTCTCTTCCCTCCCACAACAGCGATAGGGTCCCACTTGTCCTTGCCTACCATCCCACCAGCATCCATATCCAGAAGGTCATCAGATGCTATTTCCGCTACCTCCAAACATGTTCCCATCCCCTCTCTCAACCGCCTTCCACAGGGACCATTCCCTCTGGGACACCCTGGACCACACTTCCTTCACCAGCACATCACAGCCCCCTTTCCTATTTGACTTCTGCACCAGACAGGAATGAAAATTGCTGCAGTTTATTGACATGCTCTTTAAATGCATGCCAGTGCCTTTCCACCATGATCCCTTTCAGTAATATTCTTCAATCTGTTTGATTTATACTGTAAATAGATCACAAATCTAGATGTCAAATTAATCACCGTAATTTCAAGGTCACACACAAAGCATAGAAGGAACATATTCACTAATGTAAACAGAATAATTGTACAAACATTTTTTGTTTGAGTGTCAAAACTACAACATTTGGGCATTCCAACTGGCAATATTCTAAGCAGCATTTAATGTAGCTAACCAATGACAAATGAGCTTTGAATGCTTCTAAAACATAGTTGGCTATACGTAGGTACACAGACCATGCATATCAGTTTGACGAAATGGTAATACTGCAGCTTACTCACATTAGTAGAATCATAGATTTAATTATTAGTAGAAACTTGGCAAGAAATATGGAATTCTTATTTAAGAATCAAATAGAATTGAAAATAGTTTAAGTACACATCAATCATATCAAGTATGAGGCTAGTACATTCATAGCGAAACCTATTGAGTTCCACCAAATCATGAAATTAATAAATTTGTTCACATTAGGGCAATTAGTGAAAGCATTTAGATATGTTGCTCATTATGAAACGACCTTTAAATGAGGTAGTGTGTAATTTGGCCCATTAAATTGTCCATAGATGACTAAACATTGTGGCCTAAACATGCTTTCCTATCTTAAACTTGGAATCAAACATAAGCTGGTGGAAGTGGTCTAGTAATAGTATGGTGCTTCTGTTTTGCACGGACATTGGAGTTATAAAGGATATGAATCCCAAATCGAGTGCAAGAGCATTAAATCACGCTCACTAAGGGATTTTTATGTAGCTCTTTTTCAGAGTCACTTCAACATTTCACAGGGAATTGACAATCCACAGGTTAAAAGAAGAAGAAAGTAGAGTATTTTGCATGTTTTTTAAGCTGGTGGTATGAATACATCTTTGGACTCTCTTTATACATTGATAAAGAGCATAAACCTCTTACAGTAATTAAGCCTTCTTTGTCACTTAATGTATAATGTTGCAGTAAGCAAAACGAAGCTGTTAAATACACTTGGAATTTGTCACCACAAATCCATTACTGGAAGAATTTAGAAGTTGTATTTTACTCGGCAACTAATCAGTGTTAACTATAATTCTTAATAATAGGCATCTAAAACAACAACATTCATGGCAAGGCCATGCTAACGCTACAACAACAGATGAATAGACATTGCGTAACAATCGCCAGGCAGGAATGTTTCCTCCCAATCAGGAAGCACATCAGCAGTCAAGAGTATTCCGCCTCCAATCCTCAGGTAAGCATCCTCCAAGGTGGACTCCGACATACGCAACGATGCAGAATCGCCAAACAGAGACTGATAACCAGGTTTCGCACCCATGGAGACGGCTTCAACTCTTGGGTTCATGTTGTGCTACAGGTGACCCCAACATTGTTCTGTACCCGTAGAATTTTCTTACTTTTCTGTTTTGACAGCTTCACCTAGATAAATTATTATGGTCTCTCTACCTTAGTTTGTACAATTTTGAAGTACTTATTACACACACCGCTTTCACACTTTCTCTCTCTCTCTCTCTCTCTCTCGCGCGCTCGCACTTTCACACTTTCTCTCTCACACACGCACGCACACACACACACACCTATGAGAATCATTTCATCCAAGATGTTTCTTTATTTGCAGATACATTCTCTTTTGTTCAAAAAAAATCACAATTTGTAGTCAGTGTGGCATCTTACAAATTCCAGTTTTCAGAATAAAACCAGCCTGATTCCAGTTTAAAACTCAGACAGATTCTGAACACAATTCAGTGTCTGGCCTGAAATGTCACCTTTTGTATATTCCCACGGCCCTGCCTGATAGTGCTGTGCTGTCATGACAGCACAGCACTGTCTTTGATTCCTTTATGAATATTTTACACACCGTCTTAACACTCTTGGTCACCTGTAGGGACTTATGATCCGTGCACTCACATCAGTAGTATGATCTTTTGTCCTCTGTCGATAAACTGTCTACGTGCCCTGTGCCCTTACTGCGCCTGACAAAGGGGCTGTGCTCCAATAGCTTGTGACATTCCAAATGTGGATTAAAAATGCATTTTTAAAAAAAACAGTATTAAAGCAAATCCCATGTCATTTGTCTGACTAAATAACATGGCTTAAGTTTTATGCCATTTAAACACAACACTGTGAAATATCCAACAGCACATTACGACGTTTTTGTGGTTTTCTCCCCGATATCTATAAAGAAACATTTGAAGGAAGTGTTCTGAACACATCAACAGGTAAGTTTTATCGTGGTTGCTTATTCCAGTTGGCAGGTTACTGATTGTAGTTCAGTTCATACAGCTACGGACAGTGCATTTTTAAGTTAAGTTTTGTTCATGGATGCATTCATTCCCTGGCATTTGTCGCCAATCCTTACTTGTTCTTGAAAAAAATGTGGCGACACCTCATTCACTAAAATGCAACAGATGATTCGCTTGAAGAGTAATACACCATATTATGTAATTAAGTATTATATTTTATACAATTTTAAAAATAGAACCCCTATAGTGCAGAAACAGGCCATTCGGCCCAACAAGTCCACACCGACTCTCCGAAGACCATCCCACACAGACCCAACCCCCTACCCTATCCCCGTAACCTGCATTTCCCCCGGCTAATCCACCTAATTCACACACCCATGAACACTTTGGGCAATTTAGTATGGCCAATCTGTTAGATTCGTTTTTCAGAGACCCTCACAGACTTGATGTAACAGTAAGACACTGACCTGGCTACAAAAACACAATTCTTTATTATTAAGCAAGTACAGGCTGTGGAGGATCACTGAACTCAACGCGACACAGAGTGCTGAGTTCTGTAAGCAATTCTCCCCAAACAGCAGACAGTCCCCACTTTTTATACTCTATTTTGGCTGATACATAAAACAATTACTACATTTGGAACATAGAAAGAACAGGAAACAGCACTGATCGTTGACTGATAATGACAGGATGCAATTTCAAGCCACCAAAGTGTCCGGCTTGAACAAAGGTCACTGACCTGGCCACTTCAGTAGAAACAGAAGTTTCACCCCTTTACAGAATTATAAAAGTTTCACCCCTTTACAAACGTTTCCCACCCAATCCTATTTGGGCAGTAAGTTTAAGACAGTTTCCACATACCCCTCCGTAAGAAGATAAGGAGCATAAAAAGTAATGGGATGTTATTCCATTAACATCAAAAATCCACCTAACCTGCACATCGTTAGACAGAGAGAAAATTAGACAACCTGGAAGAAACCCCAAGCAGATGCAAAGAGTGTGTGCAAACTCCACATAGACAGTCACCTGAGGCTGGAATTGAACCCATGGCCCTGGCGCTGGGAGGCAGTGCTAACCACTCAAGGACAGACACTTCTACAATTACAGTTGGAGAACTGAGCTTGTCCTATCTACATGGTTTGCTTAAAAACAAAGATCAAATGGCAACTCCTTGGCTAAGGCAAATGAAGCATTTCCTGCTAAATAACCTGCCAACTTAAGAGGTTTCAACACGCAGTTACTTGAACATGTGCAAATCCCTACAACTACTGGCAACCCATCAGTAAGTACATCGCACGGCTCAGAAAGGTTTCTCCTCAATAAAAACAAGTCAAATTCCTGAAATAGCAATTTGAAGTTTATAACCATGCACCAATACCTGCCCACGTAGCATTACAAAAGCCAAACATCTGAGTATATCCATTTTGTCAGTTGAGATAGACTTTTTTTTAAAAAATGCTAAAGGATGTGGACATCACCAGTGAGTCCAGCATTTATTGGTCAGGCCTAATTGCCCTCCAGGAGGTAGTTGACCTCTTGAACCGCTGCAGGCAGTAAACAAAGAAACAAAAAGATAGGACTTTTGTGAACAAGAATAAACAATGTGAATTTTGCATAGGAATACAGAAACCGACAATTCAGCCCAACCAGTCAATGGCAGTATTAACCATCCAAACGAGTCTCTTTTCATCTTTTTCATTATGTCCCTCATGTTTGAGTCACTTCCCTTTTAACTATACTATATACTTCAGCCACAACCTGTGGCATTTCTCCACTCTGGACAGATTTTGGTGAATTCCCCAGTTGATTTTTTTGTTGACTATCTTCCTATTGATGACCCATAATTCTGCTCTTCCACACCAATGAAAACATTCTGAAACCGCACTGTTTTCCTAATTATTTGGCTGCACACTTGGCTCCAGCAGAAATGAAGTTCAGGGCAAAAGCTAGAGCAACTGGTCTTACAATGTTTAATAAATTCTGCAACATAGATTTAAAGAAACAAAGCAGAAAGATGATGCGCAGCAATAACAGTATTATGACAAAAATCCTTTAAGGTCAAGGAGGACTGACAGAAACAGAATTCCTACAGTGCAGAAAGAGGACGTTCAGCCCATCAAGTTTGCACCAACCCTCTGAAGAGCATCCCAAACCCAGCCCATTACCCTACCCAGGTAACCATGCATTTTTTCATGGCTAATCCACCAAGCCTTCACAACGCTGGACACTATGGGGCAATTTAGCCTGGCCAATCCAGCTAACCTGCACATCTTTGGAGTGTGGGAGGAAACCAGAGCACCTAGAGGAAACCCACACAGACACAAGGAGAACATGCAAACTTCACACAGACAGTCACCAGAGGCAGAAATTGAACCCGGGTCTCTGGCGCTGCAAGCAGCAGTGCTAACCAGTGAGCGAAGCAGCAATGTTTCATCGTTCCTACCCTTTTCTCCATTTTCATCACCACCATTCTACATCTTGTGAAGAACAAGTTTCTAGTGGTGTGGCCATTGAAATGTTTTCCAACCATCCTGTAGTCAATCTCAACCGGTTGAAATCGAAGAAGAAAATAACGCTGACATCACTTGAAGCTTCAGTTTGTGGATGACAATACTATCCCTGCTCTCTTGGAAGAGAGTTGTCAAGTCTCACATAACACCTTCGTGGAAGCATAGCAAAGAAGTGGTTTCAGCCTCAACCTCAAAGAATCAAATCCTTTACTAATCTGTCCCAGGTCAAGTTCAAATCCATCCATCCATTAACATCAATGGAGAAATCCTCACAAACGTGGAAAATTTTCCTTTGTTGGACAAGATACCTCTCACCTAAGGCTCAAAGATGCAAAGATTCTACATGAATCTAACCTGCCAGTACCACCCTTAGATGTCTAAGGACGAGTGTCTTCGGCAACCATGATATCTGCGCCAGTACCAAGATCCTTGTGCATAATGCAGTCAGCCTTCTGACTTGGAATACATCTAGACATCACCTCAAGACCCTTGATGCATACTATCAATGCTGTTTGAAATCAAATCGGCTGAGATGTCAGACATACTAAAATCAGCACAATTGAAGCAGCCAACAGCACTAGCACTGAGGCCACAATCATACGAAACTAACTCCGCTGGGTCAGCTATGTGTTCAGAATGCCTGTATTCCAATTATTATTAAACCTCTTCACCCAGCTCAAGCAAGGTGTGTGAACAAGAGGCCAACAAAGCAAGTGTTTCACCGACTCCTTGAAAGCTTCCCACAAGAAATGCAAAGATGTCAGTATGTAGGAGACCCTCATTCAGAAGTAACTGTCTTAGAGGAACCTGCTGTGTGAACAAACAATTCTTCAACAACATCTGTCAGTAACACAAAGTACAGTAGAGGAACCCGCTGAATGGAGAGACACGATCCTTCAACACTGTCAATAAGATAAAGTACAGTAGAGGAATCGAAGAAAGAAATACTAATGATTAAGGCCAAGGACAACCTCCTGGAAACACCTGTACACTGTGTAGTTGGAGATGTGGCTATAGGATCAGGCTCATCAGCTACACAACGGCCCACAGAACCCAGAGCCAGTGACATGAAACTTTCAAGGTAGAAAATCATTCTCATTAGCCAGTGATTGCTGACAACAAAACATTGAAAGTAGCTATGAACAACTGACAGTCATGCAGGGACCATAAAACACTGCAAAGAGAATGAGAAGTGAATTGACAGAGAGAGGATCAATTGTGACATTTCATGGAGGAGGAAATTACATGCCTTTTTATTGATAATATAGCCTTAAGTAGTATTTTTTGAGTTGGTTGGTTTTTGCTGCTTATTTAGAAACCCAAGATTTACTAGTGTTAGTTTTAAAATTGTTATGAACTAGGCCAACCCCATCAAAACACATTAAGATAGTTTAGATCCTAACATGTTCTTACATTAAAGTGTAAGGCACTGTATTCTAGATGTAATTCGATTGTCCAAACTAATTCAATTTAAGCAAAACACAGTATTTTTACGCAACAGTTAAAATACTGACAAAATTTTAAAAAGAATCAGTTTAACTGTAACTGTATCAAAATGCTTAACAAAATAATAGCTATTAACTACTAATTAACTGTTCCAATATAGTAACATCCCATAAATACACCCTTGGCAAAGGCATACTCAGTAAAATAGATTGTCTCACATGCAATTTTAGCAGCAGGAAGAGAACTCCAGATTTTTGCTAAAACAGAGAGGAATAAGAGTTTCCACATCCAGCTTTAAGACGCCAGCAACTGCAGAAAGCTAGAACTAAAAATCCTGGTTCTGTGAGCGTGACTGCACTCATTCAGGCTGGTTCTACTGTTCCAACTTTTTTAAAAAAAACCCAAGGCCTCTCAAGCTGTTTGCTTTATTGGCTTTGAGTAGACTGTTCATATCTGCCATCTCAAACTATGTTCATAAATAAACCCAGAACAAAAAACACAATCTTTGTAGACTGGCAAAAATCACATACCAGAAATATCATGAAGTTAACTACGTTATTCTGTCCAATTATTGTGGCTGTTGATTTAATGGCCTCAATGTAAATGTACTTACTCAAACAAGTGATAAGAAATAACAACAGTTGATTCAATTGAGTCAATTTCTCTTCAAATGTCTGCGTCATCAGTAGAGGGAGGTGAGTGAGAAGGCCCTAATGCTGGTACGTTTTATTTAAGGCAAAGTTGCGTTATTATTTAAGTGAGTTATGCTGTACGTAAAGTATTGATGTATATACCCTCTGTATTATGTTCTAATACTTAATGTGTGTTTTCACATCGTTCACATGGGCCTCTTGATGTCTGATCAATCAGCATGCTCCTAATCCTATAGGTGCCAGATAATCTTAAATAAACAAGGGAACAAACTCAAGGCGTTCAACGGCCTACTCCTGCTTCTATTTCTGTAATCTTTGGAACTGTGAATGGTGCATCCCTGCCTCTGATCTTGCAACGGGTGAGCAATGTACTATTGATGAAACAGCTAAATATAGGTGACTCTAGATGTTTACTGCAATATTTTGGGGCTGAGATGATTGGCTTGCCACAAATGGGCATAAGCTACAAACGGTATCGAATACATTTCATTTCTGACCTTATAGAGGGGAAAGGATGGCTGACTGATTGGACTGGGACGCTTACTTGAGGAATCCTTGTACCAATGTCTGGTGCCTGGGAGTTTGACTTCCAAAATCCACTCACCTTTCTTTGTTCTAGGTATGACTCCTAGATATGACCCCATTTCCTACTGCCTTCAATTTTGATAGGGCTCTTTGATATCTCACACAGTCAAATACATGCCTTGATGTAAAGGACTGTCACTCTCATCTCACCTAATTCTGCACAGTTGAAAAGTAAAAAGTGTGTGTATGTGATTTCAAATATTGCTGTTAAGAACACATTTACTTAAAATGTCAGAAGGATGAAAGTGCCCCCTTTCTCATTGTTGGGTTTGTCTATCCTTGGCAAATGCAGGAACAAAGACAGTAGGAGTACGGAGAATGTAGAGAGAGAATATGGGGACAGCGTGGACATGGGCTGGAGCACCACTACTAGAAATCTACCACCACATTCAAGCACATCTACTGCATGCATCATTCCTTCACACACAACTAGGACAACATGAAGGAAGGAACAAAAAAGATTTTTAATAAAAATGCCAGCATCACAAAAACCCAAAAGAACTGAGATGCTGGAAACTGGAAACAAAACCAAACCAGAAGCTGCTCAAAAATCTCAGCAGATCTGGCAGTATCTTCGGAGAGAAACCAGAGTTAATGTTTTGAGTCCATTTTTGCATCCCATTCTGAGGAAGAGTTACTGGAGCCAAAGTGTTAACTGATTTCTCTCCACAGATCCTGCTAGACCTGTTGCAATTTTCCAGGAATCTGTTTTTGTGCCAGCATCACAAATAGATGTGAGAAACAAAGTGAGGCAAGCAACATGGCCCTTAGCACCAGGACACAACTGTTTAAGGGACTGTGGAAGGCTAGCAAGGAGGAAATGAAAGCAGCATATCTGAGTCTCAAGTCCTATAAAAATGAACAGGTCCAGAAGAAAAGAAATTTTCAGGAGAGGTATAAAATCTCTCAATAACGCCAAGATGAAGCTGTGGGAGTGGTGACAGCGTGAGCCGGGGGCTGCCATGAAGGTAAGGTTTCCCTATAAAAAACATGCCTTGCAAGACAGCTGCCTCTAATTCAACCACAGGAGTGGTGAGTGCGCGAGCCGGGGGCAGCCGGGTAAGTGGACTAATATTCAGGCAATGGCTAAACCAGAAACACCTTATGTGTAGTGTCTCCCACCCATCATCCTCCTCCTCCTCCTCCTCCTCCTCCTCTTCCTAACTGGAAGAGACATCTGTGTAGACAATCAGCAAGGTAAGCTTCCTTTTTTTTATTTTTATCTCTTTGGAAATCTAGAGTAGAGGGGATGGAAGCTAGGGCAGTTGCTCTGTCCTCCTGTAGGATGTGGGAGGTAAGGGTTTCAACTCGTGCCCCTCTAACTTCACCTGCAAGAAGTGCGTCCAACTCCAGCTCTTCCTCACAGGCAGCATTAAGGAACTAGAGCTTGAGTTGGATGAACTCCGGATCATTCAGGAGGCAGAGGGGGTGATAGATAGGAGTTGTAGGGAGGTTGTCACATCCAAGTTACAGGATAAAGGTCGCTGGGTGACTGTCAGAAGAGGGAAAAGGAATAGGCAGACAGTGCAGGGATCCCCTGCGGCCGTTTCCCTCAATAGTAAGTACACCGCTTTGGATAACTTTGGGCGGGTTGACCTACCAGGGGAAAGCTATAGTGGTCAGGTCTCTGGCACCAGCCCTGGCTCTGTGGCTCAATAGGGAACTGGGGAGAATAGGAGAGTGATAGTGATCGGAGATTCAATGGTTAGAGGAAAAGACAGGAGATTCTGTGGTTCCGAGCAAGGCTGGTGGTACGTTGCCTCCCGAGTGACAGGGTCAGGGATATCTCTGATCAAGTCCACTATATTCATAAGGGGGAAGAATAAGCAGCCAGAAATCATGGTACACATTGCTACCAATGACATAGCTAGGAAAAGGGAATGATGTCCTGAAAAGTGAATATAGGGAGTTAGGTTGGAAGCTAAAAGGCAGGACAAGCTGAGTAGTAATCTCAGGACTACTTTTGGGGAAGGTGGGGTCTGTACAAGAAGGACGGGGTGCACCTGAACTGGAGGGGCACCAATATCCTGGACAGGAGGTTTGCCAGAGCTCTTTGGGAGGGTTTAAACTAATTTGGCAGGGGAATGGGAACCGGGTCTACAGAACAAAGGATGGGGTAGCCGGTGTACAGGCAAGTATAGTATGCAGGGAGCCTGTGAAGAAGGATAGGCAGTTGATAGGGCAAAGTTGCAGTCAGTGCAACAGGTTGAAGTGTGTCTACTTAAAGTGTCAGGAATAAGGGTGACAAACTTACAGCACGGATCAGTACTTGGAGTTACGATGTTGTGGCCATTACGGAGACTTGGATAACACAGAGACAGGAATAGATGTGGATGTTCCAGGGTTTAGATGTTTCAAAAGAATTAGGGAAGGAGGTAAAAGAGGTGGGGGAACGGCATTGCTAATCAGATATGGTATCAAGAGGTGCAGAAAGGGAGGGTGACAACCAGGGTTGGTCTACTGAGTCAGTATGGGTGGAAATCAGAAGCAGGAAAGGAGCAGTCACTTTATTGGGAGTTTTCACCCCCCAACAGCAACAGAGACACTGACGAACAGATTGGGAGGCAGATTTTGGAAAAGGTACAGAAGTAATAGGGTTGTTGTCATGGGTGACTTCAACTTCCCTAATATTGATTGGAACCTCCTAAGTGAAAATAGTTTGGACGGAGCAGATTTTGTCAGGTGTGTCCAGGTGTGACTCAATTTGTAGATAAGCCAACGACAGGGGAGGCCATATTGGATTTAGTGCTTCATAACGAACCAGGCCAGGTGTCTGTTCTCTTGGTGGAAGACCATTTCAGTCTTAGTGATCACAGCTCCCTGGCCTTTACTATAGTCACAGAGAGGGGTAGGAGCAGAAGGTACGGGAAAGTACTTAATTGGGGGATGGGAAATTATCATGCTATTAGGCAAGAACTGTGGAGCATAAATTGCGAACAGACGTTCTCAGGGAAATGCACAACAGAAACGTGGAGGTTGTTTGAGGAGCAATTGCTACGAGTTCTGAATAGGTTTGTCCCACTGAGGCAAGGAAGGGATGGTAAGATGAAGGTACGTTGAATGACAAGACATATGGAACATCTCGTCAACGAGAAAAGGAAGCTTACTTATGGTTGAGGATGCGAGGATCAGGCAGGGATCTAGAGCGCAACAAGGTAGCCTGGAAGGAATTGAAAAATGAACATAGGAGAGCTCGAAGGGTACATGAAAAAGCCTTGGTGGGTAGGATGAAGGAAAATCCCGGGGCGTCCTATACTTACACGAGGAACAAGAGAATGGCCAGAGTGAGGGTACGGCTGATCACGGTTAGTGGAGGGAACTTGTGCCTGAAGCCGGACGTGATAGGGGAGGTCCTTAATGAATACTTTGCTTCAGTCTTCACCAGTGAGACCGACATTGATGTTTGGGAGGACAGAGTGAAGTGGGCTGATCTGCTCGAACAGTTTGATGTTAGGAAGGAGGATATGCTAGAAATTTTGAAAAATATGAGGATAGGCAAGTCCCCTGGGCCAGACGGGAGATACCCAAGGTTTCTAAAGGAAGAGACTGCTGCACCTTTGGCGAAGATCTTTGCGGCCTCACTGTCCACTGGAGTAGTACCTGATGATTGGAGGGTAACAAATGTTATTCCCTTGTTCAAGAAAGGGATTAGGAATAAACCTGGGAATTACAGACCAGTCAGTCTTACTTCTGTGGTGGGCAAATTATTGGACAGGACTCGGAGAGAGAGTAGTTGTGATTATTTGGAAAAGCACAGTTTTATTAGAAAGAGTCAGTGTGGCTTTGGGAGGGGCATCAAGTCTTATTGATGAAGGGCGAGTAGTGGTGTATATAGATTTTAGCAAGGCATTTGATAAGGTTCCCCTTGGTAGGTTCATTCAGCAAGTGAGGAGACATGGGATTCTGGGAAACTTGGCTGTCTGGATACAGAATTGACTGTCCAAAAGAAGACAGAGGGTGGTAGTAGATGGAAAGTATTTAGCCTAGAGCTCGGTGACCAGTGATGTTCCACAGGGATCTGTTCTGGGACCTCTGCTCTTTATGATCTTCACAAATGACTTAGATAAGGAAGTGAAAGGGTAGGTTAAGTTTGCTGATAACATGAAGGTTAGAGGAGATGTGGATAATGTGGAGGGCTGTTGTAGATTGCAACAGGGCATTGACAGGATGCAGAGCTGGGCAAAGTGCCAGATAGAAGTCGACCCAGAAAAGTGTGAAATGATTCATTTTGGAAGGCCAAATGTGAATGCAGAATACAGGGTTAACAGCAGGATTCTTGGCAGTATGGAGGAACAGAGGAATCTCGGGGTCCATATCCATACATACCTCAAAGTTGCTACCCAAGTTGATAGGGTTGTTAAAAAGGCGTATCACGTGTTGGCTTTCATTGGTAGGGGAATTGAGTTTAACAGCTGCAAGGTTATGCCACAGTTCTATCACACCCTGGTTAGACCATACTTGGAACATTGTGTTCAGTTCAGGTTGTGTCATTATAGGAAGGATGCAGAAGAGATCTACCAGGATGCTGCCTGGACTGGAGGGCAGGTCTTATGAGGAAAGGTTGAGGGAGCTAGGGCTTTTCTCATTGGAGCAAAGGAGGATGACGGGTGATTTGATAGAGGTGTACAAGATGATAAGGGCCATAAGTAGAGTGGATAGCCAGACACTTTTCCCCAGGCACAAGTGGGGGCATAATTTTAAGGTGATTGAAGGAAGGTATAGGGGAGATGTCAGAGGCAGGTTCTTTACACAGAGAGTGGTGGGTGCATGGGATGCACTGCCAGCTGTCGTAGTGGAATCAGATACATTAGGGACATTCAAGCAACTCTTGGATAGGCACATTGATGATAGTAAAATGCAGGGTATACAGGGTGGTTTGATCTTAATAATAGATCAGCACAACATCGTGGGTCAAGAACAGTAGAGCACAGTACAGGCTCTATGCACTGTGAAGCAATTTTAGACTAAATTGTTAAAATTATCTGGTAGCATTGTAAAATTAAGGTAAGTTTAAAAAACCTGAGCACACAAAGTAGACTGATGGAAGGGATAAATAAAACAAAGTTACCAGTCATGTCACCTGGGAGATTTGAAAGACAATTTTGGCAAATTATCCAGGTTTTCCAGAATTATGGTACACAAAGACATGCAAGGCATCTATAGTTACCTTTTACAAAAAAAGCAGTGTAAATATACATTTCCTACCATGTAACCATCGCAGTTTATTTCCTACAATTTCACTTCAGGCCAACTAGAAGAAATTAGCTTGGAAAGAAACATCAAAAACTACAACACTCATCACTTGAAGTAACCATGTCAGTACTAATGCTATTTGTTTGGGAATTGTTAAAAACGGTAATACTATCATTGTATACGATGTATGAAAATCACCAAACGCAATGACCCATTAGATTTAGAAAGGATTAAGTACGCCGAATAATTGCACTTTAATTAGGTACAAATGTTTGTTTTCATAGTCATTGCCAAATGTAATACAAGCTGCAACCCGTTAGTTAGTTAGTAATAATCAAAGAAATTGTTTTTGCATAATTTGCACCTTATACAAGTGTTGATTCCATGAGATACGTAGTGTGCCGCAAGTGACAAACTGCCAACGTGTGCTGAGGTTGTTAATCTCAACTGAGACAGCAGCAACAGAATGGCAGTGAACCTAAGTGCCTTTGAATCGGAAAATCAATGGTCAAAATTCCAGGTCTGGAATTTAATAACTCCTGGTTGCAGCAAGACCTAGGCAACATCTAGGTGTAAGCTGTTTAGTAACATTTTGTTAAAAATTCATTTACAAGCTGTGGGCATCGCCAGCATTTAATGCCCATCCTGAATTCCCCAGAAGGGGCTCTGTAAACTACATTGCTGGAATCACATGTAGGCCAGACCAGATAACCAGCCCAGCTCGTCCCCCCCCTGCCTAACCTGTTCTTCCTCTCACCTATCCCCTCCTCCCACCTCAAGGTGCACCTCCAAATCCTACCTACCTACTAACCTCATCCCAGCCCCTTGACTTGTCCATCCTCCCTGGACGGACCTATCACCTCCCTACCTCCCCACCTATCTTCTCCTCTATCCATATTCGGTCCGCCTCCCCCTCCCTCCCTATTTATTTCAGCATCCTCTGCCCATCCACCTTTTCTGATGAAGGGTCTAGGCCTGAAACGTCAGCTTTTGTGCTCCTAAGATGCTGCTTGGCCTGCTGTGTTTATCCAGCTCCACACTTTGTTATCTCATAAGGATAGCAGTTTCCTTCCCTCAAGGGCATTAGTGAACATGAAAAATCAACACCCCAGTTTCATAGTCATCATCAGATTCTTATTTCCAAACAATTACTGCATTCAAATCGTACTTTAGCAGATTTAGCATTTGAATCCCAGTCCCCCAGAACATTACCCAGGTCTCTGCATTAACAGTCCATCAATAATACCACGAGGCTATTGCCTCCAAGGAGATAACCACTTTTCATTAGATTCCAATATCAATGCCAACATCAAGTCCCATCAACTACATTCCGAGTGCTCAAAAATAAAAAGCCAAAACAGGAAGAGCTGCACAAATCCAATAGCTATTAGAGCAGGCTGAGAACCCAATAGTAATTAGTTCACGTCCCAAGTTCCATATTGAAATGAGACAGTACAAGCAACATAATAAAAAGCCCAAAAAGTTTGGTTTGTCTCTCCACAAATGCTGACTGACAGGCTGAGTTTCTCCAGCACTTTGTTAAAAAGCTGTTTAATTTATTAGCACCCAGTCACCAGCTTAAAAAACAATTCTCTCCAACATCAGCCTAACTTGGCTAAATTAAGT